>NC_065445.1:206235237-206573094 GCF_917563875.1 Diabrotica virgifera virgifera | reverse complement strand
TAACGGTTCCTCATATGAAAAAAAATGCATAGAACCTTATTTATAGAGAAATTAGTGGTATTTAATTTTGCATAATTTTTTTTTTAAATGCATAAGCAATGAGAAAAGCGTAAAAATATACTTACCAACGGATAGAAGTAGTTTCTGCAGTTTATTTTCAAGGATACGGGTAGTTTGCGCAGGGATGTTGCAATAACCATATACATTTATGAAAAACCCTATTGATGGAGCATATGCCCATATGGGTCAAAAAGTAAAAAAAACACCCTCTTTTTTCAACCCTCCATTTTTATTTATTTATTTTTGCTACAGGGTAATCTATCAATAATAATGCTACTATCAAGAAATTGCTTTTGGTGTCCTATGTATGGGTAATAAGAACGTGCACAAAATGATATATGAAGCATTTTAATAAAACGCATGGTGTGTGAATGATTCCAAGAAAATCACTTTCTTTATTAATTCTCCTTTTTTTGGGTTATTCCGGGGAAAAATGGGGGTGCATTATACAAATTTGTAAATAACACCAGTACATGGATAATCGCTGAAAGTTTTTTTTACTCTAGCATAAGCGGTTCAGATGGTATAAAAAGGGTTTTTTTTTAAATGTAAAACCTTTTAATTAAAAAATGGGCAATTGCTCTTAAATGAAACCTATGCCAAAAGATCAGCCACTTATTTATGATTAATTGCCGCAGGGTTTCTTCTTGATTTCCATTACAGTTAGGGAAAAATATTTTTTTAAAAACATCTATTTTAAAAAATTGTCAAGTTTGGGACGCCACCCCTGCTAAACGGTGGGAGATAGACATATATTGTCGAGAAGTAAATAGTAGGAAATATAGTTCTCTTCATATTTATATTAAGGAAATTAATTGCCCCCTTTAAAGGAATGAAAAGAGGGGTCCCGGGGCGAAATTTTTTAAGAAAAGGTTAGTCTCATAATAGGCACCCCTTGGTATACCAGAAAAAGAATAAAACCGGACTTGTGTCCATTTTGCGAGGTTTTACCTCTGTCTCCTACACTACTTCTGAGCTGAGGTTGTTTGGGTCTCGGTGAATTCGTAACTATTTTAATCCCCCATCCTAATTACAGGCCAGCTCGTAACTCTGGCGCGCAGGTAATTCTTCGATAACCCACTAACTACCGGTGAATTAGTAACTTTCATTTTTAAGTAATGTTGATAATTTAATACCGGTATTCCAGGTATGTACCTGTAAAAATTACTCTCTTTGAAGGTGGTGTAAAAGGTATTCATCATTTATGTATTGTCTCTTAAAAGAGTTACATACTAGAGAAAATCCAAATAAATTTTGTGAAAATGACTGAAATTCTTGTAACAGATAACAGATTTCGTAATGAGTGCACGTGGGTGTAAGTTATTGGTGGTAAATAATTTTAAATTTCAATTAAAGAAAGTGCTAAAAAGTGGAAAACATTTATGGTACTGTTCTGCATCTGGTTGCAAGGCAACCTGTTATACCGACGGAATCATACGGCCTGCTATCATACGGCCCATTTTCATTTAAAAAAAATCATCGATTACGTCATCACGCCCAGATGGATGACGTCACTGGTATGATATGTATACCAAAAAATTAGAATTTAAAAATAAAAATCGACTTATTTCGGGATTTACCTCCAGAGACGCCCATTCTCGAGAAAATGAATTTATTTCAACTCAAACGTCCTCACTGTATTTGTTTATAAGCCAAAAAATTGTTTACAACTTTAAAACAGTGCTGAGGCGTCTTAGATAATCCGATTTTAATTCTGTAAAGTTTATTAGATAGGTAGAGAGCCTCTTTATATGTGAAAAAATTAGCAAACTTCTAAATGGTCTACTTTCTGTTCAGAAAGTTTTTAAAAAATTTGAACTTTTTAAAAAAAAATTAGATTGCAAAATTATTATGCAAAATCTATCAGGTAGATTTTAATGAAATTTGGTGGACGATTTAAGTATGTTATAGTCTGTTCGCTAAACTCAGACACAACTTTCTAGATATTTTAGTCGGTAATTTCGCCAATTTTAGTAAAATTGGCAAAAAATAATTACTAAATAGTTAATAATCACTAACTAGTTAGTAATTTTGCCAATTTTTGCAAAATTGGCAAAAATAAAAAGAATTATCGACTAAAATATCTAGCCAGTTGCGTCTGAGTTTAGCGAACCGACTATATAAGGATTTTCTATGCGAATTACGAAGGTTCTAAGTGCAACCAAAGTTGTTGAAAAACACTGAATAAAAAGAGGCTTATTTTGCCCCCTTATTTTGTATTTATTGCTATTTTTCAGAAAGGGTAATAATTTAAGACATTTTTAGCTAGTCGTATATCATAAAAAATTCAATTATCTTTATTTTAATTCCCTACGACTTTGCTCCAAAATGAATCGTTTTAAAGTTATAAGAAAAAATGTAGAAAAAAATACCCGTGTTGAGCTGCCCCCCCCCCCCCCACTTGCAAAAATTAAAAAACAAATAGCCCTGATTTATGAGCTATTTATGAGCTCTCATATTCCGCAAACTAAAAATTTTGAGCTCGTTCCACTGAGCAGGAATTTAATACCCTGAGTCAGCCCCCCCCCACTACTTAAAAATAGGAATATTGAATCGGTTTTTGCGGCAGAATTACGAGCTATTTATGAGCTCTTGAAATTATATAGTTTCGATTTTTGACCTCATTCCCTTCACCCCCAAACAACCCTTTAATTGTTTTAACTTAAGAGAAAGATGCTGAGAAAACTTAAAATATATCGTATTGCGGATATAATTCATATAGCTTATATACTCTAAGAATAAACTATTAAATCAAGAGCATTTCGATTATTGAGCTACAACCCCTTCGCAAGAAAACCACCCTAACTTCCCGGCTTAAGAGAAAGTTGTACTTAAAATGCAATAAACTAATTATTTGGCGACTACATATCATTTAATAATTTATAAGCTTCCAAATTACGCGCATTTAGATCAGTAGATTGCAATTTATTTTGTATAGTGCAGTCACTGAAGGTAAAAATCAACGATTACCTTCAATTTCGGTGAACCTTCATCGATTTTCACGAAAATTGGTCAGTAGTTAGAGGATACGTCAAGAAACAAAGGTGACATGGTACCACCTTGCGCCTTTACCCTGAGGGTGGATACCGCCCCTTCTCGGGGGTGAGAATTATTTTATAAAAAATAAATGCACAAATCAATAAAAGAACAAATTAAAAGCAAAATTTATTATATAAAGTTAATAAAATAAGTCAATACTTTTTAAGTTATTAAAGATCAAAGATTTTAATTATTTGTGAAAAAAATGCATGTTTTGAAAAAGTTTTTTGTAAATCACTGAAAAACTTTAAGTTTTTACAAAAAAGTTAATAGTAGTTTAATTCGTATAGCTTATATTCTAAGAATAAACTCTTAAATCACGCGTCTTTCGATTATAGAGCTACAACCCCTTCGCAAGAAAACGACCCCATATTCCCGGCTTAAGAGAGAGTTGTTCTTAAAATAATCTAAATTAATTATTTGGCGACTACATATCGTTTAATAATTTATGAGCTTGCAAAATATACGCATCTCAATTATTGAATTGCCATTTTCTTTCTATAGTGCAGTCACTGAAGGTAAAAATCAACTAGTACCTTCGATTTCGGTAAATCTCCATTTATTTTCACGAATTGACAATAACAACTTGGGGTTTTAGCCTGGGGTATATGTCACCCCTTCTCGGGAGTGAAAATTACTTTATTAAAAATAACCCCACAAATCGAGAGAGGGACAAATTGTAAGCAAAATTTGTTATATAATGTGATTAAAATAAATCAATACTTTTTGAGTTATTAAAGATCAAATATTTTAATTTTTGGAAAGAAAATGCATGCTTTAGAGCGATTTTTCATAAATGACTCAAAAACTGTAAGTTTTTACAAAAAAGTTTTCATCACTAAAATTGAAGCTAATAGAAAATATAATAAATTGCTTACTTGAAAAACCCTTTAATGTTAATTTAAAGTAAGTTATTGGTAATTAAATGTATATTTTTTTCCGCGACTGTTAAAATCTAAGGGTTCAAGCTTAAATAACGGGAAAGAGATGCATTTTATAACACTCAGGTACTAAATACTTGTCAAAGTACTTAGAAATACCTATGAAAAATAAGATGCAGAAAAAGTTGATAGTATCAAAATCCGCTCACCAATTTTCGTGAAAATGAATGGAGATTTACCGAAATCGAAGGTACTAGTTGATTTTTACCTTCAGTGACTGCACTATAGAAAGAAAATGGCAATTCAATAATTGAGATGCGTATATTTTGCAAGCTCATAAATAGTCCAGAGAAATAAGGTTTTTCTCGTGACACCTCCCCCTCCAGGCCGAAACCAAATTTTTTGAGTAGTATGGACATCTATATTATTAACCTATATGTTTCCTGCAGCCGATTTTGATGATATACATAGTTATAAACAAATGAAGATCGAAAAACAGTAAATTATCGCTTTTTTCGTCTATTACCAAAAAGTTGAACACTTTAAACAAATTTGAGAGTAAGAAACTCATAAATCGTATAAAAAACTTCAATATGGCATTCGCTGAATATGTCCAACCTTATTGGTTGCTTAGAAAATTGCAAAATAAATCATAAATATTGAGTTTTTATAAATATTCGTAACTTATGTAAAAATTAACTTAGAATCTTCTTATTACGCGGAATGGCGAGACTTCTTGTACTTAAATTATATTTTAAATTTCAAAGCAATTGGTCAAATAGTTTAAAAGTTATTTAATTTATTTTTCCCAAATTCATTTTTTTTGCAACACTATAAGTCAGAAAATTATGAGGTTACAATACTACTTCGGACAGTTTATGAAAGAAGAACATTTATACTATTACCTTAATTAAAAATAAATGACAAAAAATAATTTTAAACAGTGTAAAATTATTTTGCAAGAACATGTCCATTTTTTGCTTACTTATAAACAATTAGAATAACTTTTTAACCGTTACCCGTAGAAAAATTATTTTTTCATATTTAGAAAGACTGAATTTTTATACACATTTAGAAAGAAAAACAACTGTTCTAGGACATTTAGGGACAAAGTTAGCTCCCCCATTTTTTTAATTCACATGTTTTTGCAAAATTATTTTGCAATATCTATAATTATTTTTTGTCATTTTTTTTAAATTAAATTAATACTGTAAATTTTCTTCTCTCATAAACTATCCAAAATATTACTGTAACTTCATCATTTTCTGACTTACAGTGTTGCAAAAAAAAATTAATTTTGGATAAACAAATTAAATAACTTTTAAACTATTTGACCAATTGCTTTGGAATTTAGGGTGTAATTTAAACACCATAAGTCTCAGCACTCCATGTAATAAGAAGGTTCTAAGTTAATTTTTACATAAGTTATGAATATTTATATAAACTCAAAATTTATGAATTATTTGGCAATTTTCTAAGTAACCAATAAGGATAGACATATTCAGCGAACGCCATATTGAAGTTTTTTATACGGTTTATGAGTTTGTTACTCTCAAATTTGTTTAAAATGCCCAATTTTTTAGTAAGAGACGAAGAAAGCGAAAATTTACCGTTTTTTGATCTTCATTTGTTTATAACTATGTATATCATCAAAATCGGCTGCAGGAAACATATAGGTTATTATTTTATTATTATAGATGACCATATTACTCGAAAAATTTGGTTTCAGCCTGGAGGGGGATGTGTCACCAACACGATATTTTTTTTCCTTATTTCTCTGAACTAAAATTATTAAACGATATGTAGTCGCCAAATAATTAATTTAAATTATTTTAAGAACAACTCTCTCTTAAGCCGGGAATATGGGGTCGTTTTCTTGCGAAGGGGTTGTAGCTCTATAATCGAAAGACGCGTGATTTAAGAGTTTATTCTTAGAATATAAGCTATACGAATTAAACTACTATTAACTTTTTTGTAAAAACTTAAAGTTTTTCAGTGATTTACAAAAAACCTTTTCAAAACATGCATTTTTTTCACAAATAATTAAAATCTTTGATCTTTAATAACTTAAAAAGTATTGACTTATTTTATTAACTTTATATAATAAATTTTGCTTTTAATTTGTTCTTTTATTGATTTGTGCATTTATTTTTTATAAAATAATTTTCACCCCCGAGAAGGGGCGGTAACCACCCTCAGTTGGACCCAGCAAAAAGACGGTACACAATCAGTGTGGCCGGTAGAAATTTAACTAATTTGGTTTATTCCTACCATGATAAAAACACAACGTGGTTAGAGCACTACATAGTAAAATTACCACGACACTGGTTCTAGCTTCGTCGTAAGGGTGAAAGCCTTAGTACCTGTATGTTAAATTCCTCTGAACCGTGTCATTTTACCGACAATTCAAGGAAATACCCTCCGCTACTCAGAGGCCATAAATTAGGGTCCTCTAACTATTAGAAATAACAAATTTTGAGAGAAATTTCGCTATGTCACGTATTATTTTCTATTTCATAAAGCCCGCGTCAACACGCTCCGTTGATTTCTTTTTAAAATCGACCTGGTAACAAACTTTGGTGTTTATAATATTTATTGGCTAAGCTTTATTTTTAAACCAAGAGGAGTAAACTAAAAAGACAGAGTCACACCCAAGAAAGTCACTAGAAACATCACCAAAGACATCTTCTTTTCTGGTTGATCATATCGGCCTTTTACAGTAATCCATAAATATTATATTATACTAATACATAGCTAGAGTTCTAAAAACTATCGTTTTTATATAAAACAGATTAAAAATCTAAAAATTAAAGAAATAACGTAGAAAATACAAAAAATCGCTGATATAACTTAATTAACCTACAAAATGACAGAAGTATCAAAATTTTATAAATGTCATTAGTCATTAGTGTCAAATTTTGGTAACAGTGGAGTAAACTTGCTTGAGGTTGGACCAACTAACTACAAACAAGCTCACTCCTCTTGGTTTAAAAACCGACTATAGTTCCAATTACTGGATGTATACACGTTACTCACTGATGATGGTCCGATAGGACTGAAAATGTTCTGAATTTATAGATCCTTTTTTTATATAAAATTCTATGCATTATATTTGCGGTAGTTCAAACTGAATTTAAATGCAATCCTTTTTTGGCTGTTTTAGAAACATTATGCTTTTTTATCTACCTAATAAACGGCGTAGACAGTAAAGAACTAAAATCTATATCCTAGAAATGGTTCAGTGTGTCACAAAACTGTTTAGAAATGGTATTTTTAAGAAACGAAAACCAAACAAAATTTACTTAAATTGTTTTTTTATGACACCTGTTTTCATTTTAAAAAGCGGCAGTTTCACATAGCAGTTCACTGTTATCGCAGCGGCTTTTAGCGGTGGGGATATATCTACTGCGATGGGTTTTACTGCCACCTGCTGATTTACTACCCCTCTGTCCAAATTGAACAGTCAGTTTTTAAATATGGCGCCGAATAAAAAAAAATTTTAGATGGTGTAACTACTTATTTATTACTATTGTAGAAAAAAATATTATTGAAAAAAGTACCCACGGTGACGAAGCGAATATACAGTAAAAAAGATATTGGGTGAAAACACCGTTATTAAACAGACCTCGCTTTGACATGGAAAATAATTTATTAACAGAACCATTAAAACCATGACACTGTTGGACAGTAAATATCATCTGTGCTCGGTTCTGTTGGCTATCATGAATTTTCTTTTTTTCTAGTAGATACGTTGCTCTTATGGATGCTATATTCTTTTTTATGGTCTTTTATTCTACAATACCCACCTTTAACGCAATTTTTGCAATTGCATCCTTTCTCTTAAATTAATAAAACCATTTTTTTTCGTCGGAGAACTTTATGTGTACAGATTTCGTCATTTTTATTTTATAAATAAGTTACTGCGCGGAATGGGACGTTTCATCGCCGCCGGCTCATCGCCGCCGTTTCGATGCCGCCGGTTCATCGCCAGTCCATTTCATCGCCGGCTGTTTCATCGCCGGCCGTTTCATCGCCAGTTAGTCAGTTGATCTTGTATTATGGGAGATGACACGAGACGACGTTAAATTCAGTTCAAAACTTATGACAAATAAATAGATAAAAATATTAATATATTAATTTACTGTTCTATTTCTACTTCCCCTAAATTTGATACTAAACAGTATTAAATTTGTAGTGTTGATTTATATTTTATATTATAAAAGTTTAAAAGTCTATTAAAAGATTAAGTATGGCAACAGGAATGGTCATATCTCGCATTTCCTAGAATTCCTAATTAATACTAAAAATAAATAATAAATGTAACTGTCGAAAATTGGTCGAAAATTCGGAAATATATCAGTTAGCGATTAACTGACTGGCGATGAACCGGCGGCATCGAAACGGCCGGCGATGAATCGGCCGGCGATGAACTGGCGGCATCGAAACGGCGGCGATGAACTGGCGGCGATGAAACATCCTAGACCCGTTACTGCGATAGCAAAACTAGAATTATTTCTACTTATCGCAATAATTCTTGTGGCAATCTACTGCGATCAAAGTGGTATGATTCACAAAGAAGAAAATATGACAGTCAAACCACGACTACGTAACAGTCACTGTGATAACATTGAATGTGAAACATGTAACACGTGAAACTGCCACTTATCGTCTTTTCTCTATGTAAATAGTTCAAAAGGTAGTGTTTTCAAGTAGGGCTTACAATACTGAACTAAAATCTAAATAGCGGTATTAGTATGGTATAGTTAGACCCAAACCCAGACATCCAAAGTGAAAGTTATCCTCTAACACCAAATTGTTCTATATGGTCCACATAATGTTCAGAAAAAAGTCACACCATTTTGAGCGTCGGGTTTGGGGGGGAGAGGGGGGAGAAATCTGAAAATTCGTAGTTTTTTAGGTTTTTCGTCAATATTTCTAAAACTAAGCGGTTTAGCATGAAAAACCTTCTTCACAAAATTGTTGTACATTAAATTTGAAATTAAAAAGGCCCGATGCATAACCCTTCTAAAACGAACCGTTCCAAAGTTACGGAGGTAGTATAGTATAATTGGTCCAAAAAAAGGCCTAGCCCAGACATCCAAAGTAAAAGTTTTGCTTCAACACCAAATTGTTCTATATAGTCCACATATTGTTCAGTAAAAAGTTACACCATTTTGAGCGTCCGGTTTGGGGGGGGGGGAGATGGAGGAGAAATTGGTAAATTAGTAGTTTTTTTAAGTTTTTCGTCAATATTTCTAAAACTATGCTTTAGCGTAAGAAATGTTCTATACAAAAATGTTCTACATAAAATTTAAAATAAAAAAGGTCAATACATAATTGTTATAAAATCAACGGTTCCAAAGTTACGGAGGTTGAAAAATGGAGTTTTCGATACTTTTTATATTTACCAATTTTCCCCTCTCCCCCCACACCCGACGCTCAAAATGGTGTGACTTTTTTCTGAACATTATGTGGACCATATAGAACAATTTGGTGTTAGAGGATAACTTTCACTTTGGATGTCTGGGTTTTTGGTATAGTTATATTATAAATATTGCCCAAACAATATAAAAAGTATCGAAAACCTCGAATTTTCACCCTCCGTAACTCTGGAACCGTTGATTTTATAACAATTATGTATCGAACGTTTTTTGTTTTGAATTTCATGGAGAACATTTTTTTATATAACATTGTTCACTCCAACGCATAGTTTTAGAAATATTGACGAAAAACATAAAAAAACTACTAATTTACCAACTTGTCTCCCATCTCCCTCCCTAACCGGACGCTCAAAATGGTGTAACTTTTTACTGAACAATATGTGGACCATATAGAATATTTTGGTGTTGGAGGAGAACTTTTACTTTGGATGTTTGGGTTAGGCCTTTTTTTTGGACCAGTTATACTATACTACCTCCGTAACTTTGGAACCATTCATTTTAGAAAGATTATGCATAGAGCCTTTTTTATTTCAAATTTAATGTAGAACAATTTTGTATAGGGGGTTGTTCATGCTAAACCGCGTAATTTTAGAAATATTGGCGAAAAAATTAAAAAACTACGAATTTACCGATTTCTCCCCCCCCCCCCCCAAACCCGACGCTCAAAATGGTGTGACTTTTTTCTGGACATTGTGTGGACCATATAGAACAATTTGGTGTTGAAAGATAACTTTCACTTTGGATGTCTGGGTTATGCCATCTTTTGGATCAACTATACTATACTATATTTGATATTTGATATTTGAAATTTGAAATATTGGGGTACCGGTATTAAAACCGGTATTATTAATAAAAAATTTACAATTTATATTTTTAATTACCTCAGTTGTTATATTAGACCAGTAAGGATCTGTTTTTAGGTGGATGTGAGAGGTGGCATTCAGATTTTTGCGGATAAAGTTAGGTGATAACTTCGTTAATAATAATTGATTTATGCTCCTTCTCAAATATGCCCGGAACATTAATAAAAAAAATAAAATATTTAAAAATTTCAAAAAATTTCGTTTTTTTTTCTATTTTTGCTTATAACTTAAAAACTATTCATTTTAGAACAAAGTCCTATGGGAATAAAACAAAGATAATTAAATTTTGTATCAGATGCGATTAGTTAAAAATGTCTTAATTTATAACCCTTGCTTCAAAATAGCAATAAATATAAAATAAGAGGGCAAAACAAGCTTGTCTTTATTCAATGATTTTCCATCACTTAGGTTACACTTGGAACCTTCCTAATTCGCTTAGAGAATTTTTGTAATGTGCTAAAATCGTACACCAAATTTCATTAAAATTGACTTACTAGATTTTGCATAATAATTTTGCAATCTAAACTTTTTTTTTTTAAATTAAAATTTTTTAAAATCTTGCACAACAAAAACTAGAACATACCAAGATTTGTCAATTTTTTTACGTATAAAGAAGTACTCCACCTATCTAATGAACTTTATAGAATTGAAATAGGATTATTTTAGCAGCCTCAGAAATGTTTTAAAATTATAAACAATTTTTTGGCTTATAAACAAATTAGTGCTGTGGCCAGGAGGGGTGCTACGGGCTCCTTTATTTAGATGGACTTACCCAAGTTTTTTTATGTATTTTGACCCGTAGAGCACAAATTTTTTTGTAACAGTTGATCCGGATGGCGATAAAATTGTTATAAACAAAGAACTTGAGGAATTACATAACATCGATTTTTCGCAAAATAAAACATTTTTTTGTATTTCTTGGGTAATTCTAAGCAAAAAATGTTCTTACAAGTTTTTTCGTAGGATGCATAGTTTTCGAGATAAACGCGGTGGAACCTTCAAAAAATCGAGAAATTGCAATTTTTGAACGCGAATAACGTTTGATTAAAAAATAAAATAGCAATTCTGCTGTCAGCATTTGAAACTTTAAGTCAAATTATACCTGTTTCTTTACCTAATAATTGTTCTCTCACGTACTTTTGTAAATATTTATCATTTTTAGAAGGTGAAATTTTAAATTTTTTCACTACATTCTGAAATTCTCGATGGTGCCATACTCTGCTCGGTATGTCTAATAAATATGCCTGATGATTTTAATACAACTAAATTGTTTGTTTATCTTCAAAAATATTTCTTGTAATTAATTAATATTATTTTAAATTAGATTTATATTATGCATATATTAAATTTTTATCAACTAATGTAATACGAAAATACCGGTATTTTTACATCAATACCGGTTTTTAATACCGGACAAAACGGTATTCAGGATCCTGGAATCCCGGTATTGTAAGCCCTCTTTTCAAGTATACTGTAGATGCATTTTCAGAGTAAAAAGTTAACAGATCTCGCTATCGATAATTTGTCTTGGCCATCTTGACCTGAGTAAACTGATTGCTCGGGGGTTTTTGGTGTCGCTGAAAAAGAATATGCTATCAAAGCCACCTCCAGTGCACCTGGTGCCCAAAAACCCTCTAAACATCAGAAGATAACATGCCTTAGCAGTGACATTGGGAACCAGGTGGTCCGGGCGTCCTTTCTGATGGCGTATTCATATTCAGAGAACCCAAAAACCGTCTATTAATCTATTTTTATGCAATCAAGGCCGAATACCTTCGAAACTTCAGATGACTGTCCTGGCAGTGAACGTGACAACATGTGCTCCGTGAGTCAGTCCTAAGGCCCAGCGCAAATTGAACCTAAGCGAGACACAACCTGCGCCGGCTAACTGCGTAGACAGTTTTGCGCATCCTACTATCAGTACATTCGTTCGCAGGTCTCGCTTGGGAACGTTTGTCATCGACGTACAGTTTTCTTGGGCAGTGGGACGCGTGACTTACCGCCAGATGTTTATTTTTACTTATTTTTGTTTACGAGATGGACGTATCTGAAATGAATACGGATGGTACCTAAGTAAAATTTATTATGATAAATAAAAATATTAGCATAGTCAACACCCCGAGTGAAAACTGCGTTGTCTTTGTCATTAAATTCTGATAACTTTTGATAGACTAAATAAGCGGCGATACAAAATTAATAATTAAAGTTATGCCTTTACAAAAACACATTATTAGAAAATATTCATGTTATCTGTCAGCAGTAAATTATGACCGAGCAGTAGATGAGAGATAATTTTAAATATGTAGGTATTATGTGCAGAAATAAAATACTCAGTATAAGATACCTTTTTATGCACCCGCTTATGATCAAATTCGATGTTTTGAAAAGTCATACCGCTCCGACTACTAGGGACGTGTAAGATATTTTTAAAACGTTACTAGTTACAAGTACGGATATACTGATTTTAAGTTGCCTACTCAATTCAGTATAAGGATCAGATACATCAGTATTTTGTAATCAGTATTTGTACTCACTACCACTGAGAACCGGTATCAAAAGTAACCGTTTCATGTCCGCACTGATTTTGCCCGTCTCTATTCGCCACGTCGATAGCCAACGGTTGGGTTAGGTTGTGTTCAATATGCGGCGCGCTAGAAAAATAAATGCACGGGTCACCGGTTAGGTTCAATTTTTTCCGGGCCTAATAGTGTATTCGTGTTCAATTACCCCAAAACACCTACGTAATCTGGTTGCAACAATTTAATGCCGAAATCACTCGAAACTTCAGAAGATGGCGTACCTTAGCAGTGAACATGGGCACCATGTGTTCCGGGAGTCAGTTCTGATGAAGTATTCGTGTTTAGTAATCCCAAAAACAGCCTGTATAATCTGATTTCATCAATCTAAAACCGTAAATCCTCGAAACTCCAGAAGATGACTTGCCTTAGCAGTGACACTGGGCACCAGGTGCTCCATGGGTTAGTTCTGATGGTGTATCTATATTCAGTGACTCAAAAAAACCTCCGGTTAATCTGTTTTAATCAAATTAGTGTCAATAACCCTCGAACCTCCAGTTGAAATGCCTTAGCAATGACCCTGGGAGTAGGTAATCGGACGTCGGTTATGATGGCATAGTTATTTTCAGCGACCCCAAAAACCTTTTGGTAAAAAAATATGACCCTTAATATGCTTATTTTGATATTTCCATGCACTTTGGAATGCATTTTACGCACCATAAATTGCAATTATGCATTTATACCCATTTTTATATAGTTGACATCATCCTGAACACAATGCAAAAAGTTGCAAGTCTCTAGGTGCTAAATCGATCTATTCCGGTGTTTTTAATGCTAAATGCCCTGGTCTAACATTGGTTGCATGCTGTTTGTACTCGGTGAAAGAGATACTGACACCGGTCAGTATTTTTTAGTAGCAGATTAATAATATGAACCGTTCGTTTTACTTTCAACAGATCATATTATGACGCACATTAAAATATTTTTTTAATGATAAAACAATGGAAAATATATATTTTGCATAAAAAATTACTAAGGGTGCCAGAATCACACCAGGTTTCTATTTTCGTTCTTCCATATCAGATTATTTCTTTTTATCTTTCGGTTTATCATTCCCATGCTTGTCATTTTTATTATTCTTTCCAGATTTCGTATCTTGTGTATCTGTATTTGCGTATGGTTGAAGGCTTTGTATATCTGGGTCTCTAACGAGAATATCGGTCTCCTCTAACGTACTTCTTCTTCCAGTTACTTTCGGTTTTGCTGCTGCTTCTAATTGAGATTTTGTAATCAATGAAGGTGGGGGTATATCCTTGCTAACTATCGATACTCTGGGTTCGTCGTCTGTTGAATCGCTTGAGTCAGCTCTTGCTCTGCTTAAATCTATAATGCAATAATATACTCATTATTGTTATTATTACTATCAAATAATTACACTTTTATAAAAAATAACATTTTATGTTCTTTTATTGTCCTATTATTTATATGTCCTATTATGTCCTATTATTATGTCCTATTATTTATAGGAAAGAATATAAAATAATTTAACGATAAACGAATTAACGATAAAATGCTTAAAATTCCAAAAATTACACTCTAATAAAAATAGTTATTTATGAAACAGTTCGTGAAGTATTCGATATTTAGAGCACGAGCGACAACGGAGCGAGTGCTATAAATCGCGTAAGTTCGCAAAAAGTACTTTACGCACAGTTTCATACAATATTTTATCTATGATAAACACATATAAAAACTGTAACTCTTCGTCACTGGAATTCATTTCTATTCTATAACTTTTAGAACTTTGACATTTAAAAATCCTAACTACTTTCAAACCACAAAACTGTCAAAAATTTTGTTGTAAGTCATTGCTGACATTGTCATCACCATGACAACGCGAAAGTTAAGGATATTTGATTATATGAAAGTGTGCCAAAAACCCATTGAAAGTGTGCGAAAAAGTAAATCCCATTTAAAATACATTGTTACTTTACGCACACTTTAAGCTCTTCACGCACTGCTATCTATAATGACAGTTTTCACAAACTAAAAACTTATACATAATATGACATAGAGTAAATATAAAGTACTTTATAAAGTAACTCTCTATATCGTATTATGTATAAGTTTTTAGTTTGTGAAAACTGTCATTATAGATAGCAGTGAGTGAAGGATTTAAAGTGTGCGTGAAGTAATAATGTGTTTTAAATGGGATTTACTTTTTCGCACTGTTTTTAACTTTCGAGTTGTCATGGTGACAATCCTTAACTTTCGCATTGTCATGGTGATGACAATATGAGCAATGAATTACAAAAAAAGTTTTAACAGTTTTGTGGTTTGACAGTAGTTAGAATTTTTAAATGTCAAAGTTCTCAAAATTGTAGAATAGAAACGAATTGCATTGACGAAAAGTTACAGCTTTTTTTATTTGTTTATCGTAGATAAAATATTGTATGAAACTGTGCGTGAAGTACTTTTTGCGAACTTACTTCACGAACTGTTTCATAAATAAATATTTTATAATATCAAGGTTTTGTTATTGTACATGTACAGTTACGGTCATTGAATAGTTTACAGGCTAACGTATCTAGGAGCCGATTTTTTAAATTATTACCTCGTTTAAACGCACCTTTTACGTCAAAGTGACGTTAGCAGTGGTGTATCTAAAATAGGTTACCTATTTAAAATTAAAAAATAAAAATAATATAAATATATTTTACAAAGTTTAACAAAATGGAAAGTATAAAAAGAAGTTTTTTTGAATAGAATGGATTATGGTCTTAATAATGAAAACAAGGAAGTTTGGTTTGAAAATACCTATTTTATTTTATATCTATCCCAAATTATCCAATCTTTGTTTGATTTTCCATATGCACATATATGGCTCACGTCCAAATCTACAGCAACTTTTCTTAAAAACCAACCTTCTTCGAGTTTGGCAATTGTTCTTGCTTTTGCGAATCATTCAAATTCATTATAACCATTTTGAAGGAGTTTAATATCATTATTTTATTATTCAACACTCGCGAAATTTTTGACAAGCATTGAATTTTTGAAATTTTTTGACTTTGACATTTATCAAATCCGTACTACACTGCAATTTTACAGTATTACAATATAAAAATTAAGGTGTAAACTATTCAGTGATCGTAACTGTACATATGTAGGACACAACATGACAAAATATGAATTTTTATTGGATGTATTAACTGTTATTTATAATTATGATTCTAAAAATTACACTAGTATAAAAGAGTATTTTTTATCATACCACGGTTTTTTAAAATGGTTTATATAATTTTAAGTATATAAACTTTTAATTATTTATTAAAACAATTTAAAAAAAGATACGCAACAGCCGGGTTCCAACTGGGACCTCTCGATGTGCAGTCTAATGCCACTGAGGCACCATCAATTTGTAGATATCGATTTATTAACGTACTTTAAAATATCATTGCATTCGTCACATTTTTAAAATAGTGTGAAATTAAAAAAAAATCGATTTATCCATACAGTGTGATTGGTCAGTGGGGTAAAGCTTTGTAGATCCGTTATAAGTAATAGATAGTAATAAAAGTTAACAACAAAAATTGTAGCCAACTTTGATTACAGATTGATAATCAGTAATCGTAAATTGTAAGTTTTAGACAATTATTCAGCCATGGCTTACTTAAAATTTGGAAAGATTTAGACCCGTATTTATTAATAATTTTGCTCTGAAAAATGAAAATAACTCGAAAACTAATAAATTTACACATAGGGAATGTTATACAAAAATTATAGTATAGTAATGGTACTTTTCGATAATGATATAAAATACAGGGTAATCTATTTAAAATTACTGAGAAAATAATGTACTTGCGTTTTGACTCGCCCTGTATTCAACATAAAGAAAATTAGCAAATTTTGACAATAAAGAAAAAAATATGACGTCAACAAACCATTGAAATTGTGCTTGCTTTTATTTATACGTGTAGTTAAACTTGTTACGATTTTCATAGAAAATTGGTTATAACTTTGTAAATACCCCGTATAATATACCAAATCTTTATATTTTTGTAATCGAAAAGTTACAAAGATTTCGAATATAAAATAAAATACAGGGTGTTCCATTTAAAAAAACATAAGTTTGGTCTGCCACTATGTTATCGAGCACCCTGTAACATTCTAACTAATTTTGAAATATAAAGCTCAAAGTTCGCTACAATTTTTGTTATTAAGTTTTATCGCTATATATTACTATACCGGATCTACGGAGCTTCACCCCACTATATAATTAATCACCCTGTATAATAGCAGTTAAATATTGCATTGTTAGCTAGTTCTAAGCTATCCTGAAAATGTCAGGTGTGTAGGTAGCCTAGAACTATTTTTAAAATGGATTACAAAATTTGCGGAGTCCGTGACACCAACCAAGCCAAGTATATAAAAAGATTTTAAAATATAGCTTATGATCTTTAGCAAGAAAAACATAACAGAAAATCAACTCTACGTCAACCAAACTCCTGTATAGTTGCATTGCAACTACCTATAATAAATCAAGTAAAAAATTAAGTATTAAATGGCACCAATTTTTTTCTTCTTTTTCACCTTTTGTTTTCAATACGAATTTGTCTTATATCACTGTATTTCTATTTATGATTCAGTGAATTTGTACTCTACGAGCCCCCTAGTGGGAAAGTTTTGGGGTAGTTCTGATTTCTTTCATTTTTTATGGATTTTAGGCTGCTGAATCCGAATCTGAGGTTTGCGGACAAAATTTCGTGACGGAACATTGAAAAAATCATGAAAAAACGAAAAATTCCTGCTTTTTCCCGCTTTTTTGCTTAAATCTCGAAAACTATTAACTTTTAGTAAATGGCGTGTTAACAAAAATTAAAATACATAAAATTCTCTACAAACATCAGTATTTTCTTTTTTTTTTCAGATAAACCGTTCGGTCTAAAGTGCAAGTTGAATATTGCTAATTTTCAACGGTCTCTGTAAAACCCCCTTTTTACATTCCAAAACTTTACTTTTTATTAGAATGCTGTCATTTGATACATTTCTGCTAGTTTTCTGCACAAGTAATTAAAAAGAAAAAAAAGTCGAAATTGTACAAATTCAGTATCACAACAGGCCACACAGGGGGCCACGTTCTGCAAACGGTTGAAGCTTGAATTTAAATTCTTCTGGCACATAGAGTAGGCGGGGGTAAAGACCCGCACGGGGTAAAGCCACGCATTAGCTTTTTGAATTTACCGGACAATATTCTAGAGCCGGCCGTTAGGTGGGCCATCGGTAATGATACGGTTTGAGTGTGTTATAAAATTTCGTGCAGACTGAAAGTGTATTACGTGACAAAATGAGGTTAGTAGATTTTTCGTAATTTTGATCTAATAATTGTATTTATTTAGGGTAAATTTTGTTCATATAGCGATAAGATTTACTAAAAGAGTAAATTGTCAGTCGTTATTGTGACTATTTATATTTGTTTTCATATCATTTCATTGTATTTCATATGCTGTATATTTGTTGTAGAAGCAATTTATTGAAATAGTTCACTATGGGACAAAGTCTATGAAAGCACAATGGCTCATCGACACTGCTCCCGCTCTAAAGCCTTGGGAAGGTGCAAACCTCCAGGCTAAGGACGAGAGTGAAGTCGAGAGGCCGTGTTCTTGCACTGTCTACATCCCAGACGAGGACGGAAAGAGGTTGGAGGCGGAAAGTGTGCTGACTCGATTAAGGGTCAGCAACCGAAAGCTCAACACTCTTTTATGGACCGTTTTGGGCAAAACACCTGCAGGAAAAGGGCAGGTATGGGTCCTCTCAATGGACAAAGAGTCCTTTGAGGAACTCAAAAAACTTCAAATGTGTCCTTACTTTGGCATAGGAAGAATTAAATTTCGTGTCAAGGATGATGGGCACATTGAGAAGGTTGCAGAGGCCGGACCAAGGGGGTTGCAAGGCGTAACTGCCACAACCTCGGCAGTTAAGTCTAAGCAAAAAAGAAAAGAAGTCAAACCTTCAGAGGCGCAAAGCTCTAAAGTAGCGTCAAAGAAGGTTAAGACTTCGAGCAAAAGCAAGGCTCCCCCTAAGGATGATAAGTCAAGGGAAGGAGCAAAAAAAGGAAAAATCCCGGAAGAAGTCCGCACCGACTTGCAGGGGAGTGCTACAGACCCGCCCAGAAGGCTAGAAGCCACTGAGCGTGTGGTCTCTCCCATGGAAGGGGTAGAGGACACGGGAAAACCCGAAAGATAGCCTTCAATTTAGAGGAAGGCAGAATAAAGATCCTGCAGGTCAACCTACATCATGCCAAATCTGCGTCGGCGGTTTTGTGCAGAAGGTTTGATATGGAAGGCCTGGACTTGGCCCTACTGCAGGAACCATGGCTCCACGGAGGGAGAGTTGCAGGCTTAAAGCCGCAACAAGGTAAGTTACTATACGATGCGAAAGGAGAGACACCTCGAGCATGCATTGTATATGGCAACGAAGTAAACTGTACACTGATTCCGGATCTTTGCTGCGGAGACTTTGTTACAGGTATTCTAACCGCTTCCACCGAGGAAGGTAGTAAAAGATGGTTGGTCTGTTCTGCCTACTTCGCTGGAGAGAAGGTCTTCCGCCCAGGCATAGTAGAGGACGTTATAACCTACAGTCGAAGGGAGAACCTTCATCTAATACTGGGATGTGATGCCAATGCCCACCATCTGGCATGGGGGAGTACGAACATCAATAGTCGAGGTGAGTCTTTACTACAGTTCATCTTAAGCATGGGTTTAGAAATAGCCAATATAGGAAATAAACCTACCTTCGTTACGGCCACGCGCAGAGAAGTCTTAGATGTAACACTTTGCAGTGAAAAAACGTATGATACTATAAAGAATTGGCATTTGTCAGAGGAACCTTCATGTTCCGATCATAGGCACATTCGATTCGATTTAGCTACTTCGATTCGAATGGTGGCAAGATTCAGGAACCCGAGAGAGACGGATTGGGAAGGCTATAGAGGCTCACTCGAGAAGTCTCTCGAGGGAGGAATCGGCACCATAAGAGATAGGGAAGATCTCGAGCTGGCAATTGAAACGGTGAGCGGAGCTGTTCTGGCCTCTTACCAGGAGAATTGTCCAGAGAGAGAAAAGAAAGGAAAGAAAAACACACCCTGGTGGAATGAACACTTACAAAAGCTTAGGGCAGATGTAAGAAGGCTATTCAATAAAGCCAAATTCAACCAGGAGTGGTCCATATATAGAGAAAAACTGACGCAATACAATAAGGAGATCCGAAAAGCCAAAAGAGACTCGTGGCGAAAGTTCTGCGAGGAAGTCGAACAGGCTCCCGCATGCTCCAGAATCCACAAGGTCCTGGCTAAGGATGGTATTGTGAATCAGGTCGGCCTCTTGAAGAAAGAGGACGAAACGTATGTGGAAACCCTGGAGGAAAGCTTAATAATGCTCACCAAGGCACATTTCCCCGGCTCATCTATTGACAATAATCCTCCGGTAGAGCTAGCTTATCCCAGAAGGCCTACTAAGGCGGACTGGAAATTAGCTACCGACATCACGAGACCGGAAAAAGTCAGGTGGTCGATCAATAAATTCCAGCCATATAAATCACCTGGAATGGACGGGATCTATCCAGCCTTCCTACAGAAGGGACAGGATGTGATTATCCCGCATCTAACAAAGATCTTTAAAGCTAGTTTGGCATGGAGATATATTCCAACTGCATGGCGAAGGGTGAAAGTCACATATATCCCCAAGGTTGGTAGGGTAATGGACCAGACCCCCAAGTCATACAGACCAATAAGTCTATCCTCTTTCCTAGCAAAAACGCTGGAAAGATTGATAGACAGGTATATTAGGGACGATGTGCTGATGGAAAAACCACTTAGCGATCGTCAATATGCATACCAGCCAGGAAAGTCAACTGACTTGGCACTGGATGATCTTAACAGACTGCTCTCAAAGTCGCTAGATGACACAGAGATAGCGGTGGCGACGTTTCTGGACGTGGAGGGAGCATTTAATAACGTCTCCTTCGAGTCTGTAACGGAAGCGCTTAAAAGGAGAGGAGTTCCTGCCTTCATATGCGAGTGGACAAAGACGACCTTAGCAAATAGGATCATGGTGTCCTCGTTAGGTGAAGCCACCATTGAAGCGAAGGCAGTAAGCGGCTGCCCACAAGGAGGAGTTCTATCCCCATTACTGTGGGCAACGCTTATGGACGACCTACTTAACACGCTGTCCAGGGAGGGTTTTTACTGTCTGGGATATGCGGACGACTTGGTAATTGTAGTTCGAGGACGCTTTACCAAAGTAATTTCAGAGAGACTTCAAGTCGCTCTGAGGATGGTGGACAGCTGGTGTGAGAAAGAAGGCCTGAAGGTTAACCCTCAAAAAACATCCGTTGTTCCCTTCACCAGGAAAAGAGCACTGCAAGGCTTACAGCCACTAGCGCTCAAGGGAGTAGAAATCCCATTCACAAGTCAGGCCAAGTACTTAGGTGTAATATTCGACCAGAGGCTGACATGGAATGCACACATTCAAAAAGTCACACAGAAGGCCATTATGGCCCTGAACAGATGTAGACGAATGTGTGGCAAGAATTGGGGGTTAAATCCTAAAATGAACCTCTGGCTATACACAAGGGTTAAAAGGCCCATGCTAACTTACGGTTCAGTGGCGTGGTGGAACAAAACGCAACAGTCCGGGGCGATTCGATTGCTCAGTAGCACACAAAGACTTGCATGCTTGAGTGTTACGGGAGCCATGAGAACAGTCCCAACGGACGCGCTAGAAGTTATACTAAACCTACCACCTCTACATATATACATACAGAGTGAAGCCAGATCAACAGTACATCGGTTGATCCAGGGCCAAGCTCCAATAAGTATGATGCAGGGAACTGATAACTTAAGGCTATACCAGGACATAAAGGCAGACCCCGTTCTAGGAATGCCTGTAGACCGAATGGTTACGAGGTATAGCTTTAACAAAAATTTTCAAGTCACAATACCAAAAAGAGAGGACTGGGAAGCTGGTCCGCCGATAACGGCAAACTCAATATGGTATACGGACGGCTCCAAAACCGATATAGGTACAGGGGCTGGAATATATGGCTTAAAACCAAGGACGGAAGTCCGGGTATGTCTAGGGACATATGCGACCGTATTTCAAGCCGAAGTAGCTGCTATACAAAGGTGCGCTATGGAACTAATCAGTCGGAATCTAGACTCCATCGTTATCTATTCGGATAGTCAAGCGGCTCTGAAGGCTCTCAGTTCGGTACAGGTCGATTCATGGCTGGTATGGAACTGTTTGAGTGTCCTCTCTCAGGTGGGAAGTCGAAACAGATTGACACTTGCCTGGGTGCCGGGACATAAGGGTTATCGTGGCAACGAGAAGGCCGATGAATTGGCCCGAGAAGGCGCATCTACGCCACTGGTTGGTCCGGAACCCGTCTTTGGAATCGCAAATACGATAAAAAGAGCAGCTATACAAAAATGGGCGCAACAGAGGTCTCTTGAATGGTGGAACAACTCCCCAGGACAGAGGCAGGCCAAACAGTTCATCAAAGGACATTCGGCTAAATTTACAACAGACTTACTTTCGCGCAGTCGAAGCACTGTCAGAATGATAGTGGGTCTGCTGACTGGACACTGTAGACTCAATAGACACTTGAGTCTCATAGGCCTGACAGAAGAGGACACCTGTCGGTTCTGTCTGGAAGAAGAGGAAACCGCTCTACACGTTCTGTGTCATTGCGAAGGTCTCGCACGAGTGCGGTTTCTAGAACTCGGTGAGGAAAAACCGGAAGCACCAGGCTACATGAAAAGGCCACTATCAAGGCTGTTAAGTCTCATTAAGAGGACTAAGCTAGATGAAGTGCTTTAAAAGAAAGAGGAAACACAATAGATCTACTAAGGTCGCAGTGTATCAGGCTCTATTGGCCGCCCCATTTTCTACATTCTACATTCTACATGGGACAAAGTCCCGCAGTTAAATAGAGGCAAAGCCCCGCATGTTAGTTACATCTTATGTTATTGTATCTTATCATTTTTTTTTGTTTCTATTTCAGAAACTATAAAAGAAAAACCCAGTATGTAGCAGTTGAGGCTCGTGCGTTACTTGCAAGAGGTGTATCCATTAGGGCCGTTAAAGAAATATGTTTTCACGAATCGACTCTGAGAGACCGACTGAGAAAAGGAGGCGGGACAAACTTGGGCGATTTCGAGCCACATTCTTCTCGTATCATGAAGCAGAAATAGTACGCCATTGCATTAATCTTGACAAACGATTTTTTGGCCTTACTTTGAAATCTCTAAGATTTCTTTTATACAAATATGCTCAGGAAAACAATATTCCTCATAAGTTTTCCTCTGAAACAGAGCTAGCAGGAAGAGATTTTACTCGTAGTTTTATGAAAAGAAATAGGCTATCCCTGCGAGTCCTCCGAAAGACAAGTGTTGCCAGAACAATGGGGTTTAACAAGGATCAATTATCTCAATATTTTGATAATTTAGAGGATGTAATGAAGAAATTTGGCTTTGGTCCAAGTCAGATTTTTAATATGGACGAGACTGGAGTTCAAACGATTCCGAATATCCTCCCAAAACATGTAGCTCCAACGGGAAAAAGAGAAGTCGCCAATGCAGTGGCAGCAGAGCAAGGTAAAACGGTAAGCGTTGTATGTGCAGTCAATGCTTTGGGAAATGTTGTGCCTCCTTTTTTCATCTACTCACGAAAAAGAAAGAGCAGGCTTTTAATTAAGGGCGGCCCATTAGAATGCGACATGACTGTAACCGACAAGGGATATATGAATACTCTGACATTTATGAAGTGGCTAAAACATTTTCTAAAATACACAAATGGAAGCAAAGAGAACCCAATTTTGCTAATTTTAGATAATCATGTATCACACACTAATCTACAGGTGGTAAATTTTGCAAAATCAAATAATATTGAGTTGCTTACCTTGCCGCCTCACAGCAGTCACAAAACCCAACCGCTAGATCGATGTATTTTCCGACCGCTAAAGACTTATTATGATGCAGCTGTGGACTCCTGGAATGTCTCTCATCCAGGAGAAACATTTAGCGTTTATAATGCTGCAGAAACGTTTAAAATAGCATTTGAAAAAGCGAGTACTCTTGAAAATGCAGCTCAAGCCTTTCGAACTACTGAGATCTATCCCTTCAACAAAAATAATTTCTCGGAAGTTGATTTTCTACCATCAGAGGTCACAGATCAACCACTGGATGAAGAGCCAAGTAATGATGATCGACTGTTAATATTTAATAGTGACGAAAATCAGTTAGAAGATTTGCGTTCTGTTTCAGAAAATATTCTTCATGGTCAACCGTCTACTTCAGGTTTAATTGCCCCTGGAGCAGACCACGATGTATTACAGAAGTCCCAAACTGAAATTACACCCTCTATGAAGGAAGACGATTCTTAAACTAAAATAGCAACTCCTAGAGATATAATTCCACTACCTAAAAGGAAAATTAAAAGGAAAAAAAAATTAAAAGAAGAAGCTGAGAAAGAGAAACAACTTTCTGAAAAGGCAGTACGAGTTTTGGAAACACATAAGCGCCTGAAACAAAAAGAAACAAAACAACTTTTTCCCACTATGGTTGCGAAAAAGAAAAGGAAGGAGTCCAAAGAACAATCATCTTCGGAATCCGATGCTGATTATTCCATTCACGATAGCAGTTCTGAGTATGATTTTCTATCCGAGGAGGAGGCTAATGTCCAAGAAGAAGAGATTGGTAACTCACTGCAGGGCAATGAATCAATAATGATGCCAAATGACTATGCAGTAGTTAAAGTTCAAGGAAAAACAAAAAAATATTTCCGTCATTAAGTAGTAAAGATTATTTCTGTCTATCAAGGAGGCTGTGATGCAGTATTTTACAGGCGTTTAACAAATACTTACAAGAGTACAAGAAATAAATGAAGAGTCTTTTATTGCTGATGCGGATATAGTTTTAAGATTATCCAAGCCTACTGAGATGAATTCTTCAAGGTTTCATAATGCTATTGTTTTCTCGGAAGATCTGACTAGTTATAATATATACTAAGTAAAACAGTTGCTATGTACTTTATAAGAAATTATTTTTTTATTTTTGTAAGCCAAGAATGTTATTATAGATGAATAAAAGCGTTTTCATTTAATTATTTATGCATCTATGAACTTTTATCACAAGGGGAAAAGCCCCGCACCGCGGGGATTTGCCCCATTTTATGGGGCAAATCCCCGAAAATACATTTTTGAATAAATGTATACTTTTGTGGTTAACTAATAGTCAGATATATTCCATACTTAGACACTATGTTAAATAAGAAATTAGCCAAATATTTTCATATTAATTTTAAAAAAATACTTATCCGACATCTCTCTACATCGATAATAGTAGATATTGCGGGTCTTTGTCCCCACCTACCCTATTTACAATATTTTTTACAGCATTAGAAATAATCACTATTCTGTCTAAGTTGAACAAGATCTCCTCTAATTGATCCACCATTGTTGATGACAGGGCCATTGACTTAATCACTATTTTGGCCAGAGTTCTTTGAGCCAACATATGAGCTCGTACTGCCCTTGTGTAAGCGTGACCAGACATAATTTTTTCGGTTGATTTTGCCACATATATGGTATTTAAAAGTTCAGCCAATCCACCACCTTGCATAATGTTACCAATTGCCTCCATGAAGGGCGTCAATAGTGAAATCCATCGAGCCTTATAACAACGTTTGGCAGATCAGGATCATCGGGACGACTAGCAAGGATATATCTTACCTTGAGGTAGAGGGGTTGGTCAAATGTCACCAGACATGTAACTTGCTTCAAGGATTTAGTTTTCTCTACTCCGCTCAACAATTCTATAAATATTGGATCATAATCACTTGGAGGAGCGTTGATAAATAGCTGGTAAACAATAAATGTTAGTTCATATGGCATGTTTCTTGTGACAGCTTCCATGAATTCATTCCATCCTAAGAGGCCGGGAATATCTCTACTTTTCCCATAGAGCCACAGAAGATCAGGCACCGATGGAGTCACAGTTTCAGTTGGTGTGAACATTCCCTTCGGATCTATTATCTTGATTTCTGATAAACATTGAGGTTTTGTCCTTTCAAAACGAATTAGTTGAACGGCTCCCTGACTTGCATAAGTTTCAGGCGTGAGTTTCGTTTTTAACCGAGGAATGGATTGGTTAGGTGCTACTGCATGTTTTGGTGCAATACAAGAAATGCCACCCATGACGTGAAAAGTGTTGTATCCGTCGATTTTATGTACTTTAAAATCAGCGTTATCGTACACCTCCTGTGTATAGCACGGCTGGTCAATTTTATGCGGATCGCCTGCGATTGCTGATTTTTTTAGACAAATAGCTTTTTTATAGGATGAACAAAACCCCAAAGAGGAAACTACATCAACCAATTTTCTTGATCCGTACTTTTTGTAGAGCAACACGGCCAACCCTACAGAGACGAATGATCTGGGCCTTACCGCCGCTACAAGACTATGAGCAAGCGCGTTGCTTTTCTTCTCCCAGTTATCATACTTCCCACGTTTTTTATGAAGTACAAACTTTTTCCACAAATGTACGTAGTGTTTCAGGAATAAGTTCTTCATTTCCTTCTAAAAACTTATCCGGTGCGGGGTATTCCTGTGTCTCATAAACCTGGCTTCGGACATCCTCAACAATAATGGCAGCAGCCGCCTGAACAATCCGTAGTCTTTCGTCTTTTTCATTTTTTAACGCTTGTTG
This sequence comes from Diabrotica virgifera virgifera, assembly GCF_917563875.1. Lineage (NCBI taxonomy): Eukaryota > Metazoa > Arthropoda > Insecta > Coleoptera > Chrysomelidae > Diabrotica > Diabrotica virgifera. Next base: position 206,546,529 of record NC_065445.1, on the reverse strand, counting down.
GTACCAAGCGTCGTTCAAGATTTTGTAACCTGTGTCTTTATAACAAACGACCGACTTCTTGTTTCTGGACATGTTAATAATTATATCGCTTCCGTATTTTTTGAGTAGATGAGCTTTGGCTGTCTTTTTGTCAGGACGATATTTACTCTTGATTTGGTCGATCAACTCATCGAGCAAAAATTGGCACTCCCCATCCTTATTCTCTAAATAATTGTAAACATCTTGCATTGCTCTTTCAACATCATCGGCAAATGAACCCGATTTTTAATTTTTTTTTTTGAGTGATTGGGCGATTGTACAGTTTTCTCATGCATAAACTATGATACCGGCAATCAGAGCCTACTAAGTCTGAGACAGGCAAAGGTCGTTTGATTATGGCTTTGTCATACTGGTCATCACGTTCTTTTGCTCGTTTTATAACAGTTTCTTTAAATTTTAAAACTCGAACCTGATACACCAGATTGCGGTTGGTTGTCTTTTTACTTTGCTGTTCTATAAACTCAAGTGTTATGACGAGACCACATTATAAAACATTAAGTTTTGAAATTAAAAGGTGGTGCAGTAGAACGTCTTTGAACTTGCTCCCTATCCTCCTCAACTTTCTTCAAGTAAGCGTTAATCATTTTTACGACTTCACGCTATTAACAGCTTAATTAATCTTACTCCGTCATTAAAAAAAGAAGAAATATTGGAAATAATTCTTATTTATTTATAAGTAGTAGAAATGTATTATGTATTTATAAGAATCTAGGAGAATTTTATTAAATGATAGCATTCTAATAAAAAATAAAGTGGGTTTTGCAGAGACCATTCAAAATTCGCAATTTTCAACTTGCACTTTAGACCGAGCCGTTCCTCTGAAAAAAAAGTAAATAGTGATATTTGTCGAGAATTTTATGTACTTCAATTTATGTTAACAGATCATTTACTAAAAGTTAATAGTTTTCGAGATTTAAGCAAAAAAGCCAGAAAAAGCAGAAATTTTTCGCTTTTTTTCGCGATTTTTTCAATGTTCCGTCACGAAATTTTATCCGCAAACCTCATATTCGGATTCAGCAGCCCAAAATCCATATAATGAAAGAAATCAGAACTACCCCAAAACTTTCCTAGTCAAAACACAATTTTATTAAATCATTATAACAACTACTTACTACTAACTAACAACAAAATACTACTCCAAATAAAATTAACTTTATTTTTTCAAGAAAATTATTAACGCATGCATAATATTAAAAGAATAGTGGAGGTTTTTTCAAAAATATTTATAAACTGATTTACAAAAAACTTGAGTATTGGTAACTAACAAGTACATAATACAATAGTGTTGAAAGCAGTGAAAGTAGAACAACTGGATGAACTTGCTGCCATACTACTTAATAGCGAAAGAATACACTGGATTTATTTTAACTATAGAAACGTAAACATTGACATGCAGGACGTGATACTGCAAGAAAACTTTTCCAGTGCTCATCCTTATCTCTTCCTCTATTGTTCCCGTAAATGCATATGTCTGCAAATTTTTAGTCATTTGCATTGAAGAAAAGGCAGTCAAATTAACGTCCAAGGATTTGACCCAAACGATTGAACTAAAGAAAAGCGTTTAATTAATTATTAATACGACAAAACGAATGGTAATGTTAATTGTAGCACAAAACGTCTCTACCGGTGGTTTTTCTAAGACTACGATAAAAACACGAATTTTTGAATTCGAGTTTTGGTTGAAGTTTTGTTTCGTATCGTATTGAAATTTGACACGAATAAAAGCCGCATATATTTATAAACAAATATATGAGCGTTCAAAAATTGAAACTTTATATTAGGTTTGTTCTAGCATCAGTTTCAAACGGTTTGAAACCATCAGCGAATAGTGGACCAGCGCGAGTAGAGGGGATAACACTGGTGACTGTATTATGTTTTCTCACTGACCAACTAGTCCATGTGGTGAGATCGCTCCCGTCTGGAAAAATTTCTGATTCGGTTTCTTTGTGGATTCCTATTCAAAAATGTCCCCTTTAAACAAATCTGAAGGGTGCCGGGAGGAATTTTTGGGCAGAAATTGTTTAAACAATTTTGTTAAACAAATACAAAAGATCACGTTTTTTGCTCCGTAACATATATTTTTAAGTTTTGTCGGTCATTCTGAACAAGAAAGGTATCTTGTAAATTTTCTCAAAAATTGATAGTATGGGAGTTATAGGCGATTTAAAATCTAAAAAATGCGAAAATACGCATTTTTGAGACTTAAGAACTCATATTTAAATTAGTACTTTTGAGGTTGCCAGATACTTACATTGAAGAATAAATATTCAGCTTCCAGATTCTGAAGAGTGATCGCGTCTAACTTTAATTTATACCGTTGTATTTTAATTGTTATATATGCGTGTTTATCCGATTTTTTGCCGGTGCTGCGCGCTCTGTTTCAAAAATCTCCTATTTTCCTCCGAAAAATATTTTTTCTAGATTCTTTTGGACGTTATAAATAAAATAAGTTTCTTGACATTTTTCTCAAAAGTTAATAGTTTTAAAGTTATAAGTGATTTAAAATCCGAAAATGCGTTTTTTTCACTTTTCGGATTTTAAATCGCTTATAACTTAAAAACTATTAACTTTTCAGAAAGATTTCAAGAAACTTATTTTATTTAGAATGTCCCAAAGAATCTAGAAAAAATATTTTTCGGAGGAAAATAGGAGATTTTTGAAATGAAGCGCGCCGCACCGGCAAAAAAATCGGATAAACACGCATATTTCACAATTAAAAAACATCGGTACAAATTAAGGCTATACGCTGTGAGCTCGTACATAGAGGGGATATTTACAAAGTCGCGAGCGCCAGAAGTGACAAGTCTTTAAATGTTTACCGGAAATTTGACATATATGTCAAAGTGATTAATTTAAAATTAAAATTAAAAACATTAATTATAAAAAATATTAGTTGGTCAAAATTGTGGTATATACTTTTACCTTAAATATACTTACGTTTTAAATACTGAATTTAAGTTTTTTTAATGTTCCGTAATACGTAATTATAAATTAATCTTAGCGCCATCTACACGATAATTGTAAAAGTATCCGAAGTGAGAAATTCATATTTTATCAATAGAACGTCAAAATGCTTAGCAAAATCTTAAAAAAATCGATTACAATTTACTTACTTTTTTTCGTTGTAAATATTAAGCGATAACAATTAAATAATAAATTTAATAATTACCGCTTAAAGTTGAATTAGTAACCGCTAGGAGCGACACCAGCGAAGCTCAGAGCGTATAGGTACATAATTCGCAAATATTTTACGGCTATGCCCACCTTTTCTGTCTTTACATGGCAAATTACGTGTATGGGCCATTCCACGAACATACGCCTGTTTTTAATTACTTCGACAACGAATATTTTACTGTGCAGCATAAGAAGTACGAAAGTAAATGGCGCTAATAATTGTTCAAATAAACAACAATGTAATTTGCAATTTACTTTCGTTCTTCTTATTTTGCACAGTAAAATATTCGTTGTTGAAATAATCCAAAACAGGCGTATACTACCGTGCTAAGCCCAAAGGCGGGAACTGATTTTTTATCGAAAATGAGATTTTTGTATTTTTAGGTAAAATAGGGTATTTAGTATATATTTATAAAGTTTTTGGAGTTGTAGAAGCATTATATTTTAAGTAAAATTGCAATTTTGTTAGCGGTATCTACACTTTTCAGTTAAAATACTAAGCCATTTGGCGGCAAATGTTAAATACTATGGCGTTTTGACGGTATCTGCTACACTTGCCGTCCATATACCTTAGCATATTGCACTTACCGCTAATCTACTTTCAAGAATGCTACGCCTACATTTAGAAACCGCCAAATCGCCTTAGTATTACAAAGTAAATTCGGCCTAACTTTACAATAAATTATTCTGTTAGTTAAAAGAGTTGTGTGTGTGTGTGTTCACAAAGAGGGGATGACATTAGATAGTTAGTAAAAGAAATAATTAGCGAGGATGGTAAGAAATTTTCGAGTTTATTATATCTATTGAAATGTATTTTCATTTTCGTTTATAATATTTCAAGAATTAACCAAATTATGTTGTCCTAAACAATATGAATCTGCTCCAAGTGGATGATTTTTTATATCTTGAATTAGGCAGTAAGAGATTTTCATATTTAAAAAATATGTCTTTTTTTTTTAATTAGGTTTTAAAAACTTAATAATATATCCACACGCTGTCCACAAACATTTTTAGAAAAAGAGACTTAAAATAGGTATTATGTTTTTTTAGAAAATCAAGTAGAGTCGAGTAAGAGTTGTGAACCACGAGGTGATACCACTGAAGACAATATTGTAGAAAGAGACAAATTTATTGTAAAGCAATTACAAGAGGTGAAAAAAAAACTATGTTCAGCATATACAGACGCAAGGTTTGTTTCACACTTTGTTTCAAGGTTTTTGTTTCAGTTTTCTGTATGTTTAAACCCTTTGTTGGTCGTACATGGGATTAGAATTAGCAGTCCCATTGATTGCATTTTTTTTTGTTTAAATACAAGCTTATATCTTTGTTTAACTAGATAATGTCTAGTAGTCTAGTTATACAATGCTATTATAGATACGGGATTGTAGATTTGGGATATCTTTATTTAATCTTTTGAGAATTCTTTACGTAAGTTTTATACAAAAATGCTGGTTTTCTTCCTTTATAAATTTTCTAAGAATGCGTCAGGTACCTGGATAATAATCCAAAAATATGTTTGCATATTTTAAAAATCTTATATATCCCATAATTAGGTATTTTTCGGTCTAAAAGAAAATGGTCATCATATTTTAATCATAACATATAACCAGTTTGTACAATACAACTAATAAAATGTTAAAATTTGCACTAATTACTGCAAATTATGGTATTTTCCCAAATATAATATTGTGAAATACCCAATAATATAACAATACATAATAATATTAGGGCAGGTGTCGGCGATCATAAAAATCTTGAAGCTCTATAATAACTCATGTGTGTGTGTGTGTGTTTATGTTTTATTGGCACTGGTTTAAGCAACCAACTGGCCAGTCAATGTGTTTTGAATTCTCTCTTTTACAAAATATATGCTTAGTATCTAAATTTAAAACTATTAGTACTACTGTTTTTTTTTACTCTGTTTTTTTATTATTTTTTTTATTATATTTTTTAACATTTTTTTTATTACATTTTTTATTTTTTTTTATTTTTTTTTTATTTTTATTTTTTTTTTTTTTTTTTTTTTTTTATTTTTTTTTTTTTTTTAGTTTTTTTTTTTTTTTTTTTTTTTTTTTTGTATATATTTTTTATCGCGCTAAGACCTAAACCCGATTCAACCTCGCGGAGGTTTAGATCTTAGTAACTTTTTATTTTATTTAATTTTTTTTTTTTTTTTATTTTTTTTTCTTTTTTTCTCAGAGCTTTAATTTTAAACAATTAACATGGTTGTATAAAATTTTATAAACATCTAGATTGTTTGATTGTAAAAGGTATATAAGATTAAAAGGAAATTGTACATTAACTTGAACTAGATTGGCAAAAAAGTTTGATATTTCAATAAAATGTAAAGGACATTCTAACAGCATATGTTGTAGATCAGCTAGCTCTCCACATAAACATTCATCATTATCTACAAGTCCTATTTCTCTTTTGTAGACTGGAGTCAGACAGTGATTACTTCTTATTCGACAAATAGTTTTGATAAAGCCTTTGTTGGAAACTTGATTAAACCATGTCTTGATGGGAAGTGTAGGCTGGATTTTTTTGTAATAATTTCCTTTGTCTGAATTATTGTATTGTTCCTGCCATTTCGTCCGTTTGATAGATCTCATAATAGAAATTATGTCTCCCATAGGAAGTTGATAAGTATGCAGAGTGGATTCCTTCGTTGTTGCTTTTTTAGCCAGATCATCTACTATTTCGTTGTTTTTTATACCAATGTGTGCTTTTATCCAACACAATATTATATTTTTGCCCGATTTCAAAGCTTCACTGTTCATTGCTATGATGTCACTGATGATATAATTTTCTGCAAAATTATGTACATTATATTTCAATGTCTTTACAATGCTTTGGCAGTCTGTAAATATAACATAATTGAGTTCTTTTTGATTAATACATATTTTGTATGCTTCTTTGATTGCAATAAGTTCAGCTGTGAAAATTGTCATTTTATCAGGTAATCTGTTGTTTATTTTTATACTTTTTTGTGGGTAATATATAGCATATCCAACTTTTCCTTCCATTTTTGAACCATCCGTATATAATTTCTGATAACTCCCCCAGTTTTTTTGTACACACTGAAGGTGGTCTATTTTAGTAAGGAAGTCTGTCGCACGAATATTACTTAAATGACAGTTAACTGGAGATAAATAATCTTCATAATTTAGCTTTCGAGACGAGCTTTGTTCAATTTGGTGTATGTCGCCAATGGAATTAGAAACGTTGAGGAAGCTTTCCACAACTAAAAGCAGTCTCTTTTTTTCCCAGTAATAATGAGTTAGGTATGAGGTGGTTAAATGAACAATTTTATTTAATAGCAGTTTATCGTTAACCGCTGTTTTAACTATAAATTTCTCACTTAGGTATTCCCTGCGTAATGAAAGTGGAGGTTCATTAAGCTCACATTCCATGACCAATATAGGTGTGCTACGAAGATAACCAGTGCATAACCTAAGTGCCTTATTTTTGATCCTCTCGATTTTTTGGAGTACAGAGTTTGATGCTGAGCCATAAAAAATAGATCCATAGTCTAAGATTGATCTTATCAAATTTCTGTATAGTAATATTGATATGTTTGGATCAGCTCCCCAGTTACTGACACTTACAGTCTTCATGATATTCATTGCATTTTCCATTCTTCGTAATATGTAATTTGTGTGTTCTTTCCAATTTAATTTGGAGTCTAAAAATACGCCAAGAAATTTTATTGAAGTTTTATAAGGAATACTAGTATTATCAAATTGTAGATGGCTTTGAGGAACATATCGTTTTTTAGTAAAGGTAACAATGGTTGATTTACTCTCTGATATTGTTAAGTTATTATCGGTAGCCCATTTTTTTATAATATTCAATGTCGATTTAAGGTAGTTATTACATCTATCTATTGACTTATTTTCTGCATATATCGCAACATGATCAGCGTACTGTAGGATTTTTATGTGTTGAGGAAGTTTAGTTTCTAAGTCAGCAGTATACAGTATATATAATATAGGACTTAGGATGCTACCCTGAGGTAGTCCCAAAGATGTGTATCGGGAGTTAGATTGATCTCCATTTAATCTAACGTGAACTGCTCGATTAATGTATAAGTTAATGATGTTCCATGTTACTATCTCGGGTATTCCTATTTCCAACATTTTCGCGTATAGTATGTGAAGATTAACGTTGTCGTAAGCCCCTTTTATATCTAAGAACAAAGCACTAACTGTTTTCTTATAAGTAAAGGAACTATAAATGTCTATTAAAAAGTGGCAGAGGCTATCTTGTGTGCATTTACCTTTTCTAAAACCAAACTGACTTCTTGGTAATAGGTCGTTCTTTTCTAGCCAAAATTCCAGACGGTTTTTAATAAGTCTCTCATATGTTTTTAGTATACAGGAAGCCAGACCGATTGGACGGTAAGAATCCCAATTCTTTGATGAGTTTCCTGGTTTTAAAACCGGGATAATAGTGTAAACGTGCCAATCGTCAGGAATCTTTATGCGGCGCATCCAAATTTCATTATATATATTTAGTAGTGCAGCCTTACCAATTCTTGAAAGATTTGATAGCATCGAGTAATGGATATTATCGGCACCTGGTGCTGAATTTGAGTTTTTCTTCAACGCAAAGTTTAGTTCAGTGGCAGAAAATGGTTTGACTAGGAAACGGATTGGTTCTGGATAGTCGTACAGAGCATTTAGTTGTAAATCAGGAATTACTAATTCTGCAGACGGCGGTGTGATATTTTGATGGAACTCTTCTATCCACGAAGCTTCCGACAGAATAACAGGGACTTTGTTCTTTGTTTTTCTATTTTTTATTCGGTTAACTTTTGACCATACATCTTTAATAGGGACTGACCTATTTAGGGATCCGACATAATCTCTCCAGCTATTTCTTTTAGTTTGTTTAGTGATCTTCTTGACATGTGCATCATCTTTTTTATACTTAAGTAGGTTTTCATAGTTTGGATTTTCTTTGAATATACAAAAACTTTCCTGTCTTCTTCTGACTGCTTCTTCACATTCTAAATTCCACCAGTATTTTCCTCTGGAAGTCGGTTTTTTTATTTTAAATTTGGGGATGCAGTAGGATGCAGTTGTATTTATATTGTGCAAAATTTGTTCATAAGAATTTATATCTTTAAATTGAGAGAATACATCTTCCGAATACTGTTCATATAATTTCCAGTCGGCATTCTTTAAATTCCACTTTTGTGAATATGGATTATATGTATGAGTTGGTTGATCCTCTAACTCTACTCTTATAGGTGTATGGTCTGAACCAAATAGGTCTTGAAGTGTTTTCCAAGTGATCAGTTGGTTTAAGTCAGGAGTACAAATGGTCAGGTCTATTGCCGATTTCGAGAAGTTCCTAAAGAAAGTAGGAGAGCCATCATTTTTGAATATTAAATTATTATCGTCTATACAGTCCATCAAGATTTTACCTTTCATATCTGTTTGGTTGTCTAGGCCCCAGGCAATGTGGTGAGCATTAAGGTCACCTCCTATTATAAATGGTCTTTCCATAGATGTTATGAAATTGTTCCATTGTTGTAACAATAACTTGGTTCCTGGGGGAACATACATAGATATAAATGTGACAGTATATGACTTAAACTTTATTTTTATTGCTACTTTATTGACGTTTATTAAATCTACTTTCATGGTGACTTCCTCGTAATATAGGTTTGAATTTATTAAAATTGCTGAGCCACCGCCAACAGTTACTGAAAAGCGGTCGTCTCTGACAATATTGTACCCGTGAAAGTTATAATACTTTTCTGGTTTAAATCTAGTTTCTGATAATAATGCGATATCAACTTTCTGGTCTTCTAATAGGTGGATAAGGTTTTCTCTATTAGAGTTAGCCGATCTACAATTCCATTGACAAATTACCAATCTATTCATTATTATATAAGAGAGAACTTAAAACTGATTGAATTGAATTTACTAGAACTGATTTTTCTGGAATTTCAAAATTTTTGTGATTTATATTAGAGATAATACTTGTAACTATATTTGATATTAATTCTGTTAATTCTTTTGATGGTTCATGTATTTTAGATCCTTGTTCTGGATTAAATGTAGATTGATACGAAGAAGAGGTGATAATACCACCAGGTCTGTTGGACATGGGGTTTAACTTTATTATTTTTTGATGTTCCATTGTTACTTGGTCTGGTGAGGAAGAGATAGGTCGTTTGTATTTTGGTGGTTTTATTATTGTATATCTATTTGAAACTGAAGGTAGAGCGAACTGATTGGAAGATGTTTGAGACGTGGACAATTGAGTAAAGGAATATGAAGAGGATGGTGCATTCATATTTGGAGTTTGATGAGAATTTATTGAGGAATTATTGGCTGCTATAGATGCATAAGTTATCTTAGGAAAGAGTTTAATTGTTTCCTTAAAAGATAAGCTGTTTTCAGACATATAATGTTTTATTTTCTTTTGGCGATCAAATTCTGGGCATATCTCCCATTCATTAGTGAAGTGTTCACCTTCACAGAATAGACATTTTTTGTTAAACGATGATAAAGAACAAGAATCGGAAAGGTGAGATTCATGACACTTAAAACAGCGAGGATTACTTTTACACTGCTTACTCATGTGCCCATACCTATAGCAGTGGTAACAGATAATTACCTTTTGCTGGTATTTTTCAACAGTGTGTAAGACATGATTAATTACTACATACTTTGGTATATTCTGGCATTTAAAAGACACAATAACTGATTTTGTTGGATTAAATATTACTTTGTCATCTGCTACTATTTTTCTTGTTATTCGTTTCACATACTCAACCGAGAATTTGCAATGGTGATCAAATTCCTTTATTCTATTTTTAAGATATTCTTCCGATATATCTGAATCTATATCCCTTACTACACCTAGTTTAAACAATTGAAATTTTGGAATGTATGCGGTCAGATTTTTTTGAATAAGGAATTTGGAAGTAACTAAAGCATTTGCGCTACTATAATTTTTAAATGAGACCCTAACTCGGTTGCGTCCGATTGAGTCAATTTTTTTTATATAATTGTCAATTTCTGGATGTAACGTAAATAGGATCTCGCCTATTTTAACAGCGTTTAATTTTCCTGTAAAATTTAAACTGGAGTTTTCAATGAAAATGTAAAAAGGTCCTAAATCAATTTTTTCGTATAAATAAACAGGCCTGGTTTTTTCTGGTTGATCTGAGTTTACTAAAGTATTTTGTTTTTCATTAATATTGTTAAGATTAATACTACTACTTATCTTATTTTGAGGCTGGTTGGGTAGAAATCCATTTAAATCTTGTAAATCACAGCTACTATCCATCGAATTCTCAATATCAGGCGGTTCGCCTCCACTAGATGACTCCATAGAGGAGTTTTCAAGTAACGTTTAACTTATGAACACTTTCAAAATGTAAACTAAATAAGGAAAAGTTTAACAAAACTAAACAAACTAAATTAGAACGGTATAAATCAAATAATCCGCCAAAAATTAATATTTTTCGGAGAGATTTCCAAATTTAAATTAACTTTGACATTTATTTTGATAATATGTATAATAACTCAGGCCTGTCGTAAAATAGCAAACCTTTGTCGCTAAGAAACAAAATAAAAATAGCTGAGAAAGTCAAAAGTATGGTTTACAATCACATTCACAGTTGAACAATTCTTTAAAACGCTTCAGCAGATGTTTAAACATCTATAACAATCTGAACGATTTCTGTTTAGTATAAGTACAGTTCTGCCCAAATTATTAGACGCACTATAAAAGATTTTAAAAAAATGTTAATTATGACATTTTATTGTAATACTAAACAGGTTTTGTATATGTACCAGACACAAATTATGTTGTTTGGTGGTCTATTAAATTGTCTATATTGAATCACAAATAGAACATTAATATTAATGAACCAATATGTATTTATTGACTCTTGAAAGAAACAGATATAACTACAACTAAATATTGTCAATTTGTTGTTGTCATATTGTAGCTCAACAAAATAATAACATTTAATAGTACTTTAATTCTTTCAATTTAATAAACTGTAATACACAGAAAAGCTTTTTATTTCATATCAATCACAACTGTAAACCACATACCGCTAATAGGCTTAGTTTTATAGTAAGTTTTGATAAAACGTTTTAGCGGTATCTACCTCTTTTTATATAAAACTTTGTTTTAAAATATAACTAATGGTTCCCTTAATAAACTGGGGCATATATCCATGCATAAAAACTATTAGCTAGTCCATAAATCCCTTACGGGCCAAAATTTTAGCACTCAATTTTAAAATCGATTTTGCCACCATTGTGTGAAATGTTAGTTACCGCCTTTGGGCCTAGCACGGCAATATATTCGTGAAATAGGGTATACTTAGTAAAATTCACACTGGTATGGATATGTACATATTACCAGAATGTCATTCTATTTGACAATGTCATAACTAGCTTAAAGAGACGGCTTTTGAATGTTCTTGGATAACTGTTATTTTGTGTATAATTGCAAATTATTAATTCAGTTAATAACTGTGATAATTTTTTCACTAGCTATGTATTCAGTGATTGTAATAATTTATATGTACCTACAACAAAAACTAATACTAAATCGAGAAAAGAGGAAAAGTGTTAAAGTGATTTTTTAATAAACGGAATAACTTTTAACTTTTAACGGAAACTTTTTTAATAAATGGAACGCTTACAATTTTGAACATCTTTAACAACAAAATACTTGGATCACAGAATATATCTTGATGTATTCTCTGCTTCTATCTTCCATAAATAATACACAATAAATAACTTTTTATAAAGTTAACCTTTTACATCAATTATTTATCAAATACACTATATATTAATATTATTTAATCAACAATTCAAAATATTCCCGATTCATGTCAAATAATTATTTAAAATTGTCACTGATTGTCAGTGTCTGACTGACAATATTCTATTCGACGGAGTGCGTTGTATGACAAAGATAGATTTGGAAAATTACCACGGACATTGTGTTCGTTTTTTTCGAATCCTGAAAAAACCAATAAATAGTTTTGAAAAATCTAAACGCAGAATGAAAGACTAAATTATTAGCGAGGGCCGAAAGTCCCTTAGAATAAATAAAAATTTATTTTGAATGAGATATTTGAAATTAAAAATAACACTAAATTTTCTCTTAGTTTTTCACCCCTGTAACTTATTAAAATAAACATTATAGAAGTTCTCAGGGACTTTCGGCCCTCGCTAATAACGCAATCTTTCATTCTGCGTTTAAATTTTTATTACTTTTCTCAGGATTCGAAAAAAATGAATCCCCATTTGAATAGCAATGCAGCCGAAAAAACGTACCGATCCTCTTAAAGTTAGACGCGATCACTCTTCAGAATCTTGAAGCTGAATGTTCAGTCTTCAATCTAAGTATCTGGCAACCTCAAAAATACTAATTTGAATATGAGTTTTTAAGCCTCGAAAATGCGTATTTTCGCATTTTTCAGATTTTAAATCGCCTGTAACTCCAAAACTATCAATTTCTGAAAAAAATTACAAGATATCTTTCTTGTTTAGATTGACCCAAAAAATCTAAAAATATATGTTCCAGAGCAAAAAACATGATCTTTTGTATTTGTTTAAAAAAATTGTTTAAACAATTTCTGCCCAAAACTTCCGCCCGACACCCTTCAGATTTGTTTAAAGGGGATATTTTTAAATACGAATCCACAAAGAAACCGAATCAGAAATTTTTTTCAGACGGGAGCGGTCTCACCACATGGACTAAACTGTTTGCTGACGATTTCTGACTAGTTTGACTGTTTGCTAGATGTTTATTTGTGAAGCATAACATAAACAATTAACGTAAAAAGTGAAATTATGTATAGTTCATATCATGAGCTAAAATCCGTAAAAGTTTAAAGTTTCTACATTGTAAAAAACAAGAGAATTTAAGCATTTTCCAATAAAACCGTTTATTTTTATTTAAACAATTAATAAACATACATTTTTTTATTGACTATTCGTGTATTGTTTTCGCGAATGCATATGTCGGCAAGTTTTCATTCATTTGCATTGAAGAAAAGTCAAATTAAGTTCTAAAGATTTGATGCAAACTATTGAAGTAAAGAAAAGCGTTTAATAAAAAAGCGTTTAAAAAAGCGTCTAATAAAAATAATATGTTGCTATGTACCGGGTGTCCCAATAAGAATGGCTCTCGGCCATATCTCAGGAACCGTTTATAGTAGAGCTTTGAAATAAAAAAATTTGTAACAAAAGTTACCTCAGGAGAAGCCTGGAAATTATTTTCATAATTGTGGGTCCACCGCTAGAGGGCGTAATTGGATATCAAAAATTAAAAAATCAAAATTTTACAAAATTTTCTCAATGAAGGGGCATTGAAAATCCGGTCATCGTATTTTTCATATAATTCTGCGCATATTTAATTTGGCAAGTTTACGTCTACCTTTGCAAATAAGAGGTGGGGGTGAATGGGAACCTTGTTATGAAAAAATGGCTGTAAGTCCGTTTCTGTTAAATCAAATCTTGCAAATTAGACCTTGTTGAAAACACATCTTTTTCGTCAATGTAGGAGTTATGATTCCGAACCAACCTACTAAGTAATACGCCAGCTATAAGGCGTTATTTAATTTTTTTCAGAAATCTAGTTTTCTTTGGAAAATATTAAATACAAGTATGCATTTTTAATCCTACATTATAAAATTAGATTAAATTATCAATTAAATAGCGAAAACCGCATGTCGATACCTTTTTTCTATCTCGAGATATCATACGAAACGTGTAAATTTAAAAACATAACTACTGTCACCGGTAAACGAAGTTAAGGAAAAGTAGTGTGCTATGATAAAAACAAAGAAACATTTTCCAGATGTCAACGTATTTAATAGGGCTTTTCAACGCTTCTCATTTGTTTCGAGCCTCGGTCATATCTCGTATACCTATTAATATTATCACGGATTATACGACATATGACAGAGGCTCGAAACAAATGAGAAGCGTTGAAAAGCCCTGTTAATTAAAACAACAAAAAAATAAAAACAACTATTTAGTGTTAGTGACGTCATAAATGTTCAAATTTTTGCAAATCATTTTCGTTGCAAGCATTTACTCTTTCAGATTGAACAGCGGTCTCAATTTCTGCTCTTGAAATGCTTTCGTATTCTCTGGATAATGTTTTATCGAGTAGTGTATTAGTATTGTAAATGCTTGCTTCAAAAATGATGGAAAATAATTTGAATAATTAGGTCGTCACTAAGTAGTTGTTTTTATTCCTTTGTTATATTTTATAGTGTTGTTTGTGTTTATATTGTTGTTTTAATTAATTATATTTTTATACATTGACATCTGGAAAATATTTCTTTGTGTTTTCCATAGCACACTAGTTTTCATTAACTTAGTTTACCGGTGACAGCAACAGTTATGTTTAAAATTTACACGTTTCTTAAGATATCTTGAGATAGAAAAAAGGTATCGACATGCGGTTTTCGCTATTCTATTCTAACTTTATAATGTAGGATTAAAAAGACATAGTTGTATTTAGTATTTTCCAAAGAAAGCTAGATTTCTGAAAAAAATTAAATAACGCCTTCCAGCTGACTTATTACTTATTAGGCTGGTTCGAAATTATAACATTTACATTAACGAAAAAATTTGTTTTCATCAAGAACCAGTTTGCAAAATTTGATTTAGCAAGACCGGATTTACAGCCCTTTTTTCATAACAAGGTTCCCACTCACCCCCACCTCTTATTTGCAAAGGCAGACTTAAACTTGTGAGATCAAATATGCGCAGAATTTTATGGAGAATACGACGATCGGATTTCCAGTACCCCTTCATTAGGAAAATTTTGTAAAATTTAGATTTTTTAATTTTTGATATTCAATTAAGCCCTCTAGCGGTGGACCCACAATTATGAAAATAATTTCCAGGCTTTTCCTGAGGTAACTTTTGTTATAAAATTTTTTAATTCAAAGCTCTACTATAAACGGTTCCTGAGATATGGCCGAGAGCCATTCTTATTGGGACACCCGGTACATCGGAAAAATGAAAGAATACCCATGAACGATCACATCAATCACATATTATTCTAATTATTAATAATTTATCTCTCTCGTTTGACATTTATGGAAAAAAAAACAGCAAATACAAAATATGTGATTGATGTGATCGTTCATGGGTATTCTTTCATTTCTCCGACTGCATATGGAGTATATTACTTATTACTTCGCTATTGCGAAATATTTATAATGGGTAGGGGAGGCCAAGCGGGGATTTTTGCAGTTACTCGAGCGCGTCAGATTATCATATGGGGAGATACATTGTACCCTGTAAATGTACCCCTGCCATATATTGGATTTTAATACAGGGGAGTTTGTTAAGGGATGTCTGAAAAAAAATCTATCCTTAGAAAAACTAAGATAAGGTAAGTTAAGTAAGTCACGGGGCGTGATTAAATGGGGGAGTCACAAAGTTTCACAAGGAAAAAGCGAATATTTTGAGAAATAAACGTCAGATCGAAAAAATATAAAACACATGTTTAATATTTCTTAAAAATCTGTCGAAAGATACCAAAGACGACCCCCATCTAGAGGGGTGGGGAGTAAATTTAAAATTTTAAATAGGAATCTCGCGATATTTCGCCAAATTAACATCAGATCGAAAAATTTCAAAATACACGTGTCGTATTCTATATTTTTGAAAAATCTTTCGAATGACACTAAACATGACCCCCACGGAGGTGGGATAGGGGAATACTTTAAAATCTTCAATAGGAGCTACCATTTTTTTTATTGCAGATTTGGATTCCTTACGTCAAAATAAGCAACTTTTATTCGAAACATTTTTTCGAATTATGGATAGATGACGCTATAATCGGAAAAAACGATTGTTGAAAATGGAAAACTAAATTAATCAATGGAAAATTCGCACTTAAATGGAAAACTTTACTTAACTTTTTTGGTTTTAGGACCTAATCTTCACAAGCCAGTAGGTTTCCATAACGCTCGAGTGACTGCAAATTTAGCATTCTTTGCTCCCCTACATATCTATTGAAAATTTATATCTATTGAAAAGGCACAGTCCTTAACTCCTAAATTCAGACGCTAAAGGTGAATCCACATCAGTAATTTGTGTATTAGCCTAATAAATGACCGTTTTGCAGTGTAATTTCCAGGGGCAACTCCGAATTGCATGAAAATTTGGATTTAGGTTCTACTTACCCTCCACTACAAAGTTTAATTTGTGTCGTTGGTTGCTTTTACTTGGGGGGTGACATTCACCCCTTCTCCAAGGGTGAAAAACGCGTGTTTAAAATAAGGTCGGAAATGGATAAATTGACTTATTTTAAGCACATTTTGTTCTATAAAGTTTTTTACGTAAGTCAATACTTTTCGAGTTATTCGCGATTTAAAATGTTGATTTTTCAAAAAAAAAACGACGTTTTCAGACCGTTTTTCCCAAATAACTCAAAAGTAAATATTCTATTGAAAAAAATATTTTCAGCAAAAGTGTAGCCTATAAAAAAACGAAAAAAATGGTGTACCAGTAAAGTCTACAAATTGAGTAGAAGCAAAGTTGTAGCTCATGAAAAATACGTTCTTATTCGTCTAATTCCAAATCGAATAATTCAACGGGAAATCACCGAAGATAGAAGCGTTTTTCGGGAAAACATTATTAACATTTTTAAAGTATCGAAAAAAAGCTTATTATTTGCTTTTTACAAAAGTTTACAGCATCAAAAATAAATGAGTTTCAGTGAAAGAAATAGTTGGCCCCTTTTTTTTGGTAAAAAAATCGTGAAAACCTCCCTCTATTTAGCACCCTAAATGAAATTAATCGTTTGGCTTTACTGTATGTGTATTGTTTATATTATCGGTAAGTTTGATTGGTTTGAATTGCTTATTTTTGAAAACATTTGGTTTTATAGTAAAAAAAATGTTTCTAAAAATTTTTGAAAAATTTAATTTTTTCAAAATAACTTAAAAAGTATTAGTGATAAGAAAAATCTTAAGGAGTAAAAAAATGTAGGTTTTGCTATTATAAATATGCTAGTTTCATTTTGTTTCTCCGTAAGACAAAAATTGGTTAAGATATGGCTGTTCAAAATTTGCATACACTCGTGATTAGTGACCCATTCAAGCTTTCTCAATTACAATCCTTTCAAAAATAAACAATTTAAACCGGTGAGACTGACAGATCATATAAAAAACAGATTGGTAAGTAAATTGTTTGTAAAGCGGTAGCGATTAATTTTATTTGGGGAGTAAACACGGCGAGATTTTCATGATATTTTACAAATAAAAAGAGGGCCAACTTTATTTTGAGCGTAACTCGCTTATTTTTAATGCTAAAACTTTTGTAAACAATTAAAACAAAGCTTTTTATAAACACTTTAAAAAAGGTTAAATGGGTTTTTCCCGAAAAGTGCTTAATTTTTCGGTGATTTCACCTTGAAATATTCGATTTGGAATTAGACGAATAAGAACGTATTTTTCATGAGCTACAACTTTGTTTTTATTTGATTGATAGACTTTACTGATACACCAATTTTTGGGTTTTTTATAAGCTACACTTTTTCTAATTTCTAAGGATATTTTTTTCTATAAAATATTTACTTTTTCAATTATTTGCGAAAAACCGTCTGAAAACGTATTTTTTTTTTGTCGAAAAATCAACATTTTCAATGGCAAATAACTCGAAAAGTATTGACTTACGTAAAAAACTTTATAGAACAAAAGTTGCTTAAAATCAGTCAATTTATCCATTTCCGGTCTTATCTTGAACGTATTTTTTTCACCCCCCGAGAAGGGGTGACTGTCACCCCCCAAGTAAAAGCAACCAACGGCACAAATTCAACTTTGAAGTGAAGGGTAAGTAGAACCTAAAACCAAATTTTTATGCAATTCGGAGTTGCCCCTGAAAATTACACGGTATCGCCGAATTTCCTGTTCATTTACTGGGCTATATGTGTTGTATTTTAAAATAGAGAAAAACTTAAGAGGTGTAAACTAGTGACAAATAACTACACTCAAAAAAATTTAGTTCGCAATATTGATTAACAGTGATTACTGAATAGTATTTCGTTGTCACAACAATTTAATCTATTGTTTCAACGAACTTTTAGACATTGACGAATGTATTTGGTTATTGTCACAATGATTGAATAATAATTGTGAGAATAACTAGAGTACATTAATCAATAACACTCAATTTATTCAGCCAATAACTTAGTTTCGTATATTTAGTAAATACTGTTAATTCTGGCAGCAACTCACGTTCTTGATTTCGTAGATGACAAGCAATTACCTTGGTTTATCGTGACAACGTACAGATTTCATTAAAACAATGTACAAATGTTGTTAATATAGAGTAATATATGAATATTGAATAGATGTAAATTGATTGTTGTGACAACGAATGCATTAATCAATCTACTACTGCATTTAATACCCACAATCAATGCGCCTTTGTGACAATAATCGTAGTTGTTGAGACAATAAATGTTTTGCTTGACCATTTGAAAGTTAACGGCTTTTCCTTATCGTGATATCCCTAGCTTCTCTGTGGTACCGAAATACCGAATAATAATTGCATTTCGTTTTCAAGTGTAGTCCGTAGTAGAAGGAAGTTTTTGTGTGTCTATTATCGTGTTTCGGTCGAATTCTTTTTAAATGTATTAATTTTTTTCGAATCCTGAGAAAACTAATTATTATTTTTGAAAATTTAAATGCAAAATTAAGAGAGTCTGAAGTTCTTGAGAACCTCTATAATGATTATTTTAATAAGTCACAGGGGCGAAAAAGAGAAAATGTAGTATGATTTTTAATTTCAAATAGGCATACCATTTAACAGAAACTTTTTGTTTATTCTAAGGGACTTTCTGCCCTCGGTAATAATGTATATTTTATTCTGCGTTTAAATTTTTCAAAAATACTTATTAGTTTTCTTAGAATTCAAAAAAAAATGAATGAGTTTAAAAAGAATTCGATCGAAATTTTGCACCTGCGCTCTCAAAAAGGATTAAAGTGTTATACATTTTTGGAATCACTATTTCAAAAGCTTCTAAATAAGCTGTCACATGACGTACTTTCCCATTAAAAAAAATCAAAGTTACCTGTCACCTGAAGTGGGATCGTGTAAAGTTCGAAATATTGATGTTATAATATACTTTGATTATTTTAAAAATCGACCCGTCCGAGCGTTTTGCTTATGTGCTAAAAATAAATAAGTTAATAAGAGGGCGGGGGGAGTGTAACACTTATTCCAGTACACTGTATAAGTGAAATCATATGACAAATCACACAGTGTAAAGTCCTTTAGGTTAAGGACAAAAAAGGGGGATTTAAAAAATTATTATTAATCAATTAATATCATACATTGGGCTATTGCATTCAGTACTTATTAATGTAAAATACGTTCATAGTAGGAATGAACGAAACTGATTGTAAGAATGAATAGAGTTGATTGTAAGAAAAACCGTATTTATTGTGGGAATGAACGGAATTAATTGTAACAATAAACGGAAATAATTGTAGAAATAAACGAAATACGTTAGGAGAAATAACACTGTTATTGACACAACGAATAGTCTTCGTCGGTCAATTAACGACGTTGTTGTTTCAATAAATATTGTTCGTTGACTCAGTGAACAAGTTCGTAATATCAATAAATAGTGTTCGTTGAGTCAGTGAAAAGAGTTCGTAATACCAATAAAGTGATATTATGGTATACATAATGAATGTTCATCCATTCAATAAACGTAATACATTGGCTCAACGAACGAAAATAATGAATTGATGAACATCGTTTTGTTGTCCCAATAAAACCAAGAATTGGACAAATTTTAAGTATTGCGTTTGTTGTCTGAATTAACATTTTTATTGATATTACGTACCTTTTTCGTTGAGTGTAACGTGCTGATCAAGTTTTGAACTTCAACTATCTAGGTGTCAGCACTGCAAGTAGCAGATATGTTAAGGGGTAAGTCCAATAATAGCATAATAGGTTATCAATGATCTATGGATACCTACGTAATTATAGGTTTGTTCTAGCATCAGTTTCAAACGGTTTTAAACCATCAGCGAATAGTCGACCAGCGAGAGTAGAGGGGATATAACTGGTAACTGTATTATGTTCTCTCACTGACCAACTGTTTGCTGACGGTTTCTGACTAGTTTGACTGTTTGCTAGAACAAACCTATTATCTGGAGAAATAAGTAATGAAGTAAAGTGAGAATACATGAAACTCGCATAAGATAAGTAACGATCGACGCTATAGAGACTAAAGTGAAAAAAGGGGTAATTAAGAAGATTTTAAGAGAAACTGAAATGAGAACGTTCATATCCAGTGCTGGTTAAACTCTTATGGACCGGAAAGCGAATGATCTTATAAGAGACTAGGTTTTCAATCCAATGGCATATAAAACAACATAATGTTATTCTACATCCGACCAGACTGAAAACAATGGGAACCTTCTCTGGTTACACATCCGAGGCTTCTACAATTTGCAAGCCATAACGGATGCTGAGACTAAGGAAGATGAGGGAATTTTACCATTTATAATTCCCGTCCCATCTGCTCAGCGCGGTAAAGTTTTAACGAGAATGGTTCCCTTCGTACTCCAATCAGAGTAAACATGTAAATCAAAAATGAATAACCATTTTCAATTTCGTTGCAAAACGAAAATACAGCCGCATCATATTCTAGTCCAATCAGAGAGTGCAGCAAGCACCTCTACCGGTTTCGAAACTTATTAATCTCTCATCAGGAGGCACATAATATGCTGCTCTCTCTGATCCAACCAAAACAAACACAGGCGTGCAGTCACGGATGCAACGAACGAAATGGCATAGATGCCCTAGCGGCAACTGCTAGCAAAAGACTAAGTTTTCAATCCAAAGGCATATAAAACAATATAATGTTATTCTACATCCGACCAGATTGAAAACAATGGGAACCTTCTCTGGTTACACCTCCGAGGCTTCTACAATTTGCAAGCCATAACGGACGCTGAGACTAAGGAGGATGAGGGAATTTTACAATTTATAATTCACGTGCCATCTGCTCAGCGCGGTAAAGTTTTAACGAGAATAATTCTCTTCGTATTCCAATCAGAGTAAACATGTAAATCAAAAATGAATAACCATTTTCAATTTCGTTGCAAAACGAAAATACAGCCGCATCATATTCTATTCCAATCAGAGAGTGCAGCAAGCACCTCTACCGGTTTCGAAACTTATTAGTCTCTCATCAGGAGGCACATATGCTGCTCTCTCTGATCCAACCAAAAGAAACCCTGGCGTGCAATTACGGATTGCAAGGGACGAAATGGCATAGATGCCCTAGCGGCAACTACTAGCAAAAGACTAAGTTTTCAGTCCAATGGCATATAAGCAACATAATGTTATTCTACATCCGACCAGACTGAAAACACACACGTTGGAACTTTACCGCGCTGAGCAGATGGGACGTGAATTATAAATTGTAAAATTCTCTCATCCTCCTTAGTCTCAGCATCCGTTATGGGTTGCAAATTGTAGAAGCCTCAGAGGTGTAACCAGAGAAGGTTCCTATTGTTTTCAGCCTGGTCGGATGTAGAATGACATTATGTTGTTTTATATACCATTGGATTGAAAACACAAAAAAGCGAATATTCCGTGAAATGAACATTGGATCAAAAAAAAACTGAAAGATACGTGTTCAATATGTTTCAAAAACCTATCAAATGATGTCAAACACGACCTATATGGAGGGGAGTGGGGGTAACTTTATAATTTTAAATAGGAACCCTGCGATATTTTGCGAAATGAACATCAAATCCGAAAAACTGAAAAACACGTATTCAATATTTTTCAAAAATCTATCGAATGACTTCAAACAGGACCCCTCGTGAAGGTGGTATGGAGGGTTACTTTAAAATCTTAAATAGGAACCACCATTATTTATTGCAGATTTGGATTCCTTACGTAAAAATAAGTAAATTTTATTCGAGACATTTTTTCTAATTAAGGACAGACGGCGCTATAATCGGAAAAGACGATTTTTGGAAATGGAAAATTATATTAAAAAATAGAAAATCCTCACTAAAATGAAATAATTAAATTTTTCTGGTTTTTGGACCTAATCTTCACAACCTAATGTGTCCCCATGACGCTCTAGTTACTGCAAATTTTGCATCCACGACTCCCACACTCACATTACTTATAAATCTTATTGAAGGGACTTACATGTTTAAAATATTAGTTATAATATGATTGATATTACCTGGTTGAGTAAACGTAAACCAAGGATCAATTTTTATTCCACTTATTCGAATTCTTGATTTCAGTGGGGCTAAAATCTTGTTGATTAATGATTTACATATACTTGAAATCTTGGGCTCCTTAGGAAAAGTCACTTTATTCGATACCTTAAACATTTCAAGACAGATTAAGATATATTTGATACACAGTGATATGCAGAAACTCTGATATAGTTATGTATTACCTTTATACAGGGTGTCCAGAAACTCTACCGACAAACGAATACAGGAGATTCCTCAGATAATTTTAAGACAATTTAACCCAATTCACTTAGTCCGAAAATGCTTCCTAAGGGAGCTAGAGCTATTTGAAGATGGCGTCTGGTAATTAGTTTTTCTTAAATATCTCCGGAACGCTTCTATTTAGAAAAACAAAAATTGATATGCGTATTTATTTTCCAGAGATAAATCGATTCCATCCATTGCAAATTTCTAGTACCTGGTCATAGGCGTCAGTTTTGGGTAGGGCAACAGTTACTTTATCGCATAACTTTTTTGTCTTTAACTTTTAAGCATTTTTGACTCTGGATTATTAAATTGTGAGGTGTTCTTGTACTAAAAGGTACTCTTATCTTAAGTCGATAGGATACATCGTTTTTTAGAAAAATTGATTTGAACATTTTTCGTTTTTTAAATTTCAAAAATTTTTTTTCAAAAAACCATTTAGAAAAACGAAAACTTGTACGTTCAATTATATTCCAGAGATGAATCGATTTCATTAATTGAGAATTTCTAGCATCGGTCATATGCGTCGGTTTTGGGTAGGTCAACGGTTATTTTAATATCGCATGACTTTTTGTCTTTAATTTTTAAGCATTTTTGTCACTAGATTATTAAATTATGAAGTATTGTAGTAGTAAAAGTTCCTCTTGCTTCAAGTTGGTAAAATACACCGTTTTTTTTTCAAATTTTCTTTCAATTTTTTTTTCAAATTCAAGAGACCAAAAATTTTCAAATCGATTTTTCTAGAAAACGGTGTGTCCTACCGACTTAAATCAAGAGTACCTTTTAGTACTAGCATACCTCACAATTTAATAATCCAAAGTGAAATATGCTTAAAATGTAAAGATAAAAAAGTTATGCGATAAAATAACCGTTACCCTACCCAAAACGGACGCCTATGACCGGTACTATAAATTCGCAATGGATGGAATCGATTTATCTCTAGAAGAAAAATATGCGTACAAATTTTTGTTTTTCTAACTAGAAGCGTTCTGGAGGTATTTAGGAAAAACTAGTTATAAGACGCCATTTTCAAAGAGCTCTAGCTCCCTTAGGAAGCATTTTAGGACAAGGTGAATTTGGTTAAATTGTCTTAAAATTACCTGAGGAATCTCCTGTCTTCATTTGTCGGTAGAGTTTCTGGACACCCTGTATAACACCAATAATTTTTAAATTAAAATTTAAATTAATTTGTGCAATTCAATATTTTTGTTTTTTAACAATTTAACATTTTGTTTGTTAACAATTTTTTTACCAAGAAATTTCTGCCCATCTCATCTGTGGTTTTCCTCTTGGTCATTTAAATCTGTAAAGGCGGAAATACATATCCGCGCCGCGAACTCCGCGCCGTGTGTGCGCCGCGCGTTCGTGGCGCGGTTATTGTTCGTTAAAATTTTTCATTTTGACGATCCAGAGTAAACTTACGAACGTTTAGTAATTGTAGATAATCATGTCTCTGTCCTGTACTTCTACTACATCTTATTTTGGTATTGTTCTGAAACTATTTTCTTGTGTCATCTTATGCAATTTACTATTTTATGTGGAATAAGCCACAGTTTGGGAACATTTCGGGAACTACCTTTTTCGCTTCCTGGCAACACAAATATAATGGTAGGGGAGCCCAAGCGGGGATGTTTGCAGTTACTCGAGCGCGTCAGATTATCATATGGGGAGAAACGTGGTACCCTGCAGATGTACCTCCACCATATATTGGCTCTTAACACAGGGGAGTTCGTTCGGGGGGGCCCGAAAAAAAATCTATTCTTAAAATATTCGAAATTGTCAGATTAAGATAAGGTAAGTTAAGTACATGCAAAAGAGTCTATATTTCAAAAATATGACGATTTGAGCGGGGCGTACGGAAATGGGTGAGTCAAAAAGTTTCACAAAAAAAGCGAATATTTCGCGAAATGAACGTCAGATTGAAAAACTAAAAACTACGTGTTCAATATTTTTCAAAAATCTATCGAAAAATACCAAACTTGACCTCCCACGGAGAGGGGTGGGGGGTAAATTTAAAATTTTAAATACAAATCCCGCGATCTTTCGCAAAATAAACATCATATCGAAAAACTGCAAAATACACTTTATCAATGTTTTTGAAAAATCTATCGAATGGTTCCAAACACGACCCCCCACGGAGGTGAGGTGGGGGGTTACTTTACAATCTTAAATGGTAGACCCCATTTCTTATTGCAGATTTGGATTGTTTGTATAAAAATAAACAACTTTTATTCGAAACATTTTTTTGAATTATGGATAGATGGCGCTATAATCGGAAAAAAGATTGTTGGAAATGGAAAATTAAATTAAAAAATGGGAAGTCCCACTAAAATGGAAAATTTTACTTAACTTTTTTGGTTTTAGGACCTAATAATCACAACCCAATAGGTCGCCAAAGCGCTCGAGTGACTGCACATTTAGCATACTTTGCTCCCCTACCATAATATATCTGCTTGTTCCTACAACCAGAAACAAAATTAGAGAACTATAGGTACTTCCAAGTCATGCGATACCTTTTTCGTTTTCCGCTGACACAGTTGTAATGTATCTGCTTGTTTCAACTGCGTAGCTTCACTAGAAACGAAATTAGAGAACTATAGGTTCTTCCAAGCCCTGTGTTAACTTTTTCGCTTTCCGGTGACCCAATTGTAATATATCTGCTTGTTCCAACTCGGTTGCTTCACCAGAAGCGAAGTTAGGAAACTATAGGCTCTTCCAAGATGTGCGTTACCTTTTTCGCTTTCCGACGACACAATTATAACATATCTACTTGTTCCAACTCCGTTGCTTCACCAGAAGCGAAGTTAGGAAACCATAGGCTCTTCCAAGTTGTGCGTTACCTTTTTCGTTTTCCGGTGACCCAATTATAATATATATGCTTGTTCCAACTACGTTGCTTCACCAGAAGCGAAGTTAGAAAACTATGGGGTCTGCCAAGTTGTGCGTTACCTTTTTGGCTTTCCGGTGACACAATTATAATATATCTGCTTGTTCCAACTCCGTTGCTTCACCAGAAGCGAAGTTAGAAAACTATTGGGTCTTCCAAGTTGTGCGTTAGCTTTTTGGCTTTCCGGTGACCCAATTATAATATATCTACTTGTTCCAACTCAGTTACTTCACCAGAAGCGAAGTTAGGAAACTATAAGCTCTTCCAAGATGTGCGTTACCTTTTTCGCTTTTCGACGACACAATTATAACATATCTACTTGTTCCAACTCCGTTGCTTCACCAGAAGCGAAGTTAGGAAACTATAGGCTCTTCCAAGTTGTGCGTTACCTTTTTCGTTTTCCGGTGACATAATTATAATATATCTGCTTGTTCCAACTCCGTTGCTTCACCAGAAGCGAAGTTAGAAAACTATTGGGTCTTCCAAGTTGTGCCTTACCTTTTTAGCTTTCCGGTGACACAATTGTAATATATCTGCTTGTTCCAACTCCGTTGCTTCACCAGAAGCGAAGTTAGGAAACTATAGGCTCTTCCAAGTTGTGCGTTACCTTTTTCGTTTTCCGGTGACATAATTATAATATATCTGCTTGTTCCAACTCCGTTGCTTCACCAGAAGCGAAGTTATAAAACTATTGGGTCTTCCAAGTTGTGCGTTACCTTTTTGGCTTTCCGGTGACCCAATTATAATATATTTGCTTGTTTCAACTCCGTTGCTTCACTAGAAGAGAAGTTAGAAAACTACTGGGTCTTCCAAGTTGTGCGTTACCTTTTTGGCTTTCCGGTGACCCAATTATACTATATCTGCTTGTTCCAACTCCGTTGCTTCACCAGAAGCGAAGTTAGAAAGCTATTGGGTCTTACAAGTTGTGCGTTACCTCTTTCGTTTTCCGGTGACCCAATTATAATATATCTGCTTGTTCCAACTCCGTTGCTTCACCAGAAGCGAAGTTAGAAAACTATTGGGTCTTCCAAGTTGTGCGTTACCTTTTTGGCTTTCCGGTGACACAATTATAATATATCCGCTTGTTTCAACTGCGTTGCTTCACCAGACACGAAGTTAGAAAACTATAGGTTCTCCAAGTCGTGCGTTACCTATTTCGCTTTCCGGTGACACATAATATATATATCTGCTTATGAATGTTTTTTTGATATTGATAACTATTTCCGAAGTGAAAGTCGAAAGGTCAAGTAAACTTGATTTCAAACTCGAATTGTGGCTTATGCCCAAATAAAATAATAAATCTTATTTTTAATACATGTTATTTTTGGTACAACAATGAACTAACATTTTTTAAAAAGGTCCGCATGTACATTTTTTTATTTCAGCTTCTATTTCCGTTCAGATCGGATTTAAGTTGTTTCTTTAAATTAAATGGTTCTTTATTGAGGATCCCACAATAATGATTTTCCACGGTAAACATCAATTTCCTTCCGACAGTTCCGACCATTCCATTACTAACAAATATTCAACTCATGCGCGCCAAAACCAACAAACCACTCGCAAACCCGTCCAAATACGTATTGCGAACCATCAAAGCGTTTGTTGAAAAACCGACAGAATTTAGATCGTGGTGCGCCGTGTGCGTGCCGTTTGTGCGTCACTTGAAAACACGTACTAATCTGACGAATACGCTGCGCGCGAGCGGCTCGCACACCGAGCAGAGCGCATATGTATCTCCGCCTTAAGGTCTCCAATGTTGTATTGTTGCATTCGAAAGTTGTTATTTTTTTTCAAGCAGCGTGGCCTGCGAAGTTTTATTTGAGTTCGGCATTTTTTGTTTGTTTTATCTTTGACTTTTGTTTTTGATCCTACCTAGGTACTCGTTCGTCTTTTTATCTTGACA
Source organism: Diabrotica virgifera virgifera (assembly GCF_917563875.1). Lineage (NCBI taxonomy): Eukaryota > Metazoa > Arthropoda > Insecta > Coleoptera > Chrysomelidae > Diabrotica > Diabrotica virgifera. Next base: position 206,519,019 of record NC_065445.1, on the reverse strand, counting down.
CATGTACCAAATATTGCTCGTTTCATTGCCCTTTTTAGGACAATAATGGCTAGTTAATGCTTGTTTTCCTTGGTTATGGTCCAAGTTTGACATCAGTTATACAGGGTGATTGATTAGTGGGGTAAAGCTCAATAGATCCGCTATTGTAATATATAGCAATAAAAGTTAATAACAAAAATTTTAGCCACCTTTAAGCTTTACGTTACAAAATTAGTCGGAATGTTACAGGGTGTTCGATAACACAGTGGCAGACCAAACTTACTTTTTTTTTTAATGGAACACCCTATATTTTATTTTAAATTCAAAATTCTGTTAACTTCTCCATCACAAAAATATGAAGGTTTGTTATGTTATACAGGGTATTTACAAATATAACCAATTTTATATGAAAATCGTAACAAATTTAACTCCCTGTTTAAATAAAAATAAGCAAAACAGCAATGGTTTATTAATGCCATATTTTTTACGTCTGGTCAGAATTTTCAAGAATGATTGATATTGCTAATTTTCTTTATATCAAATACAGGGTGAGTCAAAACGCAAGTAAATTATTTTCTTAGTAATTTTAAATGGAACACCCTGTATTTTATATCACTATTGAAAAGTACCATTACCTTACTTTAATTTTTATATAACATTCCCTATGTCTAAATTTATTAGTTTTCGAGATATTTTCATTTTTCAGAGCAAATTATTTTAGGTGTCTAAATTTATCTAAATGTAAGCCATGACTGAATTGACAATTGACGATTACTGATTATCAATCCGGTAATCAATGTAACAATGTTGCAAATAAAGAAATAAAAATAATTTATTAGTAATACATTTTACAAAAAAAAACACAACCACAACATGCAACATTTTTGAAACAATTAAAAACTACTTTTTTATGTAAATGTAACAAATAAACAAAGAAAATTGGTAATAAATGTAATAAATTTAAAAAAAAACAGACAAACGCAAAACAGAACATTTTGTGAAGACAATTAAACACTACTTTTGTATGTAAATATAACAATGTAACAAATAAAGAACGAAAAATAATTTATCAGTAATACATTTTGCAAAAAAACATGTTTGAAAAAATTAGAAGCTACTTTTAATAAAATATTTTTAATATTTAATTACATAAGGTGTTCAAAGTTACCTCCTAACACGTTATTATACATACTCCCCTAAAAACGATCATTGAATGAACTACTTACTCTACGAAGCATTTGTAAATTAACACATCAAAATACACTTTGTATTCTATTTTTCCTCTAACTGTCAAAGTTTAAATACATAATTTAAAGTTTCTCTTCGAATTTTGGGATTTAACCACAGATTATTTAACGTAGATAAAATTTGTTCACTCCATTCTTGTATCGACATATCGAAGTAATTTAGTACAGTAAAAAAAAACACCCTGTTCGGGACTGTGACAAGCCCAGTCCAGGAAAACTAATACACAGGTACGCAAATGATGATAAATATATTTTTCAAAATATGTTTCCATCCGGGATAAATACAGAGTTTAGTAATAATTCAATAACCATCCCACAAATGTATCAACAAGTCAACACACAAGGGCAACTAGCCGTGAATGTACAAACCACGCCATATCTAATATCGATGTCGCAACCAGCACTAACTAAACCAATGCCACCTAACATGTAACCTCCACTACCACAGACACAAATTCCATTAGTGCCGATCACATATCCTAGTTCTGCTTCAAATTATCAATTACAACGATTGCCATACACCAGTGAAGAAGAGGAAGAAAACAAGGAACCAGCTAGCAGCAACGATTGGCAAGAAATTAGAAGCTCAAAAAGAAGAAAAATCAGAAAAACAACAGACAATTCAAAAAGTACAAATATTATTGTAACAGAAAATAGATTTGAAGTGCTAGAAAATGAAGTAATCCCTCCCAAGGAGAACAACACAGCAAACCCTCCACCAATTTTCATACACGGTGTACAAGACTATCAAAAATTGGTACAAAAAGTTAAGGATGTAGCAGAAAGGGAAGAATATCATACAAAAAGTTTAACTAACAATGTCGTAAAATTAAGTTGTGGCACGCCAGATACATATAGAAAAATGGTTAGATATTTTAATGAACATAACATTTATCACCATACATATCAGTTAAAACAGGATCGAGCCTATAGAGTTGTAATAAAATACCTTCGCCACTCTACTAACACTGAGGACATAAAAAACGAACTCCTAAAACTGGGTCATAAAGTTCGAAATATAATAAATGCACAACCCAGAATTACTAAAGAACCACTTAATTTGTTCTTCGTGGATCTCGAACCGGCAGCAAATAGCAAAGATATTTATAACTTAAGGGGGCTAGAGAATAGAGTTATTGAAATTGAACCTCCCCGAACAACCAAAAATCACATAATACAATGCATGAGATGCCAATCGTACGGTCACTCCAAGTCATATTGCAATAAACCATTTGTATGCGTCAAATGCGGAGGAGCCCACAATACCACAACTTGTAAGAAGACTAGAGAAACTCCAGCAAAATGTGCATTATGTGCAAATTATAAAGGATGTGAACATTACCAAAAAATTTTTAATATTAATAACAGGTATCATAACAGAGGAAACGTATTAAATCTAGCAATAAATCAAATATATACACAACCCAGAATATATACACAACCCAGAATATATACACAACCCAGGATTCAGAATCAGTATGAAAGTTACGCTCAAGCTGCAGCAAATAATCAGGACAATAACGAAGATTAAGCGAGTATACTTACCAAATTTCTAGAAGGGTTTAAAAATTTATTTAACCAGCTAATGCAACAAAGCAGTATGGTGCTCAACATGATTTCCATGCTAGTAAATAAAGTAAACTAACAATGTATAAGTTCATAAGAATTGCCCAATGGAATGCCAATGGTCTTCCTAATCATAAAGAAGATATAAAACTATTTCTGGAACAAAATTTCATTGACATACTACTAGTAAGTGAAACCCATTTTACAGACAAAACCTACTTCAAGATACCTAGGTATAAATTATATTACACAAATCACCCAGATGGTACAGCCCACGGAGGTTCAGCCATATTGATAAGAGAAACTATAAAACATTATGAAATGCTAAAATACGAAACAAATCACATTCAAGCAACATCGATAAAAATACAAACTCTTCCATATGATATAACTGTTACAGCAATTTATTGTCCACCCAGACATATACTTACAAAAGAAGATCTTCTACCCTTTTTCGAAACTCTAGGGCCAAAATTTATAGCAGGTGGGGATTACAACTGTAAACATACGCTATGTGGTTCACGCCTAACAACTACCAAAGGCAGAGAGCTAGCAAAAGTTATCCAGGATAAAAGCTACTCATTCCTATCGACGGGATCACCGACATATTGGCCAACCGATCCAAATAAAATACCAGACCTATTGGATTTCTTTATTACAAACGGAATATCTCAATCATATACAGATGTAGTACCAAGTTTTGATTTGTCATCAGATCATAGTCCCATAATTGCCACAATTAGCACGACGGTGATAATCAAAAAACCAACACCTCGACTGCATAACTTCAAAACAAACTGGGACACATACCGGCTAATCATAGAACAGGAAATAAATCTACTAGTAAGATTGCAAATTACCGAACAAATAGAAACAGAAACTAATAATCTAATCAACTTACTTCAAGATGCTGCCAAACAGTCTACCCCTCAACCTGGACAAAAAAAATTTTCAACCAAAATTCCTCTTGAAATAAAAAGACAAGTAGCAGAAAAACGAAAAGCCAGATTAATTTGGCAAAGAACTCACAGACCAGACGACAGGACAATTTATAATAGCAAAACAAGAAACTTAAAAGCAGCTCTAGAACAGATGAGAAACAACTCATTTGAAAACTATGTATCAAACCTTTCGCGTCAAGATAACTCTATCTGGAAACCAATCAAAAACAAAAATAAACCAATAAATACTTCACCTCCAATTCGAAAAAACTAAATACCACCAGGACCATGGGCAAAAAGCAACAAAGAAAAAGCTGATTTATTTGCTGAATATCTAACTGAAGTCTTCAAGCCACACGACAATGACCAAGTACAAGAAGTAGAGCAGGAACTAGCCTTACCAATTAATCAACGAGAGCGACTAACTTTAATTACACCGAATGAGATCAAAGATGAAATTAATCATTTGAATGAAAAGAAGGCACCAGGCACTGAGAACAGCAACAATGCTAAAACAACTTCCTAAAAAAGGTATAATGAAGTTATTGTACATGTTAAATGCAATCTTAAGACTTAATTATTGGCCTATATCACTAAAAATTGCCCAAGTAATTATGATACCGAAACCTGGTAAAGCTTTAACGGATGTTTCGTCATACCGCCCAATAAGTCTACTGCCCATAACGTCAAAACTTCTTGAAAAGCTTTTAGGTACTTAAAAGAATTATGAGCGACCTAGAATTCCAAAACTGGATCCCAGAACACCAATTTGGATTCCGGCAAGGTCATTCTACATTGCAACAATGCCATCGCATATCAAATGTAATTAATAGAGCTTTGGACAATAAACAGTATTGCACAGCAGCCTTTCTGGACATCAGCCAAGCATTTGATAAGGTATGGCACCCAGGATTACTTTATAAAATCAAAAAATCCCTACCCAACAAATGCTTTGACTTATTAAAGTCATATCTAAATCACAGAGAATTTGAAACTAAAGTGGAGGATGAACTATCAAACCGTAACATAATTCAATCAGGAGTCCCACAAGGTAGTATATTGGGTCCACTTCTTTATGTACTGTACACATCCGATTTACCAATCTCTCCACAAACCACCATTGGAACTTTCGCTGATGACACAGCAATATTTGCAACTGAAGAGGATCCAAGAGCTGCAGTATTAAAACTTCAAGAACACCTAGACCAAATTGGACAGTGGTTAAAGAAATGGAAGATAAAAGCTAATGAAACTAAGTCAACACATATAACTTTCACACTAAGGAAAGATCAATGCCCAAATATTAGCCTTAATCAAGTCAACATACCACAACAGAACATCGTCAAATGCCTGGGGCTTCATCTTTTTTTTTTTATTATTAATAGCTTTGACAGAGCCAATTAGCCAGACTATTTGTGTTTTTTTGTATGGTATTACAATAACAATTTTAAGTTAATATCTAAGCCTACTTATTATCTAAATCTACAGAGTGTTATACTATATTAATGGATACATTTTTCAATTTTGTGTGACATTTTTAAAATTTTATAATTTTATTATCTAAGCCTATTTAAAATTTAAATTCACAGGACGTTACATATTCGTAGAGACATTGTAACGTCTGCTTATTTTTTGGAAAAAAATTTCGTTTAAATTGACAGGTAAAGGACAATTTAGATCAATTAACTTTTCATACATTACTTTAATATTTTGTCTGTACAGTCCACATTCCAATATGAGGTGCTGTAGATCTCCCATTCCACCACAGGCTTCATCTTGATTCTAAATTAAACTGGAAACAACACATTTTAAAGAAGAAGAAACAAATTGAGTTGAGAGTGAAAGAAATTAATTGGCTTATAGGTAGAAAATCTTGACTCTCAATTGAGAACAAACTGCTGATTTATAAAACAGTCATCAAACCTATATGGACGTACGGTATAGAACTATGGAGTTGTGCCAGCAAATCAAACACAAAAATTATCCAAAGAACTCAATCAAAAATTCTACGCACCATCGCAAATGCCCCGTAGTACTTTTCCAACCAAACCCTTCATACAGACCTAAACATCCCGTTAGTCAGCACAGTAATTCAAGAAAGAGCCAACAGACATCACGAGAAATTGGAAGACCACCCCAACCAATTAATATTACCATTACTGCAGCCACTAAACAACAGAAGATTGCGAAGTTTATGGCCCATAGATCTTCGCTGAAACTGAGATGACACCGCTGGGTGATGTACCTCATAACGCCATTTTAGTGTACAATAATACATTGATATATATGTTATTGTACTTGTTATCAAATTAGCTTATAGAATATGTAATTCTGATTGTTAAGGTGATACAGTAGCGATCAACAGGTAGCCAAAACGCGTTCCACGATTGCGGCTGTAATTTTGAATATTTTTTCGAGATATTTGGCACACGTATTCGTAATATAATAATGAATGGCGGTACAGAGCCCAATTGGAAAAATATATTAATATGTGGAAATTACTCTGTAATTAAATACTATATTAAAAAAACGAGCCTGTACCGCCATTGAGAAGAACAAAAAAATACACTTTCTTCAAATAAACTTTTTTATCCGATGCCTAGATTTTGTGTCATTTTGGAACTACTAATGAAATAAAGAATTTTAGTAGTTCCAAAATGACACAAAATCTAGGCATCGGATAAAAAAGTTTATTTGAAAAAAGTTTATTTTTTTGTTGTTCTTAATGGCGGTAGAGGCTCGTTTTTTTAATATTGTATTTAATTACAGAGTAATTTCCACATATTAATATATTTTTCAAATTGGGCTCTGTACCGCCATTCTCTATTATATTACGAATACGTGTGCCAAATATCTCGAAAAAATATTCAAAATTACAGCCGCAATCTTGGAACGCGTTTTCGCTACCTGTTGATCGCTACTGTTTCCTCTTAATAAATGATTACAAAAAAAAAATTGTTTTCCTCTCATCCCTTGTTGTTGGAGGTATTTTATAAACTTCATTATTACCGTAACCCCAAAAAAAATCAGTTCAGTTTATTAAATTTTGGTGATTTGGGTGGCCACACTAATGTTCCATTGAAGAATGAAAATATCTCGAATACTAATAAATTTAGACATAGGAAATGATATCTTAAAATTCAAGTACGGTAATGGTACTTTTCAATAGTGATATAAAATACAGGGTGTTCCATTTAAAATTACTGAGAAAATAATGTACTTGCGTGTTGACTCACCTGTATTTGATATAAAGCAAATTAGCAATATCAATCATTCTTGAAAATTTTGACAATACGTAAAAAATATGGCATTAATAAACCATTGCTGTTTTGCTTATTTTTATTTATACAGGGAGTTAAACTTGTTACGATTTTCATATAAATATGGTTATAACTTTTTAAATACCCTGTATGTATAACATAATAAACCTTAATATTTTTGTGATGGATAAGTTAACAGGATTTCGAATTTAAAATAAAATATAGGGTGTTTCATTTAAAAAAAACATAAGTTTGGTCTGCCACTGTGTTATCGAACACCCTGTAACATTCTAACTAATTTTGTAATGTGAAGCTCGAAGGTGGCTAAAACTTTTTTTTTTTTTTTTTATTTACACAAATAAACCCGCATCAACCACTAAGGGTTATTAGCGGGGGGACATACACAAACAGTAAGATACATATTATTATATAAAAATGCTTTACAATCTGGTGTATTGTTTAGTCATTTTGAGATAATTTAATAAGGAGTTTAGGTTTGAAGTCAGTACACTTTTAATATTGTCACTAAGAGCACACGCGATCCTTTCTTTCTGGTACACTGGACACTCGATAATTATATGTTTCACTGTCAGTTGCGTGTTGCAATTGGTACACATCGGAGCGGCCTCCTTGTTGAAGATATGCTTGTGTGTTAGTAACGTATGTCCTATTCGGAGTCGGTTGATAATGACTTGGTCTTTTCTATTACTTGGTAACATGAGTTTAGTTCCTACTTGACTTAGGCATTCTTTTAGTTTGTTGTTAGTCTGATCCCAAGTAGTTTGCCACGTTCTGTGGACATGACCTTTGATATTTACTTTGTGATCAGTCCAAGGTATTTGATCTGTGATAGAAATACTTTGGTCGGTAGTTGCATTGCTTGCTAGAGAGTCCACTTCCTCGTTGCCAATTATTCCCATATGGGAAGGTACCCAGATGAAGAAAATATCTTTCTGTTGATTCTGTAGATAAGATAATTCTTCTTTGATTTTGAGAAGAATAGCGTGAGTTGTATATAGCTGTTTTATCCCAAGTAATGCGCTCATTGAATCGGTGATAATCACAAATTTGCTATCATGGATAGAACCACATTTTTTCATTGCCTGGTGAATTGCTGTAAGTTCTCCGGTATATATACAACAATTTGTTGGGATTCGTACGGTAGACTTGATGTTTCCGCAGATATAAGCTGCAGCATGTCCTTCATCACATTTGGAAGCATCAGTGAAGATTCGATGAGTTGTTGGGTATTTGGAAATTAAATTTTTAAAAGCTTGCTGGATAAGGAAAGGATGTGTGGAATGTTTAGGGAGATCTTTTAGAGACATATCTATTTTTGGAGGTTTGATCATCCAGGGAGGAAAATTTACATGAATGGGTATAGTGAGACTGAACTGTTCTAAATTAAAACCAATACGTTTTGTTCGCTCAGGAAATGGTACCATATTTCTTGCAATGTTTTCGTAATGATCAGAAGATATATTTGTTCTGTAGAATATTGTTGAGTAGGTTACGTTGCTTTTGTTTGCTGAAATTCTGGCAACGTAATTCAGTGATAGAAGTTGCCTTCGTTGGCTTAAAGGGAGTTCATTAGCCAGAACTTGTAAACTACTTACTGGACTAGTTCTTGTGGCACCTAAAACCAATCTCAAGCACGTATTTTGAATGTAGTCAAGTTTTTTTAAAGATGTTTTGTTAGCAGTATCGTAGCATAAACAGCCGTAGTCTAATTTACTTCTTATTAATGATCTATATAGATTAAGTAAAGTTGTTGTATCAGCCCCCCAAGAGGTATTTGACAGCATTTTTGGTAGGTTAATTCTGGATTGGCAAGAACGTTGCAGATTCGTTACGTGGTTTTTCCATTTTAAGTCACGTTCAAAAGAAAGTCCTAAGAAATTTATTTCTTCTGACTGCTTCAGCATAACTCCGTTAAGTGTTAATTGAATATTAGGATAGTCTTTCCTTTTGCTAAAAATTAAATAACGTGTTTTTTCGCCAGAAAATATAAAACCCGTGTTTTGCGACCAGTTTTCAATTGTATGTAAGGCCGTTTGCAATATATGTGATCCCAGAGTTACATTATTTGTTTTTAGATAAATGACTAAGTCGTCTGCATATAGGCTAGTAAATACAGGCAGCTTTATTTGATGTATAATACTATTTATTGCAATCAGAAAGAGTGTAGGACTTAGAGTAGATCCTTGTGGAGTGCCATTTTGCAGTACTCGTCTGGAAGATGTGAATCCATTGGCTCTAACTCGAAAAGTTCGTGTTTCTAGAAAATTTTTAATAAACGACAACATATGCCCTTGGACATTCCATTCTTGAAGTGTTTTTAGTATAAGATGTCTCCATGTTGTGTCAAAAGCTTTTCTTATGTCAAAAAATACGGCAATAAGTTTTTGATTGTGCAGAAAAGATTCATGTACAGCTGATTCAAGGGTTATTAGATTGTCTGTTGTGGATCTACCCGTACGAAATCCACTTTGTCTGATACTTATTAGGTTATTGTTTTCGAGATACCATTTAAGACGATAATTAAGGATTTTTTCTAAAAGTTTGCAGGTACAGCAAGTAAGTGAGATTGGACGATAGGAATTTGGATCGTCTTTTGGTTTATTATATTTAAGGATTGGAATTATAGTTGCTTGCGACCATAGATCAGGAAAGTCGTGCTGAATGAACATATTATTAAAAATATCAACTAATATTAGTTTTGCATTTAGAGGAAGATTTCGTAAGAAAAGAGGGTGGATATCATCAGGTCCTGGCGTCGAATTTTTTGCGCTTAAACAAAATTCTAATTCTTGAAGACTTATGGGTTTGTTTATTGGATTGTCGCTCTCGGTGATTTGTATATTTGACGATTCCATTAGATTTTTATATTCTAAAAAAGATATGCTATAATTGGAATCACTAGAATTAAGTTCATATATATCTGCTAGTATTTCTGGAATAGCTACCTTGTTTGAATGCATTTGGTTATTGTATGATAGCGTATCTATGCCTCGGAAGTATTTTGTTCCTTTTATTCTGCGTACTTTGTTCCATATGTCGCCTATGGGAGTGGAAGGATTTATTGAAGCCACATACTTTTTCCAACTGTCTCGTTTTCCTTTCTTGATCAATTGTCTGCTTTTTGCTCTGACATTTTTAAAAATTATAAGGTTATCGATAGTTTTATGTTTCTTATAAACGTTGAAAGCGTGTTTAGACAAAGTAAGTGCTTGCGCAATTTCGTTATTCCACCAAGGAACTGGCTGCCTTTTACTAGATTTTGTTTTTCCCACTGCGATTTTTGCTGCAGAAATAATAATATTATTAAATAGTTCCAGATTTTCGTTTGCGGTATTGGTTAAATTAAAGTTGTTTGTTTGTCCTTCTATAAGTGTTCGATACAAATCCCAGTCAGCTGACTTTATTTTCCATGTTTGGTGAATTGGAAAAGTCAATATATCATTAGTATCTATGTTTATTGTGATAGGGAAATGATCACTATCATATAAATACCCCAATGTGTCCCAGTATAATAAAGTAGCTAGCGACGGACTGCATAAAGAGAGATCTATAGCTGAAAATGTACCATTGTATGAATTTAACCTAGTAGATTTGCCAGTGTTCAGTAACACTAAATTTAAATTGTCGATGAGATTGTTTAAGAGATTACCACATTTGTCGGTTTTGTTACTTCCCCAGGTACTGTTGTGACAGTTAAAATCGCCTAATATTATTTTTGGGTGTGGAATTTGGTTTAAAACATTGCTTAGTTCAGTTATATCTAAATCAGTAGGATGAGGTAAGTATACGTTGCAAATATTAATTTTCATTTTGTGGGTGACTGACACTGCAACTATTTCCAGGTTTGTTTGCAGTTGTATTTCGGTTGACTCTATGTCATCCCTTACGAAAATTGCTGTTCCGCCGCTTGAATGATCTGTAACTCGGTTTCTTAGAAAAGGAACATAATTTTTTAATGTTACATTTTGATGTTTGAAATGGGTTTCTTCTATGCATATGACTAAAGGAAGATAATCGTTTATAAGAAGCTTGATGGATTCTATATGGGTAAAATAACCATTGAGGTTCCACTGTAATATGAATGTATTATTGGCCATTTTAACTATTTACTTGAGAACTTGATTCGTAGTCAGTTTCGTCAGTAGAAGAAAGACTGCTTAGAAGTAGTTTCTTCTTCAATCTGGTAATATTGTTTTTTAAACTTTTATTTTGTGTTTGAGAATATATAAAGTTTAGAATTTCTTTGATTTCATCGCTTTCATTTGAATAATTTTTAGCAATAAGTTCAGGATGTTTTGAGTGAAGGGAATTTGACAGAAAATCACATATTTCATGAAAAGAAAGTGTGAAGGAAGGGATTCTATTTTCAATTTTTTCTTTAATTTCATTGAGAATATCTGGAATAGAATCTTGAGTTTTAGGCTTTTTATTTTTTTGTTTTTCAGTAGTGGGAGGAGGTAGGTCATTTTCAAGGATTTCGGGAGAAGTGGAAATTTGTCTTTTAGTAACATGAATAGCTTCAGAGATTTTTCTATCGCTTTCAATTACTGAATCTTGGGATATTTGTGGTTGTGACGAAATCTGTAGTTCTTTGTATGTTTGTAAGGAAGTGGTTTGGTTGTTTGTGGCTGATGTTAATTCGTGATTTTTTGTGATGTTAAGTTTCAGTTCCTTTAATGTCTGGGTACCTTCTTCGTGTTCTTTCCGTGGTTGTTCTTCTGGCTGGCTATATTCTTTATTGGCAGAGTTGGGTACGTTCACTGGATGGTCAGTTTCCGTTTGATTAATTGGACTACTTAATGATGATAAAGAAGGACAGTCAGAATCTTGATGTCCGACCGTCTTGCATCTGGAGCAGTTTAAACCGTCTATGGAAATGTATATTCTATATGATGTATTGTCGAATGAAATTAGGAATGAGTCAGGAATCGATGCATTTTCTAAAGGACTTATGAAGATTTGCCTTCTAAAGCTAAGCACGTGGCTGTATTCCGGGTCTTGCATGCCTACTCGTAGAAACGTCATGTTGGAGACGGATTTTATACCCATAGTTTTTAGATGGTCTTCAATTATGCTATTAGGTATAGTAGGACATACACTTGATATGATTAATCTCTGGGCAGGAGTTATTAATCTTCTTACTTCAATTTGGTTGCCGTCAATAATTACATGTTTGTGGGAGCTAAGAAATTGGTCAACTATATATTTAGACGAGAGGTAGATGCAGATGCGGTTGTTTGCGATTCTGGATGCCCAAATAACGTTTTTGGGCTGTACTATTGATCCAACAGCTTTTACATATTCGAAAACTTGTATTCCTTGTATGGTTGAAAGTATGATACCTTGGTCTTTTGAAGGATGTTTAAAACTGTTTAATGCATGAGAGTAAGAGATATGTGACGTAGTCGGTGTATTTCGTGAAGTAGTAGCTAATTCCGGATCAGCCATCGTCCCGTTGAAAATTTACATGCATTGGAACAGCGGATCTGAAGCCGGACCTGGCCTCTTAACAAAATTAGACGGCAGCCTAATTACTTGAATCAGCAAAAAGTTGTTGTCGATAATCGATAATTTGGATTGAAATCGATAAAATATTGCCTTTTAACTTCTGATTTTATGGTTAGATATAAATAATGCAATTTTGTACTCACAGAATCGTTGGTTTTTTAACACACTGTCACATTTAAACTTTATCTTGCAAACAATGTAAAAATTAAATTATATTTCAACTTTTAACTACTTGAATTTATAAATTTGTCAGGACCGATATAAAGCTGTAAGATTTGCTTGCTATCAGGACCGGACCTTCGCTAAAACTTTTGTTATTAAGTTTTATTGCTATCTATTACTATAGCGGATCTATTGAGCTTTACCCCACTAATCAATCACCCTATATTACAATAGGAAAGATGCACTGGTTGAAAGCTTTGCTCCTCAAGTATTGCGGTATTTTGCGGTTTTGACGTACTTATGTAACTAAGTTTTCCAAATCTTTCCCATGCCACTTGCTCTTCTAGAAATGTTTGCACTTTGGTTCTCTTTGTGAAAGTCTCAAAATTTGCCCTAGGTAGATATATTCCTGAACTTGTTCTATCACTCTGTCACTGTTCTATCACTCAGTTATATGACTGGGGTCGTCGCGTTTGTCATGGTTTTTGTTTTCGTCACATTCATTTTTAGGACCACGTTTGGGAGCTCTGCCTGCGAGTTTCTCCACCAAAATTTGCAGTCCCTCGGATGTGCTGGCTATAATCGCTATAATCACAATATCGTCAGCGAATCAGAGGTAGTTTAATCTGTTGCTATGAACCTTAATTCCATAAAATATTTAGGTTATGCAGTGATCAGTGATGAGTACGCTAAAAACTGGTGAAATAACGCAAAAGATGGAAAACATATTAAGTTATGAGATAAAAAGAGATGAAACGAGTAGAGGTGAGAAATTTAGGTAAAGACACCTATACATTTACATTATATTGACTTTAGACGTATCACACGAGTTTGGCCACTATCACGGTGACAGTGACAGTTTTAGTTGAGATACTCCTCTGATACGTCTAAATCTGGAAAAGAATCAATATAATGCAAAGGATTCCGCAGAAACCTTATGGGAAATGGCTCTCTGTCAAATGCTCTGAAACTTTGGGTTCTGGTAGTCTTTCATGTGTAGAACAAAAGACTCAATAGGCCCCTAGCTCTAAAAAATCATGGTTTTAAGATATAAGCCTCTGAAGTTATATGTACATATTATGTACAATGAGGACGCTTAAGTTGGAATAAATTCATTTTCTCGAGCGACTCTGGAGATGATCTTTCAATGAGCGACTCTGGAGATGAATCCCGAATCAGGTCGATTCTAATTATTAAATTATAATTTTTTGATATATCGTCGTCGTGGATGTGAAGAGAGCTAACCCACATTTGCTAAAAGATGATCTAAAATATATATCATACTAGTGACGTCATCCATCTGGATGTCTAATATAGAACAGGGGTCGTGTGATAGCTCATTCGAAATGTTATTCAATTCTCTATTTACTAATACACACATTAATAAAATTAGTGATAGAGGGTGCATAAAAATTTTTTTGAATTAAATTAATTGAGACAAAAAGCAGAATGTATGTAATTTATTGAATGAAAAAAAAACATTTTACTGCTCTCAGAAAAGATAAAAAAAATGTTAATTTGAAAAATGATACATTGCTTTTCCCTTAAATTAAAAATGTTCAAACTGCTAAGAGGCAGGTGGGTGACAGCTTCAATATTGAATTTAAGCGAAAACCGTATTTATTTATCAAATAAACATTTTCCTGTTTCGGACAACAGTAAAATGTATTTAGAATTAAATAAATTAAATACATTCTTCTTTTTGTCTCAATTAATTTAATTCAAAAAATTCTTTTTGGGCACCCTGTATAATTATGTTAATGTTTATATTATTGAATAGAGAATTGAATAACCTTTCAAATGAGCTATCACACGACCCCTAATCTTATTAAAAAAAATCGTCGATTGCGTCATCTCGCCCAGATGGATAACGTCATTAGTATGACGTATATGCTAAAAAATTATAATTTAAAAATAAAAATCGACCTGATTCGGGATTTCTCTCCAGAGTCGCCCATTCTTGAAAAAAATGAATTTATTCCAATTCAAACGTCCTCATTGTACATATAACTTGAGAGGTTTATATCTTAAAACCATGATTTTTTGGAGATATGGGCCCATTGATTGAGTCTTTTGTTCTACACATCAAGAACTACTAGAACCCAAAGTTTCAGAGCATTTGACAGAGAGCCATTTTCCATAAGGTTTCTGCGGGGTCCTTTATATCTCTAAATTTTCTACCTCTACTAATTTCATCTCTTGTTATCCTACAACTTAATGTTTTTTATCGCTAATTTGCCGGTTATTAATGCACTCATCACTGTATACGTTGTGATATAAAAAAGGTGAAAATAGTAGAGGCGTTTGCATTACCTAGATTAGGTACATAGTTCCTCCTTTAGAAGTTTGTGACAGGAGAATTTTATAAAATTCTCCTGTCACAATGTTTGTTATCATATTCTTCCGATACGTCTAAAAGTGGAAAACTACGTAATTCAATGTAAATTTATACGTTTCTATCGATAATTTCCACATCTACTAGTTTCACCCCTTTTTATTTCACAACGTATTATATTTTCCATCTTTTGCGTTATTTTTCCAGTTCTTACCGCACGCATCGCTGTATCATAGGTTAAAAAGCTTTGGTCATATTACGTCTCCTTGTCTAAACCCTCTCTTAATGGGGATGGGATTTGTATTTTCGTCTAGTTGTACTACTATAGTTGCGTTTATGTATTCTTAAAGACAAAAATTGTTTTAGCAAATGTCATTGTTTAAGGCAATAATATCGATCTGTTTTGCTTTATTGCAATTTCTGTCTGGACGTTTATTCATATGTGTGTTGTAGGTATAAATTATTTAAGAGATAGAGTGCACAGTGCACATTTGTATAAACATTGATAAGGGCTACCGTTATCAATAAAATCCTCTTTGACATAATCATAGTCTTATTTTGGCTTAAAACAGTGCGAAAAATAATAAATTATTAGGAACTAACACATGCTGCAATATCGGGATTAAAGAGGATATAATATGATCAAATGATTTACGATCGGTTCTACTAACGTGATCAAACCAAACCTTAAACAAGTTTTGCTTAGTCAAAAAATCTATTCTACCGCGTTCTACTATAAAAGTATTCACTTAACTTCACCAAGAAAAAGCTTAAATTATCATAAATATTAACTTTGCAAAATTCTTAGTTTGTTGACTCGTTAGTAATGAAAAATTATCAAAAAACAAGTATCACTTTTTTATGCTGTCTTCTGAATTTAATGTCATTTCAATATTATTTATTGTAAATTGGTATGTTTTTTTTATGCCCTTTTTTTAGTTTATTTGCTGGTTTAAAATTAATTTAGTTCAGAATTAGTTTAGTTGCTAGTTTAAATTAAATTTAATGGTTTAAAAATTTAGACAAAATTTTAAAATTAAGGGATGTAAATATATAGTTTTGTTTTGTCAGAGTGTGGAAATATTTTAAAACAATATGGAAAAATCGAACAAAAGAGTAAATATTTCTGCACAAGAAAAGGAGGAATTGATTTCCTTGGTGTCCAATACAAGCACATCATTAAAAATATAAAAAATCAATGGTTTGTCTACCAAAGATAAAGACACTGCACTACACTATATTATATTACTCTAAACTATTATATTAGTCCAGGGTAATAAGGATTTTCTCGGGACACTCAAAGATACAGGTAGCTGACTACTTTTTAAGTTATTGTAGACCTATAGGAAGAAAACCTACCTGTTTCCTGCCTAGAGTTCGCGTCCGTTTTTTAATTATTTACAATTAAGTGCAAAAATCGCGATTTTTTCGATTTTTTTCACCCCATTCAGAAATTAAATAGCTGACATAACATTACAAACTTCAGTTGTTTAGAACATTAAAAAAAATTCAAAATGCCAATTTTTTTAAGTTAAAAAGGTAATTTGTTGCTACGCAAATTGCAAAAAAAATGAAGATCGTTATTTGTTAATAACTTTTACTAAAACTACTTAAAAACTTTAGTGTTTCACCCAAAGTTGGATATTGGGGTACTTAACAAACCCTATAAATTTGAGCCTGATTCCTTAATTAGTTTAAGAGTTATTCTATTTGTTTTTCCCAGAGACTTTTATTTTGCAATAAGATAAGACAGAAAATAATGAAGATTAGTACAGGAGCCGAAGCTTTTCACCTCGCAATTTGTACAGAATGGATCGATTTACTTGAAAATTTGAGAATAAGTAGTGGATAGTTCAAGAATCAAAATCTATATGATGCCGAAAGGCGCTTTTACCATGGGGTGGTTGCCACCCCATCTCGGGGGTGGAAATTTTTTATTATATTTTGACCACAAAAGTTCATAAAAACATTCATTCTAAGCAAAAAAGGTTCTATACATTTTTTTGATAAAATTCACAGTTTTCGATTTATTCGCTATTGAAAGTGTTAGTTTTATATCGAAAAAATCAATATCTTTCGATATTATACTCATTTACGATTCACTCAATTTTTGCCGTAGAAAAAATTTTTTCACACCAAGTTCTTGGGAATAAAATAACCTAAAATTTCATATTTAAATATTTTTTCGTATCTCTGATGCTAATCTGTCTAGTCTGAAGAAAATGGCATTTTGTACCAAACTACAAAAATTTGTTATTCGCTTTTAACTCCAGTTTTATAAAAACTAATTACTCTAATCTAGTCAAACTTCTAGAATCTATTAACAACATATAAATAAAGAAGAACGAATAAAGCTAATGACTAAAAGCAGCCCCAACTTACATTATTATGCTTCCAATTGGATATCTCCTTTTTTTTTCAAAAAAATATATTGATTTTTAACCGTAACTTTTTTATTCTTTATCTTAGAAAGTTTGGCAAAAAAAAATTTTTGTTGTTTTTTACAAGATCTATAAAACAATTAATAATAAATCCTTTTAAAATCCTCAGTCGCAAAAAGAGCTGACTTTGAAAGGGTTTGTAAACGTGGTTTTTCATTGTTATTACAAGTTTTAACTGTCAACAGCTCACTCAATTTTTGCCGTAGAAAAACTTTTTGCAAACCAGCTTCTTAGGAAATAAATAAGCTACACTTACATGTTTATACATTTTTTCGTGTCTTTGATGCTAATATTTTTAATCTGAAGAAAAGGCATTTTTTACCAAACTACAAAAACTCGATATTCGCTTTTAACTCCATTTTTTTAAAACTAATTACTCTAAGCCGGCCAAACTTCTAGAACCTATTAATAATACATAAATAAAAAAGTCCAAATAAGGTCAATGACTAATTTAAATTAATTAGGGTGGTGATTAGGGGGTTGTGTCGAATCACTTTTTCGCTGAAAAAAAATAGGAACTGATATTCTTTTCATTATAAGTCACTTAATTTGTGAGATAGAGACTTTTTTTATTTCTGGAGATATTTTTAAATACTTTAAACTACTTTAAACTAGTTATCCTCGAAAAATGCATAATTTTCCCGTCTTTTGACTTTGAATCTACAATAATTAGCATATGACGAAAAAGAGCTACCGTATAATAAAGTATAACTCGATTACTATTGGTCGTAAAGAAAATTAGAAAAAAATGGTTTTGTTTATCTTTTCAAAAGGTACATTTTTGTTAAGCAAAGTTGTTTTGATAAAACGAAAACTTTTTGAGTTATTAGCAGAAAACTGATTAAAAACATTGATTTTTTCGATATAAAACTAACATTTTGTATAGCGAATAAATCGAAAAGTATTAATTTTATCAAAAAAATGTATTGAACGTTTTTTTGAAAGTAGAAGAGCGTAGTATCAAAATGTATTAAGAAAAGATAAAAAAATGATTAATATAGTCAAAAATCCTAATGCCAAATTTTTAAAATTTTGTGAGTTATAAACCTTTAGAATAATTTAAAAATAATTCAGTGGAGAGATTCAAGTATAGTCCTGAAAGAATCAGATAGTAAAAAGAGAAAAATCAAAGAAGCGGCTCTAATTATGCTAAATGAAACCAATTGTGTCGCAAATTCCTCGGTAGAATGCAGTAGGATGTGGTTACCCATACTGAAAGAGGAAGTCAATAGAAAGAAAATACAAAGATTAGTAAGTCAATAATATCGAGCTAGTACATATTTTATATTTTAGTATTACTTATATATCTAGTATTATTAATATTATTTATAATTTAAACATGTTACAAGTCAGAATTTGGTATTATTTTTTGAGAGTAAATTAATGTAAGACTAAATACTTACGATGTCGGGATAGTATCGCAGGGTTTTTCCTGGTTTTCCCTTGTGATTTACTATGAAGCCTCTAACGCGAGAATTTTACTGTCGTTGCATTTGGTTGTCTTTTTAAAGACAGATCACATGCTATAATTTTTTTATGACGGATATTCTTGAGTTGGGGTTGATTTCATGTAATCGAATGAACTATCTTTCAGTAAGTCGTCCCAGGAACGCAACTCATAAATATTGGCAATATCATTTTAAAGTCTTCTACTTTAAAATGTATAATATATGTCTGAATTGCCAATATAAATGAGTGAGATTAAATAAATTATTAGAAGAATCTTTTTGCTTAGCAACAACTCTTTTGTTTATTTTAGTAATATTTTGTATTTTGACAACGGCACCCGATTTGGGCGTCGAAACGTTAATAAATTTTTTTTTTCATTTTAATTGTGGCTTATTTCCCATATAAATAATTAATCATAAAAATGCCACAAGGAAATAGCTTCAGAACAACATTTAGAATAACTTTAAAAATGTTGTCCGTAGAAACAATATTTTTAAATATTTGAGAAGATAGCATTTTAACACGAATTTTCAAATAAAAAAATTAGCCTGGGCTCATTTGGGACAAAGTTAGCCATATGTTTTTTAATTCACAGCTAGTTTTTTTATAATAATTAAGGAATCTCGTTAATGCAATTTTAAAGAAGGGGATTTGTATTTTTTCTCAAAAAATTTGCACAAACATTATACCTTCACAACACCCTCTACGATTTTTCAAAAATGTAGTGCAAAGGATTACTAAGGGGAACCTACAAATCCAGCGAGTTAAATACCGAAACAGCAATTTCAAACGAATATAATTTGCTGTATCTCCGGATCAACTCAATGGATTTTGATCTTTCTTTTTTTAATTGGTATTTAATTTTTACGTACATTACAAGTATGCAATTTGTTTATAAATTGATTAATCAATAAACAGTCTAATTTGTTTAAACAATTCCTGAAAAAATATTTTTTTTACAAAAATCTATGTTTTTAATCATAGAAACATTAATGATCACAGAAAAAATTAAAGTACATTTTAATAAATAAATGATTTTTATTAGATAATTATTTATTAAAGATAATTTATTTATTAAAGTATACCGTAACTTTTTCTATGGTTAATAGGGATAGTATGATTAAAATCATGGATTTTTGGGAAAAAATTATTTTTTCAAAAATTGTTTAAACCGATTAGTCTGTTTATTATTTAATAAATGTCTAGACAAATTAAATATTTGTAATGTACAGAAAAATAAAATAAAATTAAAACAGGAACGACCAAAAACATATTCAGTAGATCCCGAGAAAAAAAAAATGATAGTAGTTTTAAGTTGCTTTTTTTAGTTTTTGGACTCGTGCATTTGTCGGCTCCCAGCTCCCCCTTCACTTACCACGACTAGTGACCAATTAAACTACATTTTTAAAAATTCGTGTACAATACCAGATTTTCTAATATGTAAAATGACTTTTTCTACAGACAATATTTTTTAAGTTAATCTAAATGTTTTTAAACTACAAAATTTCTTTTACACCAGTTAATAGGGAAAAAAATCATCGAATTCACGTAAAAATTTTAAGCAGGGTTTTGAAGGTTTTAAACGATAGATGATGGGTAAATGATGATAATTCCGTGAAGACGTACAGCTAATTTTTGTTCTTCTTTTTTTTAAACAGTTACAAAGAATGAAAAACTCAGTTTTTTTACTATAAATCGTTTCTTGTGCATTTTAGAGAAAAATGTTTCAAATGAATATTGTAGACCTTAAAAAGTTCTTTAATTTGGTGGGACAAATATTGAAATATATAAACAATTGACCGAGATAATTGTAAAAAACTCTCATTTTTACACTAATTTATAAATGTTAATAACCGTATTTTTTGTACAACGATATTTAATTTAACTACTTTAGATTATTCCAATCAAAGGATTATTTCAGTGTGCTAAATTTTAACCAGATTGACCAAATAGTTTATGAGTTATTCAATTTGTTTATACCAGAGAGCAATTGTTTAAACAACTGTTCTTGCCCTAACAGTGACTCCAGAGATATTTTACAAATCCCAATCGATTATTTGAGACTTTAATTTTAAGATGGATTGAAACTGCTTTAAGATTTTATCAAAATTGTTATTAAAAAACCGTCTGAAAAAGACCCTACTTTTTAGGTTATAAACAATTGGAATAACTTTGACAGTTTTTATGATACACGCTTGTATGTAGGCTCACTGAAAAGCTGGTGAAAAAATACACATTATAATTGTAAAAAGAATTTTATATGACCAATAGAAATCAAGTTAGAATTTTTTTTCAATAAATCATATTTCCATTGTTTATAAACATTAAGAGCTGAAAATTGAAAGAGTTGTTTAAGAAAATCTATATTTTATGACCCACTTCATATATTGCATATTATGCAGTGAAAAAATAAAAAGTCATGACCCGTTAAACTGATGGTACTCGTGAAACACCGCAAACGAATGTGAAGGTGAGAATAGCTTCGTTTTATTTTTTAGAATGGAATCCCGATTTAAAACAATTTACAATTGATTCAACTTTTATGTGCAGAGCTCAACAAATCTGGGTACCGAACTAAAGTAGCAGATGAAGATGCAGACGTATTAATAGTGCAGACATCTCTTTACGAACATACATATGAACCTGACAAGATCGTTGTAATAATTTGTAATGATACCGATATAATCATAATATTGACGCAACTCTCTGCTCCGGACAATAACATATATTTGGAAAAAAAAAAGCAAAAAAGGACAATATAGGTATCTATCTATTATGGTTGTAATAGGTTTAAACATTCTCATATAAGAAAATACGTTGGGTTCTTATATATTTTTACTGGGTGTGATACAACTTTTTAGATCTGATAAATATTTTTTATGACGAGAATGCTAACAAGGACGACATCATGAAAAACGGATATACCATTGTTGCTTTGTATTCTGCTGCAATTGATGATACATATAAAAAAAGCACAATAACAGATTGACATTAAATGAGTTACGATTTTTACAATTTATAAGAAATACAGGGAAAAAAATTGCGTTTATCATCAATTACAACACTGGTTAGGTAAAAACTGGATGCTACCCATACTCAATATGGATAGAAAAAAACTGATATGGATTTTGAACCCATTAACACCTTAGATTGTTTGACTCCTGAAGTGATATTAAAACAAATAACATGTAAATGTTCAACGGGTTGCAAAAGTACAAGATGTGGCTGTAAAAGATATGGTATAAACTGTACGGATCTTTGTACAAACTGTGCAGTGGAAGAAGAGGAGAAAAAATGTTGCAATCGCGCTGCAGTGGTTCTTGACGATGTCGAGTCAGACTTTGTAGACGATGAACTAACTGTAACTTGCCGAGAAGTTTAGAAGTTGTAGATGTTCACTAGAATAATCAAATTAAAATTCATAAACAATGTTTAATTTTTTATTTTTATACTTATTAGATGCCTAGGTACCTAGACAAATATTAATAGCTTCTTTCAATTAAATTATACTAAAACAAAAATTAATTTTTTAAAAACTATTAAGGCCTTTTATATACTTTTTAATTATTGCAATTAAAATAAATAAATAATGTATTGTACTAATTTATAATTATTTTATACTTATATAAAAAATATACTTTATTTAATAAAATCTAAAGAATTTTTACAAAAATTCAATATGTAAAATTCAATAACTATTATAGTATAATTGAATCAATTGATTTTCACGGGATTTTAAAATTTTCCCGGAAGGTGAAATTTGCACAATTTTTATTATTTTCTTGAGCTACCCCAGTTAAAAAAAGAAGGTTGCGCGTGCTATGGAAGGTGATAATTTATTGCAGTTTTTTTTCCAAAAAAGGAAGCGAAGCTCGAACAGTTCCCACCTTCACTTTCGTTGGTGGTGTTTCACGAGTACCGTCAGTTAACGATACCGTTATAATAATAAGTTTTTATTATTTCACTGCCTATGCAATCTATACACTGGATCATAAAATATAGATTCCCATAAATACAATATGTTCAATTTTCAGCTATTAATGTTAATATCAATGTACAAGGCAAAATTGATTTATTAAAAAAATACTAACTTGATTCCTATTAGTCATATAAAATTATTTTTTCTTTTTTAATATGTATTTTTTCATCAGCTTTTCAGTGAGCCTACATGCAAGCGTGTGATGTAAAAACTGTCAAAGTTATTCTAATTGTTTATAACCTAAAAAGTAGGGCCTGTTTCAAACGGTTTTTTTATTAACAACTTTAATTAAATGTTAAATTTTTTTTAATATATCTTAAAAATAGAGTCTCGAATAACTGATTCCGATTTGCTAAATATCTCTAGAGTCACTGTTAGGGCAAGAACAGTTGTATAAACAACTGCTCTCTTGGATAAACAAATTGAATAACTTATAAACTATTTGCTCGATCTGGTTGCAATTTGGCACACTTAGTTGGCCTATTAAATAGCATAATTTAAAGTCGTTAAATTATATATCATTATGCAAAAAGTAAAGTTATTAATATTTATAAATTAGTGCAAAAATGATGGTTTTTTGCAATTATCTCGGTCAGTTGTTTATATATTTCAATATGTGTCCCACCAAATTAAAGAACTTTTTAAGGTCTACAATATTTATTCGAAACATTTTTCTCTAGAATGAACAAAAAACGTTTTATCGTCAAAAAACTGAGTTTTTCATTCTTTGTAACTGTTTAAAAAAAAGAAGAAGAAAAATTAGCTGTACGTCTTCACGGAATTATCATCAGTTATCACTAAAGACTGGATTATATGCAAAATGCATATGCATATATATGCTGCATATTTCTCATGTTTTTCATAAATGCATATGCCTTGCATATTTGGAGATTTAAGAGCATATAAATGCATATTTTGATGGGAATTTACTCTACCCCATTTAAAAATAAGGTATATATTAGTAACATCAACATCCATTAAAATAAAATGTGAAAGTAAATATTTTGCTGTTAAGCTCCTTTGTTGTTGTACCCATAAACATAATGGGCGTTATTTATAGCTGCAGGTATCATTATCCGGATATTT
This sequence comes from Diabrotica virgifera virgifera, assembly GCF_917563875.1. Lineage (NCBI taxonomy): Eukaryota > Metazoa > Arthropoda > Insecta > Coleoptera > Chrysomelidae > Diabrotica > Diabrotica virgifera. The sequence goes on along the minus strand of NC_065445.1, from coordinate 206,495,045 downwards.
AAGATTTATAGACTTCTCAGAATTTACAAATTACCTAAGTAAATACCGATTATATTTTGAATAACATTACAAATATTACCTGTACTTTCTGCTGGTGTCGGCCAACTATGAATTATTCTGGGAAAACCAACCAAAACGAAATTTTAAGCATTTTAAGGGTAGGATAGATTATTTTATTTTATGAATGGTTAGTCTTAAATCAATCGCCGATTATTCAACTTTTGTGATTGCAAGTTATTGACTATACTGTGTAAAAAAATCATTTTATTATTATTGTGAAAATGCCTAAAGTAGCAAGGGAAAAATCAAGTCTTCTCAGAAGTTGGATTGGAAGTAACAATCATCTAAAAGTTATCGACAGTGAAAGTATGTTTTGCACCATTTGTGATAAAAAGGTAAGTTCTCCACTTCAATAGATTTTTAAACTTATCAAACTTCTTTGCACATCTATGTGTCTGTCTATTCTAAAATGACAAACCGTCCCATTTCTTCAAAAACTGTTTTTTAAAGTTCGCAACGGTTTGGCTTATACAGAGCGAGGTGTTGAGAGTGGCCCACCCTGTATACTACGGTACACTGACTGTACTTTATTGTTTGACGATTTCAATTTCACTTTGAGAAATAAAAAAAAATTGGGGGAGGTTTAAAAAGTTTGATCATTTTAATGTAGGTATCTATTTACGAAAACATCTAAAACATCATTATCATTATATTCCAGATTCCATGTCAAAAGAAATTCCAAGTAGTTCAACACATAAAAACTTCACTTCACCAAACTAAGCTATCAAAAAATGATAATAAACCTCGCCAGCAGATTCTACAGAACAGTTTGCAGATTCAGAATACGTCAGTTGGGCAAGAAACCTTTGCAAAGGATTTATGCCATTTTTTTTTGAACTGCAATATCCCTCTGCACAAGTTAGAACATAAATCGTGTCAAAACTTTTTAAAAACTTATTGCAAGATTAAAGATAAACCAGCTCAAATACCAAGTTCTTCAACTCTTCGGAAAAAATATGTCAGTGCATGTTACAAAGATGTGATGACGAGTATTAAAAATCAGTTAAAAGCCGAATATCTTTGGATTTCCGTCGACGAAACAACGGATACAAAGGGTCGACAAATTGCGAATCTAATTGTTGGAGTTCTTAACGACTCTGGCGATTTTAAAAACTCATACTTAATTAGTGTAAAATGTTTGGAAAAAACAAACTATGCTACAATAGCTAGATTTGTTAACGAATCCCTAACAAATTTTTTTTTACCTGATCAAGTACCATTTGAAAAAATATTATTAATGCTTAGTGATGCCGCCTCATATATGATGAAAGCTGCATCCAATCTTAAAATCTTTTTCCCTAATTTAATTCACTGTACATGTTTGGCGCACGGCCTAAACAGAGTTGCAGAGAAAGTTAGAATTGAATTTCCCAATGTAAACACCTTAATAAATAATGTAAAAAAAGTATTTCTGAAAGCACCACTACGTGTACAGGTATATAGGGAGATGCTTCCCGATATTCCTTTACCACCAGAACCAGTATTAACCAGATGGGGAACTTGGCTTAAAAGTGCTATATTTTTATCTGAACACTACGACGACATCAAAAGCGTTATTTCAAGTTTTGATCCGACTTGTACCGCTATTGATAACTGTCAAAATATTTTTAAAGAAAAGTCTATTAAAAATCAATTGTTGTATATAAAATCGAATTTCGATATCATTGAAAGTTCAATTACAAAATTAGAGGCTCAAAATTTATGTCTTCACAATAGTATGTCTATTGTTGATTCGGTTAAACAGAAAATAACAAATCTGAATGGGGAAATTGGAGTAAAAATTAAAGATAAACTTGATGACGTTTTAAACAAAAATGAGGGTTTCACTTTATTGCGTTCAATAAATAATATAATCAATTTTGGAAACTTCGATGAAAATATTAATATGGATCCGTCTCTAATAGCAAAGTTTAAATATGCCCCAATTACATCTTGTGACGTTGAGAGATCTTTTTCTGCCTATAAACAAATATTAACAGATAGAAGACATAATATTAGTTTAGAAAATATGAATCAATATATGATTATTTATTGTAACAATAAAAATATGTAAATTTGTTTTATTGTACTCTTTTTATAATATTAGTTTAGAAAATATGAATCAATATTGTAACAATAAAAATATGTACATTTATTTTATTGTACTCTTATTTATCTTGTGGTCAAAATAAAATATTTTGCCGTTTTATTTGTCACAAAACCTGAAGTTAAAAAAATATATTAAGAAATAATAATACAATTTGGTTTAAATTCAAACCTATTTATTTATTTTTATTATTTTTTATTTATTTATGTATTTAACGTAAACCATAAAATTATTCATATAAAAATAAGTGCATATATAAATGCATATTTGCATGTTAATTGTGCATATTCAGCTTGTTTTAAAATGCATATTGCATGCATATTTTAGACATTTTTTAGTGCATATTTTCCAGTCTCTAGTTATCACTCATCTACCGTTTAGCACCTTCAAAACCCTGCTTAACATTTTTTCATGTTTTTTTACCTATTAACTGGGGTATTTGTCATTAGGATTTTTATCTATATTAGATAATCTTTTTATCGTTTCTTAGTACATTTTATAATATCAGTTTTCTACTTTCATTTAGCATACTCAGAATTGCCCTATCTTCATTATTTTCTCTCTTATGTTATTGCAAATAAGGGTCTCTGGGATAACCAATTAGAATAAATCTTAAACTAATTAATAGATCGATCTCAAATTTTGAGGGTTTGTTAAGTACCCCAATACCCAACTTTGGGTGGAACACTAAAGTTCTAAGGTAGTTTTAGTAAAAGTTATTAACAAGTAACGATTTTCACTTATTTTGCAGTTTGTTTAGCAACAAATTAACTTTTTAACTTTCAAAAACCGGCATTTTGAAGGTTTTTTAATGTTCTAAAAAATTAAATTTTGTAATTTTATGTCAACTATTTAACTTTTGAATGGAGTGAAAAAAATCGAAAAAATCGCGATTTTGGCACTAAATTGCTAATAATTAAAAAACGGACGCGAACTCTAGGCAAGAAAGAGGTAGGTTTTCATCCTGTAGGTGTACAATAACTAAAAAAGTAGTTAGCTACCTGGATCTTTGAGTGTCCCGAACATGGTCTATTTCTAGTTTATTACTCTGGTCTATATACCTATATATTTATACTATATAGTACGGTAAAATTTACAAAATGTATCAGAGGTGTTCTGATTTTTATTTTATTTATTTTAAATCGAAATAGGTACCTACGTCTAAGCACATATTGGAAGGTCGGTGCTGTAGTCAAATCTGAATAGTCTTTACTTTCAGTTTATTTTTATCCACCTTCGTGGGTATAAAGAAACTAGTTCGCTAAAGATTATTGTGACGGTGAACGACAAGTCGTGAATGAAATTTTATATTCCCTTGTGGACTAATTCATCACTCGGTTTTGCTTTATATCTACATGTTAAAATGCATCATGTGAAGACAATAATAAGAATTTTAATTTCCGCCTCTTTCAACTTTACACATAAAACTTATTCTCTCTATGCAGTCCTGTTGCCAGGAGGGGTACAACGGCCTCCTTAATTCAGATGGGCTTACCCAAGTTTTTTGTATGTATTTTGATCCGTAGAACACGAATTTTTTTAGTTACAGTTGATCCGGATGTCGACAAGATTGTTATAAACATTGTTTTGTATTTTTGCGTGATTCTCAGCAAAAAATGGTCCTACAATTTTTTTCGTATGATGCACAGTTTTCGAGATAAACGCGGTTGAACTTTCAAAAAATTTAAAAAGTGAAATTTTTGAACCCCAATAACTTTTGATTAAAAAATAAAATAGCAATTCTGCTTACTGCATCTAAAAGTTCAAGTCAAATTCTATCGGTTTTGATTACTTGCATTGCTAATAATTATTTTTTATTGTTAAACAAAGCTATACACACATAATGTTTGCTGTGCACAATGCATGCGTTTTAATGTACGTAATCTACGTAGAAATTGTCTGTATGCGCGAATACTCGTTCGATTTCAAATGAGAAATGCATTGAAAACATCATTCAAGCACTATGTGTTTACAGCTTTGTCTAACAATAAAAAAATTAATTTTTAGCAATAAAAATAATCAAAACCGATAGAATTTGACTTGGACTTTCAAATGCGGTAAGCAGAAGTATATTATTCAGTAGAAGAGTTTCTTAATGACTAACTAAGAAATTACAGTAATGTACAAGTAACCAAACTTATCTATATTTGGGTGTCACATGCAGCAGCTTAAACTTATTAGTTCCTATGTCTATAAATAGTTTACTTTGTTGTACTTATATTCACTTTGCAATTTCTATAAATTGTTGCAATATATCGATTTTGTTTTTTTTTTCTTTATTTTATTAACTTATATTTTGTATTTATGTATATTTTTCAAAAGAATGTTCAGAACATCGAACAATATCTTTAATGAGCCATATACTAAAGATATTTCTAAAAATCATCCACAACCGAGTTTATCAAAAGTTGGAGTCAGATATTAGTAATACACAGATGGGGTTCAGAAAAGGACTAGGTACTCGAGAAGCTCTCTTCGGTTTGAATGTTCTTACACAAATATGCCTAGACGTTAATCAAGAAGTACATGCATGTTTTATCGATTTTGAAAAAGCGTTTGACAGAGTACGCCACGATAGGCTAAGAGACATTCTTGAAAGGAAAGACATAGATAATAAAGATCTGCGAATAATTCTCAACTTATATTGGAATCAGAAAGCTAACATCAAAATAGAAAACGAGATATCAAAAGCAATAGAAATACGTGGAGGAGTAAGACAGGGATGCATTTTGTCACCACTGCTATTTAATGTATATAGTGAAAGCATCTGTCAGGAAGCCATTTTGCAAGCAAATGAAGGAATCGTAATCAATGGAGAGGTTGTAAATAATATTCGATAGGCAGACGACACTGTACTAGTTGCAAGAATAGTAGAAGAATTACAACGATTACTTACAAACATAAATATTGCTTGCAACAATTATGGCATTAACATTAATATCAAAAAAACCAATTATATGGTCTTCAGTAAAATCATGACACAACCAGCACATATTAGTATAAACGGAATTCAAATTGAAAAAGTATCAAGTTATAAATACTTGGGAACTTTAATAAACGAAACTGGAGACCAAAACAATGAAATAAAAAGACGTATCGAAATTGCCAGGGCCACCTTCATAAAGATGAGAAAATTCTTCTGCAACAGATATATAAGCATCCCTCTACGATTAAGAATGCTAAGTGGCTACGTATTTAACACGCTATTATACGGTGTAGAGGCCTGGACTCTCAAACAGAACAACATAAAAAATATTGAAAGTTTCGAGATGTGGTGCTACCGTGGAATGCTGAAGATAAGTTGGGTTGAAAGAATCACAAATCTTGAAGTAATACGAAGGATAGAAAGAGACCCAGAAATTTTATTAACGATAAAACGAAGAAAACTCGAGTATTTGGGTCACCTGATGAGAGGTCATAAATACGCATTACTTCAAAATATAATGCAAGGAAAAATAGAAGGAAAACGGAATCCAGGCCGTAGAAGAATGTCGTGGATGCGGAATTTGAGAGAGTGGTTTGGCTGCACCACTAATGAACTTTTTAGGTCAGCTGTAAACAAAGTCAGGGTAGCCTTGATGATTTCCAATCTCCGATAGGAGTGGCACAAGAAGAAGACAAGATATTTTTTTTATATTGACGATTTATCAAATTTCAGAAAATTGTATTTTTTGTTATTGTTATTGTTAGATGTTATTTTTTTATTTTTTTCTGACTTTAATTAAGCTTTGTCCATAAAATTTGTATTTTCACTGACAATAAAGCATATTTCTATTCTATTCTAATTGCTATTTTATTTTTTGATCAAAAGTTATTCGGGTTCAAAAATTGCAATTTTCGATTTATTGAAAGTTCAATCACGTTTATGTCGAAAACTATGCATCCTACGAAAAAACATTTTTTGCTTAGAATGACCCAAAATATACAAAAAAAAATGTTTTGTTTTGCGAAAACTCGCTGTTATGTGATTACTCAAATTCTTTGTTTATAACAATATTATCGACTTCCGGATCGACTGTTACCCAAATAATTCGTGTTCTACGGGTCAAGATACATAAAAAACACTTGGGAAAGTCCATCTGAAATAAGGATGCCGTTGTACCCCCACTGGCGACAGGACTAATGCGCAAATCTAGATTGGCAAATAAAATACGGTTAAAATGTATAGGTACCTGTTTTATTAATTCTTTGTAGTTACTGTCATCAAACGGCAACCGTCCAAAAACCATGGCAAAGAGCACCACACCCATTGACCAAACATCAGCGTGTTGCGGTTGGTACGGAATACCTTTGAGGATTTCTGGAGAGGCGTAAGCGTAGCTTCCACAAAACGTTTCGCTCAAGACGTTTTGGCCGTTTTTATCTTTAAGATTTCCCCTCGCAAAACCAAAATCTGACATTTTTAGGGTCCATTCCGAGTTCATCAGCATGTTTTCACATTTAATATCCCTTAAAAAATCTGTATTGTTATAATATAATGATATAGTGCAGCCGATATGTGAAACAATTGTGCATTTAATGATAAAAGCATATAATTTGGACCACATATACTACACATACAAAGGTTCAAATTTAGATATCAGGTAATCTTAGATTTTCCTTTTACAAAAATGGCGGGCATTCAAAATGGCGACTATACGTATGTGACTAATGGGCCATTCCACGAACATACGCCTGTTTTGGATTATTTCGATAACGAATATTTTACTGTGCAACATAAGAAGTACGAAAGTAAATGGCGCTAATAATTATTCCAATAAACAACAATGTAATTTGCAATTTCCTTTCGTTCTTCTTATTTTGCACAGTAAAATATTCGTTGTCGAAGTAATCCAAAACAGGCGTATGTTCGTGGAAGAGGGATTAATAGCACGATAACTTTTGAACTAGACGTCCAATTTTAACCAAATTTGTTATATAGGTTCATTTTTTGATGTATAAGGTCGAGGGATGAACCAGAAGAATCGGTTCACCAAAAGTTGTGATTTTTCTGGTTTTTATGTAAAAATATGTTCTTTTTTTTTAATTATTTCACCCTGTATATATTAATTTGTCAAAAAGTTAATACCGCCATTGAAAAGAGCATAAAAATATTTTTAGGAAATATTTTGAACTTTCTAGTTATGTTAATTACCATTTAATAAAAAATGCATAACGTAACTTCACATGTACAGTTACGGTCACTGAATAGTTTACACCTAATTTTTATATTGTATTACTCTACAATTATTGCAGTGTCCTACGGATTTGATAAATGTCAAAGTCAAATAATTTCAAAGTCAATACTTATCAAAAATTTCGCTAGTGTTGAAAAATAAAATAAAATAAAAAAAAATAAAATAAAACGATATCAACCTCCTCCAAAATGGTTAGAATGCATTTAAGTGTTATGCAAAAAGCAAGAGCAATTTCCAAACTCGAAGAATCTTGTTCACTAAGGAAAGCTGCTACAAATTTGTACGTGAGCCATATGTGCATATTATGGAAAATCAAAGAAAGATGGGATAATTATCACTCTTTAACAAGGATTGGCAGTTCAAGAGGGCAAAATATCTCCACAGATCAACAGGATGAGTTGTAAGTAGATTATTTGAGAGAATCTCCTTTTGCCAGAGATCAAAAAGCTAACGAAAAGACAGCGATTCCGGGCAGTATTTGCACTGCACGTAGAAGCATTACACAAATTATTGTTTATTATTTAACATTGTTTATCATTATTTAATATGAAATAGAGTTAAAATAAAATGGATATTTTAAAACCATGCTTCTCTTTTTTTTCGTTACCCATTAAGACTATAATCCATTTTATTCAAAAAAACTTCTTTCTATACTATCCATGTTGTTAAATGTTGTAAAATATATTTATATTATTTTGATTTTTTAAATTTTAATCAACCTATTGTAGATACACCACTGTTAACGTCACTTTGACGTAAAAGGTGGGTTTTTTTTTATATTTGATGGCTTTGGTAAAGACCAATTAGCCAGAAGGTGGGTTTAAACGAGGTGAAAATTAAAAAAAAAATGGCTCCTAGATACGTAAGCCTGTAAACTATTCAATGATGCCTATACCTATGTGTGGCAGAATCGTGCAAATATTATAAGAATTATTGTCATTTAATGGCATATAATTTGTACCACATATACTACACATACAAAAGTTTAAATTTCGATATAAGGCCATCTCAGATTTTTCCTTTTACAAAAATGGCGAGCATTCAAAATGGCGACTATATATAATGTGACTAATAGCACGAAAACTTTTGAACGAAAAGTCCGAATTCAGCCAAATTAGGCATCAATGTTCTTTTTTTTTTTGATGAATAAGATCGAGGTCTTGAACTGGAAGAATCGGTTTATCAGAAGTTGTGTTTTTACTGTTTTTTTTTATGTAAAAATATATTGATTTTTTTTTCAATTCTTTCACCCTGCATATATTAACTTTTCAAAAAGATAATTCCGCTATTGAGAAGAGTGTATCTAATAATATTTTTTAGGAAATATTTTGAACTTTTAATTTATGTTAACTACCATTTAATAAATGCATAACGTATGTTTACATGTACCTATGTGCGGCAGATTCATTTTGAATGCCCGCCATTTTTGTAAAAGAAAAAATCTGAGATGGCCTCATACCTAAATTTAAATCTTTGTATGTGTAGTGTGTGTGGTCCAAATTATATGCTTCTACCATTCAGTGCACAATAATTGTTATATTAATTGCACGAAACTGCCGCACATAGGTTCATAAGTACATGTGAATATACGTTATGCATTTCTTAATTGTAGTGTAGGAAACAAAGGTTGAACCTTGCAAAATGAACACAAGTCCGGTTTTATTTTTTTTCTGGTATATCAAGGGGTGCTTATTATAAGGCTAACTTTTTCTGAAAAAATTTCGCCCCGGAACCCCCCTTCTCACCCCTTTAAAGGGGGTAATTTGTGGTTTTTGCGGAACGTAGCCCTTCCTGTACCTTTTACAAAAAATTTCTTTTATAGAAATATGAAGAAGACTATATTTTCTACGATTTGTTTCCAACAGCATATGTCTATCATCCACCGTTTAGCAAGGGTAGCGCCCCAAATTTGACAAGTTTTAAAAAAAGATGTTTTAAAAAAATATACATTTTTCCCTAACTGTAACAGAAATTAAGAAGAAATCCTACCGCAATTATTCATAAATAATTGATTGATTTTTTGGTATAGGTTTCACTTAAGGGTAATTGCTGATTTTTTAATTACAGGGTGTTACATTTTAAAAAACCCCTCTTTATACCATCTGAACTTTTTATGCTAGAGTAAAAAGATTTTCAGCGATTACCCATGTACTGGTGCTATTTACAAAATTGTATAATGCACCCCCATTTTTTCCCCGGAACCACCCCAAAAAAAAGAAAAATTAATAAATAAAGTGATTTTCTTGGAATCCTTCACATAAAATGCCCTTTATTAATATGATTCATACACCATTTTGTGCACGTTATTATTACCCATACATGGACACCAAAAGCGACTTCCTAGTGCAACCTCTGTAGCCAAAAAAAAAATAAAGTGGGGGGTTGAAATTTTTTTTTTGTTTTTTGCCTTTTGATCCATATGGCCATATGCTTCATCAATAGTGCTTTTCTAAAATATATATGGTTATTGCAACCTCCCTGCGGAAACCACCCCTATCCTTGAAAATATACTGCAGAAACTACCCCTATCCCTTGGCGAGCATGTTTTTACGATTTTCTCATTACCTATGCATTATTTTTAAACAAAACTTATACAGGGTTAAAGACCACTATTTACTCTAAAAATTAGGTCCTATTCATTTTTTTCGTATAAGCAACCGTTACGGCACAGTGGCGCCGTAAACCTCATATATGCTTTGGCGGGCTCCAGTTTTTGTTTTTTTTTTTCGTCATCTGTTCGTTTTATTGATAAAGTACTTATGTAAAATAAAACAACACAGTGTAACCTACAAATTATGACTTATCCACATTTTACAGTCTTTGCGCCCCAAAGCCACAGTGGTGGCCCAAAATCAATTTTTGCATATTTTCGCAACGTACACGCATTTTATTGCATTAATGCTACCTTAATAGCACAATATTCACCCCTAAGTGGTCGCTAAGCAGTGGCGGATCCAGGGAGGGAAGCTGGGGGTGATCTCCCCCACCCTCTCAAACCAAGTGATATTATATTTAAAGTTTATAAAAATATTCATTTATTTTTATAGAAATTTAACCAATTGGCACCCCCCTCTTAACGATGCTGGATCCGCCACTGTCGCTAAAGAATAAAAAGTACGCCATTTTTATAAAAATAATAATATAATATAAGTATTTCTATAAAAATAAATGAATATTTTTATAATCTTTAAATTTAATATCACTTGGTTTGAGAGGGGCGGGTGATCACCCCCATCACCCCTTCCTGGATACTCCAGTACTTAGCGACTACTTAAGGGTGAATATTGTGCTATTAAGTAATGCAATAAAATACGTGTAGGTGGCGAAAATATGCAAAAATTGATTTTGAGCCACCACTGTGGCTTTGGGGCGCAAATACCGTAAAATGTGCATAGGTCATAATTTGTAGGTTACACTGTGTTGTTTTATTTTACATAAGTACTTTATCAATAAAACAAACAGATGACGAAAAAGAAAACAAAAACTGGAGCCTGCCAAAGCATATATGAGGTTTACGGCGCCACTGTGCTGTAACGGTTGCTTATACGAAAAAAATGAATAAAACCTAATTTTTAGAGTAAATAGTGGTTTTTATTATTGTAAAACTTTTGTTTAAAAGGAATGCATAGGTAATGAGAAAATCGTAAAAACATCCTCGCCAAGGGATAGGGGTAGTTTTTGCAGTATATTTTCAAGGATAGGGGTGGTTTCCGCAGGGATGTTGCAATAACCATATATATTTTTGAAAAGCACTATTGATGAAGCATATGCCCATATGGATCAAAAAGCAAAAAACAAAAAAAAATTCAACCCCCCATTTTATTTATTTTTTTTTTGGCTGCAGGGGTTGCAGTAGCAAATCGCTTTTGGTGTCCATGCATGGGTAATAATAACGTGCACAAAATGATATATAAAGCATATTAATAAAGGGCATTGTGTGCGAGGGATTCCAAGAAAATCACTTTATTTATTAATTCTTCTTTTTTTGGGGTGGTTCCGGGGAAAAATGGGGGTGCATTATACAAATTTGTAAATAGCACCAGTACATGGGTAATCGTTGAAAGTCTTTAAACTCTAGCATAAACGGTCCAGATGGTATAAAAAGGGGTTTTTTAAAATATAACACCCTGTAAATAAAAAAAGGGTAATTACCCTTAAGTGAAACCTATACCAAAAAATCAACCAATTATTTGCGAATAATTGCGGTTAGATTTCTTCTTAATTTCCGTTACAGTTAGGGAAAAATATATTTTTTTTAAAACATCTTTTTTAAAAACTTGTCAAATTTGGGGCGCTACCCCCGCTAAACGGTGGATGATAGACATATGCTGTTGAAAACAAATCGTAGAAAATATAGGCCTCTTTATATTTCTATAAAAGAAATTTTTTGTAAAAGGTACAGGAAGGGCTACGTTCCGCAAAAACCACAAATTACCCCCTTTAAAGGGGTGAAAAGGGGGATTCCCGGGCGAAATTTTTTCAGAAAAAGTTAGTCCTATAATAAGCACCCCTTAATACACCAGAAAAAAAATTAAACTGGACTTGTGTCCATTTTGCAAGGTTCAACCTCTGTTTCCTACACTATTGGTAATTAACATAACTACAGAGTTTAGCTTTTTGAAAAATTAATATATTTATACATGATAATTACAAATCACGGTGACAAATAGATCAAGTGAAGTATAAAAATGTTATAAATATAATAGATACTTATTATCTTACTCCCGAGGAAGACAAATCCAAAGACACAAAAATTATAATAAATAATATATTTACTAAAAACACTAATATATTTTTTAATAATAATAACTTATTTGCGCTGATACATACATAAGTTAAAAGATTAGCAAACGAACTCCATACTGTCTGTGACACTGATTTTCACGATCAACTGGCTAGTCAATTTCATAATAATTTTTTAGACTATACGTCGGCTTACTGCCAAAACCAACCAACTCCATTTTAAAAGTTTTGGGAAATCTACCTTTTAAACTTTAATTTGAAATTGAAAATCGACTGAATTTAAAAAAATTATTTAATAACTGAAAAATATTTTTGTCATATTTTTCAATTATTAAATCATTATTTAAATTCAGACGATTTTTCATTTCAAATTAAAGTGTAAAAGGTAGATTTCTCAAAACTTCTAAAAATGGAGTTGGTTGGTTTTGGCAGTAAGCCGACGTATAACTTATCACTAACTCAGGTGAGTAATGTGTAGTGTGTGTGTTGAGAAAGTGTCTTGTTACTTTGGAAAGTCGACGTCATTGTCTTTGCAAAGAGGTGCTAATTGTGTCCGAACGTCTGCGGTCCCTCCGGTGAGTACCGACCAAAGATCTTATACACATAGATTTGGCCAACTCGGAAAAATAGCGTAACGCGGAGCAGTTCGGGTCGGTGGTCTATCTATCTCTCTCTACCGGCGCTTATCTTTCTCTCTCTAGCATATGATGGCTGCCGCCTCTGTGTAACTGTCGTTCGATTACTTCCACCTCTTGGTAGATACGCTCACACTCGCACGACAGACAAAGATAGCTAGACCACCGTACTTGATATCGGCGTTACACCCCGATGCATTGAGTGGCGCCCTAGCCAGATCTATTCTCTTTACATATTTTTGATACCGACCCTACAAGGAAATAAGGCTGTAACATTCTAAAAAAATCATTCAAGTCGGATGATGCTCACATTTTTAAGGTGTTCCGTTAATTTTGCCTCTGTGTGTATATTGGATGTCATGCAGTTCAAATTTTAAGTGTTTTACTACTTTAATATAGATACCTGTGAACCACTCCTCTATCGTGACAATACTCTACCGCATCTACGAGCTGTCTAAACCACTTCCTCGCTCTAGTGTCATCTATATGTCCATCTTTCCTTATAATATCTAAAAGACTTCCGTTTTCAGCATATTCCATAACAATATAGACTCTGTGCGTAGTTTCGATTGCTTGTAGGAATCTTATTAAATTTGGATGTCTCAAACCTTTTACCACTTCAATTTCCCTAAAAAATACTTACGTCTTAAGATTACCACCGAATCGTCATGGCAAAACTATGATAGAAATATAGATTATTTACTAGATATGTAAAAAAAGGTTGAAATCACAAGACACATGACAAAACCCAATACCGTGAAGAATTAAACAAATACAAAAATGTTAATAAAAAATGAGAACGATACATGGGAACGGAGATATAAGGAAGTGAAATGTCACTTTGTAGAAGCAGATTGTAGAAGCTTTTCTCGGAAACTTCGAGGTTCATTCAAAATCTAAGAAGTTATAAGAGAAATAATAAAAACCTTAAAATTTTATTGGTTCAAAAAAATGGAAAACCCACTACAAAGTAGAACTTTAAGAAAATAAACAGGAATAGGAAGGAATACATAAATACATCACCAACTAAGCACTACAATTTAAATGGGCAAGAGGTAGAATTAAACGAGGAATCCGTTGAGAGAATAATAAAATCGCTAAAAAATAAAAAAGCATGTGGTCCAGAAGGGATCCCAGCACAACTTATAAAAATGAGACTTCAAAATTTATTATCAAATTAATAACCTTAATTTTCAATAACTACACAAAAAGAGAAAACATATCAGAAAATTTTAAAAATGGGTGAATAACCCCATTACACAAAAATGGTAACAAGGAGACCACAAGACCCGTGTTGAGCTGCCCCCCCCCCTTGCAAAAATTAAAAAACAAATAGCCCTGATTTATGAGCTATTTTTAAAAATAGTAATATTGAATCGGTTTTTGCGGCAGAATTACAAGCTATTTATGAGCTCTTGAAATTATATAGTTTCGATTTTTGAGCTCATCCCCTTCACCCCCAAACAACCCTTTAATTGATTTAACTTAAGAGAAAAATGCTGAGAAAACTTATGATATATCGTATTGCGGATATAATTCCTATAGCTTATATACTCTAAGAATAAACTATTAAATCACGTGCATTTCGATTATTGAGCTATAGCCCCTTCGCAAGAAAACCACCCTATCTTCCCGGCTTAAGAGAAAGTTGTACTTAAATGCATTAAATTAATTATTTGGCGACTACATATCATTTAATAATTTATAAGCTTCCAAATTACGCGCATTTAGATCAGTAAATTGCAATTTATTTTGTATAGTGCAGTCACTGAAGGTAAAAATCAACGATTACCTTCAATTTCGGTGAACCTTCATCGATTTTCACGAAAATTGGTCAGTGGTTAGAGGATACCTCAAAAAACAAAGGTGCATGGTACCACCTTGCGCCTTTACCGAGTGTGGCTACCGCCCCTTCTCGGGGGTGAAAATTATTTTATTAAAAATAATTGCACAAATCTATAAAAGAACAAATTATAAGCAAAATTTATTATATAAAGTTATTAAAATAAGTCAATACTTTTTAAGTTATTAAAGATCAAAGATTTTAATTATTCGTGAAAAAAATGCATGTTTTGAAGCTGTTTTTCGTAAATCACTGAAAAACTGTAAATTTTTACAAAAAAGTCAATAGTAGTTTAATTCGTATAGCTTATATTCTAAGAATAAACTCTTAAATCACGCGCCTTTTGATTATTGAGCTACAACCCCTTCGCAAGAAAACCATCCCATATTCCCGGCCTAAGAGAGAGTTGTAATTAAAATAATTTAAAAATAATTATTTGACGACTAGATATCGTTTAATAATTTATGAGGTCGCAAAATACACGCATCTCAATTATTGGATTGCCAGTTTCTTTCTATAGTGCAGTCACTGAAGGTAAAAATCAACTATGACCTTCAATTTCGGTAAATCTCCATTCATTTTCACGAAAATTGGTGAGCGGATTTTGATGCTCTCAACTTTTTCTGGAGCTCATTTTTGATAGGTATTTCTAAGTACTTTGACAAGTATTTAGTACCTAAGTGTTATAAAATGCATCTCTTTCCCGTTATTTAAGCTTGAATCCTTAGATTTGAACAGTCGCAGAAAAAAATATACATTTAATTACCAATAAATTATTTTAAATTAACATTAAAAGGTTGTTCAAGTAAGCAATTTATTATATTTTTTATTAGCTTCAATTTTAGTGATGAAAACTTTTTTTGTAAAACTTACAGTTTTTGAGTTATTTATGAAAAATCGCTTTGAAGCATGCATTTCTTTCACAAAAATTAAAATATTTGATCTTTAATAACTCAAAAAGTTTTGATTTATTAATAACATTATATAAAAAATTTTACTTACGATTTGTCCCTCTCTCTATTTGTGGGATTATTTTTAATAAAGTAGTTTTCACCCCCGAGAAGGGGTGACATATATCCCAGGCTAAAACCGCAAGTTGTTATTGTCAATTCGTGAAAATGAATGGAGATTTATCGAAATATAAGGTCATAGTTGATTTTTACCTTCAGTGATTGCACTATAGAAAGAAAATGGCAATTCAATAATTGAAATGCGTATATTTTGCGAGCTCATAAATTATTAAACAATATGTAGTCGCCAAATAATTAATTTAAATTATTTTAAGAACAACTCTCTCTTAAGCCGGGAATATGGGGTCGTTTTCTTGCGAAGGGGTTGTAGCTCTATAATGGAAAGGCGCGTGATTAAAGAGTTTATTCTTAGAATATAAGCTATACGAATCAAACTACTATTAACTTTTTTGTAAAAACTTACAGTTTTTCAGTGATTTACGAAAAACCGCTTCAAAACATGCATTTTTTTTCACGAATAATTAAAATCTTTGTTCTTTAATAACTTGAAAAGTATTGACTTATTTTAATAACTTTATATAATAAATTTTGCTTTTAATTTGTTCTTTTGTTGATTTGTGAAGTTATTCTTTATAAAATAATTTTCACCCCCGAGAAGGGGCGGTGTCCACCCTCAGGGTAAAGGCGCAAGGTGGTACCATGTCACCTTTGTTCGTGAAATTCGATGAAGGTTCACCGAAATTGAAGGTAATCGTTGATTTTTACCTTCAGTGACTGCACTATACAAAATAAATTGCAATTTACTGATCTAAATGCGCGTAATTTGGAAGCTTATAAATTATTAAATGATATGTAGTCGCCAAATAATTAATTTAATGCATTTAAGTACAACTTTCTCTTAAGCCGGGAAGATAGGGTGGTTTTCTTGCGAAGGGGCTATAGCTCAATAATCGAAATGCACGTGATTTAATAGTTTATTCTTAGAGTATATAAGCTATAGGAATTATATCCGCAATACGATATATTTTAAGTTTTCTCAGCATTTTTCTCTTAAGTTAAATCAATTAAAGGGTTGTTTGGGGGTGAAGGGGATGAGCTCAAAAATCGAAACTATATAATTTCAAGAGCTCATAAGTAGCTCGTAATTCTAGTACAAAAACCGATTCAATATTCCTATTTTTAGGTAGTGGGGGGGCTGACTCAGTATTAAGTATTAAATTCCTGCTTAGTGGAACGAGCTCAAAATTTTTAGTTTGCGGAATATGAAAGCTCATAAATAGCTCATAAATCAGGGCTATTTGTTTTTTGATTTTTGCAAGTGGGGGGGGGGGGCAGCTCAACACGGGTGACCACAAGAACTATAGCTATTTTACTGTAACCAGCACTTTTAGCAGATTATATGGAAAAAAAAGTCAAATAAGTCAGGAAATAAAATTAAAAATTATTTATCCTCTGAGCTTTTTAAGTTGGAAAAATAAAGCATAACAGAGTGGCGAAATACTCGACAAGGGAAATCTAAAATTGCATTTCACGTCCTGTCATTCACCGTGATAATAATTTTAGCGAATTATTTCCTTCAATATCCACAAAAGTGAATAAAGTATAAACTAAAAGGAAAGAAAATATGGTTCAGATTTGATTACAGTACAGAGCCTCTACTATGCGCTTATACGTATTTCGGAATAATCAGAGCCTGGGTAGAGGCACTGAACTGCAATTAAATCCTTTCATCCTTTCGGGGTAAATATCAAAATAATTATATAGGAAATAATTCGCTAAAATTATTATCACGGTGAATGACAGGACGTGAAATGCAATTTTAGATTTCCCTTGTCGAGTATTTCGCCACTATGTTATGTTTTAGTTATCCAACAAAAAG
The DNA here is from genome assembly GCF_917563875.1 of Diabrotica virgifera virgifera. Classification (NCBI taxonomy): domain Eukaryota; kingdom Metazoa; phylum Arthropoda; class Insecta; order Coleoptera; family Chrysomelidae; genus Diabrotica; species Diabrotica virgifera. The sequence goes on along the minus strand of NC_065445.1, from coordinate 206,477,651 downwards.
CTCAGAGGATAAATAATTTCGAATTTTATTTCCTGACTTATTTGACTTTCTATTCATTCTATATTTCCAAAACCATATATTCTTTCTTTTTAGTATATTACGGAAAAACTTTAAAAATTAATAGAAAATAAAAATGCCGCTTTAGAGATTGAAAAACCAGCAGGATTCTGATCAGGAAGATCCTGCATCGACCACATCATCACCCTCAACCAACTCAACGAAAAAAAAAATAGCAAAAGACAGAGAAATACATCTACCCTTCGTCGACCTAACTAACGCATAATATGCGGTATCATATTATGATACCGTAAGTACCACTGTGTAAATTATGACAAGTCCTGGAAAAATCCCCTATTACTATAACTTTAGTAAAAGCAGTGCAAAAATTCTATAACATAACAACACCCAAGCAAACATAAAAATCAAGAAAAGATAATCTGATAGCTTCATGTTGAATAGGGAACTACGAGAGGGATGCATCTTATCGCCAACATTGCTAAAAATCTATATAAATGAGGTCCTGAAAAAATGGAGGAAATCATGTTGTGGCATGGGGATACAGCTAAAAGACGGCTCAACGTGATTGCCCAGGATAAAGATGTTCTAATATTTATATTATGACAAACCGGCTGTTTCGAGAATACAAAAAGTGGACTCTATACGTCAATATAGAGAAATACGCCGGCTGTGGGTGAAAAAACGTGATATAATTCAGGAATTTTTGAAACCTATCAGGTGTTGTAAAGGACGATGGCAGGAATAACTTATACTAGAATGTAACCAAAAATTTCAGGAACTTTTTTATTTATGACGTTTTTATTTGTTAAATTTGCAATTTTTAATGATTTTTAAGATTGCAGCTTAGGATATTCATTTTAGAGAAAAACTTTTAAATATAAAATTGTAGTAAATTAAAAACCTACAATTTTAGTTATAGCAAGTTTAATTTTGTTAATAAGTTATTGCAAAACAGCATGCGAAATGTCCAAATTGGCCGTTTTTTACAATTGCATTATTTATTCTAAAAATAAGTTTTATTTATTTTTTAAGGCTTTAAAATGAAGATCTCCTTCAATACCAAATATAAAAAAAAATATAGAGCCCGATTAGTAAACTTGGTGCTTAGATATTATAACTAATGCTCGGCAAAATGCCTTTTTTTGCCTATTTTGCCTATTATAATTGTTTTTTGCACTTTTTGCCTTTTTTCGTAAATTCCGCCTATTTGTGCCTTTTTTAAAATTTCATGGTACTACCCATGATATTATTCTATTAATAAACCATTCTATAATAAAATTTTGGGTAAATAATAAAATATCAATGGTTTGTTTTTATAACAGATTTCTATGAAAATGTTCCTGATCGAGACTTGAGGGTTAACTATGTGGAAATCCCTAAGCTTTATTAGTTTATTATCAGTTGTACAGTCGGTTACTGTATCAGAGTTTAGTCACAAATTGCTATATCCTAGTTTAGTTTTGTTGCGTATACCGAAAAGCAAAGAACACGTTTTAAAACATTTTAGACATTTATGTGAAAAGATGACATCTAAATTAAGGCTATGGATCGCACCTTATTCGGAACTTTCTCTAGAAGGAGATGGAGCATTTTGTAAACCATGCGGCAAATCGGTAAGTTTTATTTTTTCTCTTTTTTTCTCGTCCCACAATATAACTAAATTCTAAAGCGGTTGTAGAATTCTAATTATTTTTTTTTAATTCTCAGATTTCAAGTAGAAAAAAGTACTTTATTGACCAGCATTGTGGAACCCCACTTCATAAACGTAATTTGGAAAAATTAAATTCCTCTAAGTTAGCCCAAATATCTCTGCGGGATAGTTTAAGCAGTTAAAAAAAAAGGAGGAAGACGCATTTAAATTTGATTTATGCCAGATGATGATTGCATCCAACATTCCTCTATATAAAGTTAATAACCCTAGTTTTAAATGCTTTTTCGAAAAATATCTTAATAAATCCTTACCGGACGAGAGTACATTGAGAAAACATACTGTGGAAAAATCTTATGTGGAATGTATTTCAAAAATTAAGCGGGAGTTAGAGGGCAATTTTTTGTATATTATCGTGGATGAAACGACAGATGTATGCGGCAGGTATATAGCTAATTTAATGATTGGAATTTTGAACGAAAACTTTGCGAGAAAACCTTATTTAGTTGCCGTTAAAGAATTGGAAAAAAACAAACAATTTAACAATAAGTCGATTTATACAAGATAGTTTAACAAACCTCTTTTTACCCAACCCTATACCAGTGAATAAAATAGTTTTATTGCTTTCAGATGCTGCGGCATATATGTTAAAAGCTGCTGTTAATTTAAAGATTTTTTATCATAATTTAATTCATTGCACTTGTATAGCCCACGGGGTAAATAGAATTGCTGAAGAAATAAGAAATCTGTTTCCGTTGGTAAATAATTTTATAAATTTTATGAAAAAAGTTTTTGTAAAGGCTCCGTTGAGGGTGCAAATATATAAAGAAAGACTTCCCGGTGTCCCTTTGCCACCTAAACCAGTAATTACAAGGTGGGGAACCTGGCTCGAAGCAGTTTTTTTTTACTTTGAACACTGCAATGAAATAGAATTAGTTATGTCAGAATTTGATGATGATATTTCCGAAGCCATTCGAGAAGCAAAAAAAATATTAAAAAATCCCAAATTGAAACAGGAAGTCGCTTATATCAATTACAATTATGAATTAATAGTTACCACAATTACCTTATTAGAAAAACAAGAGATAAATTTATGTGAGTCAGTAAAATTTAAAAAAAAAAATGAAATATATTTTCGACAAGAATGAAGGTTTTTCGTTTTTATCTAATGTTGCTAAAATTTTGAATGGGACATTTTCCGAGGAATTACAAATTATGCCAGGTTTATTTTCCGCTCTGAAATATGCTCCAATTACATCTGTCGATGTCGAACGTTCGTTTTCAATGGACAAATTAATTTTAATTGATCGAAGATATAGTTTTAAGACCGAAAATATTGAAAAACATTTAGTTGTTTCTATTAATGATAAAATTTTAAGTGATTATAAATAATAAGATATATTCCTTTATTGCCAATATTTTGCCTAAATGTTAATATTCCTGCCTTTTTTAATAAAAATCTTTGCCTATATAGGCGCCTTTTTCTTTAATTTTTGTTGCCTATGAATCCGAGCTTTAATAATTACATTTACTTTAATTATATAAGATCTAGAGTATAAATTTATTTTATGACAGTTAAGGCAAATAAAGCATAAGCCAGCATGTGTGCAACCATCTATACCCAATAAAAATGAAGTTGAATTTATTAGCGAATAGTGGATCCATTTATGTTAAAGAATATCTGGGACCAAATAATTAAGTGAAAATTTTTTTTTGTTAAAATGTTTTATTTATATGAATAGGTTGATGATTGTGGTTCGTATTCAAAATTGAATAAAAAATTAAAAGTCTAACTGTGTTGATGAAAGGCTAATTTACTACGAAAAAAAAGGGGGTTGTTGGTTTAATTGTACTAATTGGCAGAGTTAATTAGAGGATCTGTAGTATGTGGAAGTATGATATCAAGGAGATAGCAGATATGATATCGTAGACATCTAGGACTAAAAATTTTTTAAATTATGGATTTTTTACCAAGTTATTGAGTTGTATTGAAAAGGTTTAAATTTGGATGGATGTATGAAGATGTTTTGGAATAAAACTAGCAGTATTGGTAAAAAATAATGGTTAATGAATAATTTATGGTTTGATATAAGAATTGTTTACTGTAATGTGGCATGATAAGATAGGCTGGGTGCCCCAGAAACCAGACATCAAACTCTAAGGGTAAGAGAGTGGGAGTATTAAGATATCAAAAATTCAAAGTACAAATTAATTTTAAGTGATCGAAGACATAGTTTTAAGACCGAAAATATTGAAAAACATTTAGTTGTTTCTAATAATGATAAAATTTTAAGTGGTTATAAATAATAAGTTATATTCCTTTATTGCCTATATTTTGCCTAAATGTTAATATTCCTGCCTTTTTTAATAAAAATCATTGCCTGTATAGGCGCCTTTTTCTTCAATTTTTGTTGCCTATAAATCCGAGCTTTAATTATAACTTGTTTATCCCAAGGGGTCAAATGTCGAAGGCTATAAATTATCAATTTTTGAAAAAAAAATCGTAGAGAGTTAATCCAAGACTCTCCATCTAAAGACTTATGTTTTCATATTCTGATGTAAATAAATGCGTAAAACATTTGTTAGCCTCTTATTTCGGGTTTGAAAATAAGGGGGCACATTTCGTTATAAACATTTATAACTGAAGGCCCCCCCTGTATATTCTATGAGTTCCTAACTTGCAGATTATTGTTGCTGAAGACAAAATAAAGATTAAAACAAAATAAAAATTTTCTACGACCAACTGAAGCCGAGATAATTGCTTTTGTTTTCTTGAATCGTACTGACTTTATTTATAACAATTAAGAAATTATATCACAGTCATCAACTAAAGCAAGGCTTATATTATCTTTAAAAAAATTATTTTAGACGAAAATTATATCTAATTATTGAAAATGATTTTTAAAGTGTAGTGGAGATTTATTTTTATGTACGAATGTGATTTATTGTGTCGATTGCCCTTAGTAACGGTTAGCAACTAATACTACAATGAATCACGGTTTTTGCTCAAAATTTTAAAGCACCACTTGGATTGACTTGAAATTTGACAAACACATAGATAACATGTCAAAGAATAAAAATTAGACCCTTAGAATGGGTGAAAAAATATACGTTCAAAATAAGTTAGGAAATGATAAAACGTCTAATTCTAAGCAACTTTTGTTCTACAACATTTTCTCATTTGGTTAAAACTTTTTGAGTTACATATTTCCGAGTAAATATGTTCACTTTTCAACAAGAAAAAACCCGCTTTTAGGCGGTTTTTGGCAAATAACTCAAAAAGTAAGTATTTTATTGGAAAAACATTCTTAGCAAAAATATAGCCCACTAAAAATAAAAAAAAAATAGTGTATGTATGAACTTACTAGACCCAGCAGAAGCTATGAAAAATAGGTTCATATCCTTCAAATTTCAAAGTGAAGATTTTTAAAGTGAAATACCCAAAAAATGATGCACTTCTTGGAGAACACTCATTACAACTTTTTTAAAGTATTTAAAAAATATGTGTATCTGTTGTTTAAAAAAAATTGTAGTATCAATTGTAAGCAAGTTACGCTCAAAACAAAATTGGTCTCTATTTTTGGTAAAAAAAACTCAGGAAACTCACTCCCTCATTAGCATCAAAAATTAAATTAAACCTTTTTACTTCATAAGTTGTTTTACTCGTGTATGTGTCGTTTATGTCTGCAAGTTTCATTGGTTTAAAGTGCTTATTTTTAAAGGGACTTTAGTTGAAAGGACTTGAACTAGTCAATAATCACGAGTGTACGCAAATCTGGAACAGCCATATCTTAACCCATCTTTGCCTTACAAAAAAAAAACAAATAATCCAAAATATGTACTTAGAAAAGCAAAAACTACATTTTTTACTGTTTGTGATTTTTGGTCACACTAATAAATTTTAAGTTATTTTGAAAAAAAAAAAAAAGTTTTAGGCATTTATTTACATCAGAATATGAAAATATAAATCTTTAGAAGGAGAGTGGATCTTAGATTAACTCTCTACGATTTTTTTTTCAAAAAGTTATAGCCTTCGACATTTGACCCCTTGGGATATATCCTATTTCACGAATATACGACTGTGTTGGATTATTTCGACAACGAATATTTTATTGTGCAAAATATGAAGAACGAAAATAAATTCCAAATTACATTGCTGTTTATTCGAATAAATATTAGAGCCATTTACTTTCGTACTTCTTATGTTGCACACTGAAACATTCGTGGTCGCGATAATCCAAAACAGTCACCCGTGTTGAGCTGCCCCCCCCCCACTTGCAAAAATTAAAAAACAAATAGCCTGATTTATGAGCTATTTATGAGCTCTCATATTCCGCAAACTAAAAATTTTGAGCTCGTTCCACTGAGCAGGAATTTAATACCCTAGTGGGGGGGGCTGAGTCAGCCCCCCCCACTACTTAAAAATAGGAATATTGAATCGGTTTTTGCGGCAGAATTACGAGCTATTTATGAGCTCTTGAAATTATATAGTTTCGATTTTTGAGCTCATCCCCTTCACCCCCAAACAACCCTTTAATTGATTTAACTTAAGAGAAAGATGCTGAGAAAACTTAAAATATATCGTATTGCGAATATAATTCCTATAGCTTATATACTCTAAGAATAAACTATTATATCAAGAGCATTTCGATTATTGAGCTACAACCCCTTCGCCAGAAAACCACCCTATTTTCCCGGCTTAAGAGAAAGTTGTACTTAAAATGCGTTAAACTAATTATTTGGCGACTACATATCATTTAATAATTTATAAGCTTCCAAATTACGCGCATTTAGATCAGTAAATTGCAATTTATTTTGTATAGTGCAGTCACTGAAGGTAAAAATAAACGATTACCTTCAATTTCGGTGAACCTTCATCGATTTTCACGAAAATTGGTCAGTGGTTAGAGGATACGTCAAGAAACAAAGGTGACATGGTACCACCTTGCGCCTTTACCCTGAGGGTGGATACCGCTCCTTCTCGGGGGGAAAATTATTTTATAAAAAATAACTGCACAAATCAATAAAAGAACAAATTAAAAGCAAAATTTATTATATAAAGTTAATAAAATAGTAAATACTTTTTAAGTTATTAAAGATCAAAGATTTTAATTATTTGTGAAAAAAATGCATGTTTTGAAGAGGTTTTTTGTAAATCACTAAAAAACTGTAAGTTTTTACAAAAAAGTTAATAGTAGTTTAATTCGTATAGCTTATATTCTAAAAATAAACTCTAAAATCACGCGCCCCTCGATTATTGAACTACAACCCCTTCGCAAGAAAACCATCCCATATTCCCGGCTTAAGAGAGGGTTGTACTTAAAATAATTTAAATTAATTGTTTGTCGACTATATATTGTTTAATAATTTATGAGCTCGCAAAATATACGCATCTCAATTATTGAATTGCCATTTTCTTTCTATAGTGCAATCACTGAAGGTAAAAATCAACTATGACCTTCGATTTCGGTAAATCTCCATTCATTTTCACGAAAATTTTTGAGCGGATTTTGATACTATCAAGTTTTTCTGGATCTTATTTTTCATAGGTATTTCTAAGTACTTCGACAAGTATTTAGTACCTAAGTGTTATAAAATGCATCTCTTTCCCGTTATTTAAGCTTGAACCCTTAGATTTGAACAGTCGCGGAAAAAAATATACATTTAATTACCAATAACTTATTTTAAATTAACATTAAAGGGTTTTTCAAGTAAGCAATTTATTATATTTTTTATTAGCTTCAATTTTAGTGATGAAAACTTTTTTGTAAAAACTTACAGTTTTTGAGTCATTTATGAAAAATCGCTCCAAAGCATGCATTTTCTTTCCAAAAATTAAAATATTTGATCTTTAATAACTCAAAAAGTATTGATTTATTTTAATCACATTATATAACAAATTTTGCTTACAATTTGTCCCTCTCTCGATTTGTGGGGTTATTTTTAATAAAGTAATTTTCACTCCCGAGAAGGGGTGACATATACCCCAGGCTAAAACCCCAAGTTGTTATTGTCAATTCGTGAAAATAAATGGCGATTTACCGAAATCGAAGGTAATAGTTGATTTTTACCTTCAGTGACTGCACTATAGAAAGAAAATGGCAATTCAATAATTGAGATGCGTATATTTTGCAAGCTCATAAATTATTAAACGATATGTAGTCGAAAAATAATTAATTTAAATTATTTTAAGAACAACTCTCTCTTAAGCCGGGAATATGGGGTCGTTTTCTTGCGAAGGGGTTGTAGCTCTATAATCGAAAGACGCGTGATTTAAGAGTTTATTCTTAGAATATAAGCTATACGAATTAAACTATTATTAACTTTTTTGTAAAAACTTAAAGTTTTTCAGTGATTTACAAAAAACCTCTCCAAAACATGCATTTTTTCACAAATAATTAAAATCTTTGATCTTTAATAACTTAAAAAGTATTGACTTATTTTATTAACTTTATATAATGAATTTTGCTTTTAATTTGTTCTTTTATTGATTTGTGCATTTATTTTTTATAAAATAATTTTCACCCCCGAGAAGGGGCGGTATCCACCCTCAGGGTAAAGGCGCAAGGTGGTACCATGTCACCTTTGTTTATTGACGTATCCTCTAACTACTGACCAATTTTTGTGAAAATCGATGAAGGTTCACCGAAATTGAAGGTAATCGTTGATTTTTACCTTCAGTGACTGCACTATACAAAATAAATTGCAATTTACTGATCTAAATGCGCGTAATTTGGAAGGTTATAAATTATTAAATGATATGTAGTCGCCAAATAATTAGTTTAATGCATTTTAAGTCAAACTTTCTCTTAGGCCGGGAAGATAGGGTGGTTTTCTTGCGAAGGGGTTGTAGCTCAATAATCGAAATGCTCTTGATTTAATAGTTTATTCTTAGAGTATATAAGCTATATGAATTATATCCGCAATACGATATATTTTAAGTTTTCTCAGCATCTTTCTCTTAAGTTAAATCAATTAAAGGGTTGTTTGGGGGTGAAGGGGATGAGCTCAAAAATCGAAAGTATATAATTTCAAGAGCTCATAAATAGCTCGTAATTCTGCCGCAAAAACCGATTCAATATTCCTATTTTTAAGTAGTGGGGGGCTGACTCAGCCCCCCCCACTAGGGTATTAAATTCCTGCTCAGTGGAACGAGCTCAAAATTTTTAGTTTGCGGAATATGAGAGCTCATAAATAGCTCATAGATCAGGGCTATTTGTTTTTTAATTTTTGCCAGTGGGGGGGGCCAGCTCAACACGGGTAAAACAGTCGTATGTTGGTGGAATGAACCATAAACAAGTTATAATAGTCGAGGCATTGAAGGATTGAAGTGTCGATTTTTTTGCAGTAAGACGGATTTTTATGCGGATTGGTGCGTTGGTTTCGTGAGAATATCAGGGAATTTTGTGAACTAATGTAATGAATAAGAAATCTCAAATTGCATTTGTGCACAAGAAAAATGCATTTCAAAAATGCATTTCGGTAAATAGTGGGAAAAATTGCCTCAATTTTCTTACTCGGGGGTTTTTGGGGTCGCTGAAAACGAATATAATTTATCATATAATTGGCTTAAACTCGGGGGTTTATGGGGTCGCTAAAAATTAACATGAGGTCGGCGAGAGTGTGCAAAGTACCTGGTGCCTGCAGCGGGTGTAATAAACGTCTTCCTCTGGAGTATTATGGTAATTTATCATATAATTGGCTAAAAGTCATTACTCGGGGGGTTTTTGGAGTCGCTGAAAACGAATATGAGGTCGGCGAGGGTGTGCAAACTACCTGGTGCCTGCAGTGGGTGTAATAAACGTTTTCCTCTAGAGTATTATGATAATTTATCATATAATTAGTTTAAACTCGTTACTCGGGGGTTTTTGGGGTAATCTGTTTTCTTCGATGTAATTATAGTGATCGAAAAGGGTGGTATTTTTATTATAAATAAACATACATTTTTATTATTATAATATATTTATGGTTAAAAAAGTTCATTATACAAAATTTATAATAATTTATCTTTAAAATTCATTTTCTTCATCATTATCATCTTCTTCTTCATTATTGCCTTCCTCTCCCGGGTCCAATGCAATATTTGTGCATTCAGAGCATGCATAATTTTTGCAGGCTAAATTACACTCTAACCCATGCTTCCTGCACCCGCATAAGTTGCCGCAGTCTGACTTACAACTACAAAATATTAAATTTAAAATGTATGGAGGACCAGGTGGCTGAGTCATTCTAACTGGAATTAGTACATTATTTTGTAATTCCCATCCCCAATCGGTTGGGTTCTTGTTACTGTCCTCTCCATGTAGCCAAATTTGTGTTTGTAAATATACCCTTTTTAAATGCTGGGTAAATTCATCAACAGATGAAAGAATTTTTTCAATGACAATCTTTTTATTTTTGAAATAGCCATTAAGTACATTCTGTATCTAGTAATTTTCTCTCAAGGCAAAACCACATCATTCACTTGCGCCTTAATTCAAACTGCTTTAAAGATATGAAATTAGAATTAAGTCGTTGCGATATTTATTTTCAGCGATCCCAAAGACCCCCGAGTAACAAGTTTGGGCCAATTATTTAACAAATTACCATAATAGTCCAGAGAAAGACGTTTATTACACCTGCTGCAGGCACCAGGTAATTTTCACACTCTCGCCGACCTCATATTCATTTTCAGTGAGCCCAAGAAGCCGCGATTAATGAGTTTAAGCCAATTATATGATAAATTACCACAATACTCTAGAGGAAGACGTTTATTACACCCGCTTCAGGCACCAGGTAGTTTGCACACTCTCGCCGACCGCATATTCATTTTCAGCGACCCCAAAAACCACCGAGTAATGAGTTTAAGCCAATTATATGATAAATTACCACAATACCCCAGAGGAAGACGTTTATTACACCCGCTGTAGGCACCAGGTAGTTTGTACACTCTCGCCGACCTCATATTCGCTTTCAGCGACCTTAAAAACCCCCCGAGTAATGAGTTTAAGCCAATTATATGATAAATTACCGCAATACTCCAGAAGAAGACGTTTATTACACCTCCTGCAGGCACCAGGTAGTTTGCACACTCTCCGCCTACTGCGCCAAAAATCGACAGTAAGGCCTATTTTTGTGCTTCAATGCCTCGACTATAATATCTAAGCAACAAGTTTATCAATCGGGCTCTATAATTTTTTTTATGTTTGGTTTTGAAGGATCTTTACTTTAAAGCCTTAAAAAATAAGTAAGTTATTTTTGCAATAAATAATGCAATTGCAAAAACGCAATTTTGGACCTTTCGCAGGCTGTTTTGCAATAACGTATAGTTTTTTTTTTTAATTTACTACAATCTTCTATTTAAAAGTTTTTCTCTAAAATGAATATGCTAAGCTGCAAAATTAAAAATATTTAAAAATTGCAAAGTTAACAAATGAAAAACGTCATAAATAAAAAATTTCCTGAAATTTTTGGTTACATTTTAGTATAAGTTATTCCTGCCATCATCCTTTACAACACCTGATAAGTTTCAAAAATTCCTGAATTATATCCTGAAATCGACCTATTTTTCTCCAACACTTGAACTAAAATCCAAATATATATCGACGCTGTCAAGCCAAAACGGCATAAACGACATTAACTTGATTTTTCAGGAAACACAAAAAACTGATTATTTTTATTTTTACCAATTCTGCTTATCTGCAAACTGACTCAAAAAAATTGGTGATTTTTTTTTCAAATTTTAATATTTTGTAAACATTAATGTGGCTGAAAATACTATGTGAAATAAATTAAAAACTAGAAAATGGCGCTTATGTCCAATCAATATATAACATTGGTGAATATGCCAAACTTACCTCTGGCGTTTGCGTCGATCGCATTGTTGTAAGGTTAACCAAAATGGCGCTTAAAAGGGATATATGCCATTAATGAAAAAAAAAACGAAAATTAAAAATTGTCGTTTATGCCAACAAGAAAAATTATGAAATTACGAAGATTTTTGATTGGTTTTATTTTTTATTAATCAAAAATACATTCTAAGTTAAAAACAAAACTCTAAATTCTTTAAACATGTTTTTGGTGCTAGGATGATATACTTAAAAGTAAATAATACTCAAATAGAAGAGCTATACAAAAATTGGTATAAAAATAAAACTCAAAAAACACTTTCAAAGAACAACAACTTAAAATCTAAGAAAACACAAAAACCAGAGGTACATAAAAATAGTTATTTTTTAATTTCTAAAACAAATAAGAAAATAATTATTCACAAAAATAATATAAGATTTACTTATTTTATATAGTTCAAAATAAATTTAGTAAAAAAAAACAGAAAAATAACAGAAAAATATTTAACAACTTTTAACTTTTAAACAATTTAAAAAAAAATTCTCTCCGTTTCATCTTGTACATCTGTTTCATCCAGTTGATCTGGAACTATATTGTTCATTTTTAGAGATAAATATTCTGCATGATACTCTGGTTTAATAATTCTGTTGCTAAGTTGAAACATGATGTGAGATCGTGACTAAATATTTATTCTTCTGCTGCAACGTCTGGTGGTTCCTCAAAGATGATAATGTCATTGCTAAAAGCTTCTGCAATGTTGGCATTATAAATGTCATAAACCTCTAAGGGGAATATAGGGGAATTATTGCCAGTCTGTATATCATTTTGTGCTACTTTGGTATATGATTTATTTTCATTTGGTAAGACCATTATTTTTTACTTCTGCTAAAATATTATGGCATAAACGCCAAAAATCGATCGCCATTTTTAGCTATATAAAATTGATTTGAACTATATGCTGTAGTACAAAAAGAATTGTTCATCACACTAGTACAAAGTTATAATAAAACATTTTAAAATAAACTTTTTATTTGGGCTATTTTTAAAAAAGAAACCTGCATAAGAATACCATTGAGGAATGGCGCTTGTGTCAACCACGATGTAAATATTTGGTTTTGGCATAAACGCCTCATAGTTTTTAAAGAAATTCAGGGTGTTTACGCTTCAAAAATCAATACAAATTGAAAATATTGCAGAGGTAAGTAATATCATGTTACTTATCCATAAAAATTGTAAAAATACATACCTTTACTATTATTACTGGACCGAACTGTACACAATGATAATCTTATGGGCACTGGCGGTTGTGTCAATCGGTGTTCACGTCGACCTTCACGTGCGTGACTAGACTGGCGTTTATAAAAACTTTAAACCAATATTACACCTATTTCACTTTGTTTTCGGTTATGCCGCGGTGACTGTCTGGTGCGGAAATTAAAATCCTATTTTTCCGTGCATCTACCTCAAAACTGGTCATTTTGGCGTTTATGCCGTTTTGCCTTGGCAGCGTCGATATGTATAGGAGGAGAGAAAAATGGGTTAGTTACATGTAGAAGATGTTATGGTTATCGAGCCAAGCTCTGATTATGTATATTTTGGGACGAGAACCTAACAAAGTCTAAGGACAGAATTTGAAATAGAGGAAAGAATTATGAAAGCAAAGAAAGCAATAGGAGCTTTGAACTCACAACTTCGGTCAAAAACCATTTCAAAAGAAAAGAAAACACAGCTATGGATGTGAAACCTGGCAACTTAATAAGCCAACAGTACAGTTGATAAGTTGCTCGCACTAGAAATGGACTTCTGGCGAAGATCGATCTGCATCTCTAGAGTCTCACACATACCGATTGAACGAATAGAAGATATTATGAGTAGGAAAACAAACATAATAGAAGAAATACAAGAACAACTTTGTTGGTGTGTCCATGTACAAATAATGGGGGAACATCAACTTTTAAAGCTGACAATGGAATAGAAACCCCGGAAAGCAGGAGAAGGGGCAGACCGAAAACTTCTTGGATCAGTGTAATCCAAAAGTAATATCTGAGAGAGATCTCCGATTATACTCTGGGCTAATTAGCAAAATACAAGGAAAAGTTATTTACCAGCAATTTTTTTGCTGTAATCGAATCTTATTCTTGTATGTATTAATAATATAGGTACGCAAAGTCCGCAGATAGTGTGCTACTTTTTTTAAAAACAAAATGGCGCCGGAAAATCGTGTTTTTTTCAAATTTTGCTCTGTAACTCCAAAGATTTTAACTTTACACCAAAATCACCCAAATAAAAATTCACCGCAATTAAATTCTGGATAGAGATGTGTTTTTCCCGATTCACTTCGACGAAAACTTTCCCCGGAAAAAGCGGGGTTTATGCGTATAAGCGGGGTATAATTAAATAGCTTGGTGATGTAAAAGCCCTTTTCGTATAGATTATAATTCCAGAAGTCGATGGAAATTGAATGAACAGTTTAGCAACAATTGAATTGTTAATTAAAATTATACGGTCACTATAATAACGACAATAATTATGGTGCATAAGAATAGCTATGATTTTTTCATAAAACGACATTATACCTATCTAACGGACTTTACAGAATTAAAATGGACTATTTAAGCGGCCTCAGGAATATTTTAAAATTATACACAATTTTTTGGCTCATAAACAAATAGAATATCTCGGTAAATATTAAACTAAATTAAATTGTGAAAACCGTATTCGAAAAACAGCGGCAGGACGCTTCTTTTAAAAGAAAAAAAAGTTTAATTGCGACGAGTGGTTCCTGAGATACAGCCGGTAAAAGTTGACCGGAATTTACGGAAAAGATATAAACAACAGGATCATAATTTTCCAACCATCACCTTTTTATTTTTGTCCTCTCTCTCCACACCAATTTTCATATCTTTAAAATACTCATAACATATATTATTATACTAAAAACTATCGATAATACGTGTAAAAATTGCCAAAAATAGCAAAAGCCCAATCAAAAGTTAGGTTGGAGAAAATGTAACCCTCAAAGTTCAAAATCGTTATACGTTAAAAAAATGCATTTTCTCGGGTTCCCATGAAGCAATTTCCTTCATTCTTTTTTTGTTCCCTAATAACTCGAGTAGAGCCGTCGAACTAACGCATTATTAAATGTCAAACTTGCTTTTGTTTTGTTATAATATATTAATTTATTTATAAGAACAGAAAACTACATATTTTTTCCAGTTGTAGGCTTTTTTTAAATAAACTTACTACAAGTCTACCTTTGAAAGTTAAAAACATAAATTTAATATTCTCATTTGAAAGCTGTATAATTATTTAAACAATTTTTATTTAAACAAATTAAAATTTTGTGTTATAATAAATAAATTAAATTATTATAACCAAACAAAAGCAAGTTTGACATTTAATAATGCGTTAGGTCGATGGCTCTACTCGAGTTACTTGGGAACAAAAAAGAATGAAAGAAATTCCTTCATGGGAAGCCGAGAAAATGCATTTTTTTAACGTATACCGATTTTGAACTTTGAGGGTTACATTTTCTCCAAACTAATTTTTGATTGGAATTTTGCTATTGTTGGCAATTTTCACACGTATTATCTATAGTTTTTATTATAATAATATATGTTGTAATTATTTTAAGGATATGAAAATTGGTGTGGTGAAAGAGGACAAAAATAAAAAAAGTGATGGTTTGAAAATTATGATCCTATTGTTTATATCTTTGACGTAAATTCCGGTCAACTTTGGCCGGTTATTTCTCAGGAACTACTCATTATAATTAAAAGTTTTTTCTTTAAAAGAAGCGTCCTGCCGCTTTTTTTTTCGAATACCGTTTTTACAATTTAATGTAGTTTAACACTTCGCGAGATATTCTATTTGTTTATAAGTCAAAAAATTCTTTATAATTTTAAAATATTCCTGAGGCCGCTTAAATAGTCCAATTTCAATTATGTAAAGTACATTAGATAAGTATAGTATCTTTTTATGAAAAAATCATAGTTATTCTTATGCATCATAATTATTGTCATTACTATAGTCCATTCTTTCACGGTTTTTGCTCTAAATTTTAAAGAACCGCTTGGATTGACATGAAATTTGGCATACGCATAGCTTACATGTCAAAGAAAAAAAGTGATATTGTGCTGACGTGTGTTTGGCCCTGGGGGTGACTTTCACCCCCTCTTGGGGGTGAAAAAATATATGTCCAAAACAACTCCGGAAATAGGTAAACTGACTAATTTTAAGTAACTTTTGTTCTATAGAGCTTTTTCTCCAAGTCAACACTTTTCGAGTTATTTGCGAGTGAATATGTTCATTTTTCAACAAAATAACCACATTTCTAGACGGTTTTTCGCAAATAACTCAAAAAGTAAGTATTTTGTCGAAAAAACCGTTCTCAGCAAAAATATAGCCTATAAAAAGTTAAAAAAAATGGTGTACGCGCTAGGTCTCTGGATCTCGTAGAACCAGAGTTATAGGCAATGAAATATAGATTCATATTCACCAAATTTTAAATAGAATATTTCGACGTGAAATATCCAAAAAATTAAGCACTTTTTGGGGAAAACCCATTTTAACTTTTTTAAAACGTTTAAAAATAGCTTTATTTCAGTTTTTACGAAAAGTTGCTAGCGTTAAATTTAAGCAAGTTACGCTCAAAATAAAGTTGGTCCCTTTTGTTTTTGCAAAAAAAAAAAATCGGGAAGACCACCCCCTAATTAGCAACTTAAATGAAATTAATCATTGCCGCTCCATAAATTATTTAACTTATATTGTGTTTATATGATCTGTAAGTTTCATCGATTCAAAGTGTTTATTTTTGAAAAAATTTGGTTTCAAATTAAAATTTTTAAAAATTTAAATTTTGAAAAATATGCTTTTTTTCAAAATAACTTAAAAATTGTTAGAGATACCAAAAGTCTCGAAATACAAAAAAAGTCAGATTTGCTTTTATGAATATCATGTATTTTTTTGTTTTTATGTTAGACAAAAATTGATCAAGATTTGGTGTTTCTAAATTTGCACACATTCGTGATCAGTGACTCGTTCAACCCCTTTTAACTACAGCCGATTCAATAATAAGGACTTTGAACCGATGAAACTTACAGATAATATAAGCAATATATGCACGAGTCAAAAAACTTGTGAAGTCGTTACGATTAAGTTCATTTAAGAAACTAATTAGGGGGTGATTTTCTCGATCTTTTTACCAAAACCAAAAGGGACTAACTTTATTTTGAGCGTAACTTGTTTAATTTTGATGCTAGAAATTTTTTTTATAAAACAAAAATGAAGCTTTTTTTAAACACTTTAAACAAGTTTAAATGAGTTTTCCCGAAATGTGCTTCATTTTTGGTTATTTCACGTTAAAGTATTCCACTTGGAATTTGACGAATATGAACCTATATTTCATTAGCTACCTATAACTCTGCTTCTACTAAATAAAAAAACGTGATATATTCACTATTTTTTTTAATCTTTTATTGGATATATTTTTCCTAAAAATGCTTTATCGACAAAATACTTACAATTTGAGTTATTTGCGAAAAACCGTCTAAAAGCGTGGTTATTTTGTTGAAAAAATGAACTTATTCACTGCCAAATAACTCGAAAAGTATTGACTTAGTGAAAAAACTCTATAGAACAAAAGTTACTTTAAATTAGCCAGTTTACCCATTTCCTGACTTTGTTTGGACGAATATTTTTTAACCCCCAAGAGGGGGTGAAAACCACCCCCAGGGCAAAAGCACATATCGGCACAATATCACTTTTTTTCTTTGACTTGTTAACTGTATGTATGCCAAATTTCATGTCAATCGAAGCGGTTCTTTAAAATTTAAAGGTTTTGCAATATTTTACCGTTAATGAATGGACTATTATAGCGACCGTAAAATTTTAATTAACAATTCAGTTGCTGCTAAACTGTTTATTCAATTTCCATAGGCTTCTGGAATTATAATCTATACAAAAAGGGCTTTTGCAATACCAAGTTATTTAATTATTGATTAAAATTTATTTATCTAAAAATTTAGTTAAAAATTAAAGATTTTGTTGGAAAAACCCGCTTTTTCCGGGGAAAGTTTTCGTCGAAGTAAATCGGAAAAACACGTCTCTATGCAGAATTTAATTGCGGCAGAATTATTATTTGAGTGTTTTTGGTGTAAAGTTAAAATCTTTGGAGTTATAAAGCAAAAATTGAAAAAAAAACGATTTTCGGGTGCCATTTTGTTTATAACAAAAGTAGCACACTATCTGCGGACTTTGCATACCTATATTATTAATATATACAATCATAAGATTCGATTCCAGCAATAAAATTGCTGGTAAATAACTTTTCCTTGTATTTTGCTAATTAGACCAAAAATGGCCTATCCTCCGATAGTCAGCCCAGACTATTATAGTCTGGGCTGATTATCGGAGAATAGGCCATTTTTGGGAAAATTATTTACCAGCAATTTTATTGCTGGAATCGAATCTTATGATTGTACATAACAAAATGGCGCCCGAAAATCGTGTTTTTTTCAATTTTTGCTCTATAACTCCAAAGATTTTAACTTTAGACCAAAAACACCCAAATAAAAATGCACCGCAATTAAATTCTGCATAGAACCGTGTTTTTTCCGATTTACTTCGACGAAAACTTTCCCCGGAAAAAGCGGGTTTTCCAACAAAATCTTTAATTTTCAACTAAACTTTTAGATAAGTAGTTGTCAACCAATAATTAAATAACTTGGTAATGTAAAAGCCCTTTCCGTATATATTACAATTTCAGAAGCCGATTGAAATTGAATAAACAGTTTAGCAACAATTGAAATGTAAATTAAAAATTTACGGTCGCTATAATAACGACAATAATTATGATGCATAAGAATAACTATGATTTTTTCATAAAAAGACACTATACCTATCTAATGTACTTTACATAATTGAAATTGGACTATTTAAGCGTCCTCAGAAATATTTTAAATTTATAAACAATTTTTTGGCTTATAAACAAATAGAATATCTCGGGAAATATTAAACTAAATTAAATCGTGAAAACGGTATTCGAAAGATAGTGGCAAGATGCTTCTTCTAAAAGAAAAATCGTTTAAATATGATGAGTGTTTCCTGAGATACAACCGGTCAAAATTGACCGAAATTTACAGCAAAGATATAAAGAATAGAAACATAATTTTCAAACCATCACCTTTTTATTTTTGTCCTCTTTCTCCTCACCAATTTTCATATCTTTAAAATACTCATAACACATATTATTATAATAAAAACAATCGATAATACGTGTGAAAATTGACAAAAATAGCAAAATTCCAATCAAAAATTAGGTTGGAGAAAATGTAACCCTCAAAGTTCAAAATCGGTATACGTTAAAAAAATACATTTTCTCGGCTTCCCATGGAGAAATTTCCTTCATTCTTTTTTTGTTCCCAAGTAACTCGAGTAGAGCCATCGAACTAACGCATTATTAAATGTCAAACTTGCTTTTGTTTTGTTATAATAAATTTATTTATTTATTATAACACAATATTTTAATTTGTTTAAATAAAAATTGTTTAAATAATTATACAGCCTTCAAATGAGAATATTTATGTTTTTAACTTTAAAAGGTACACTTGTAGTAAGTTTATCTAAAAAAAAAGCCTACAACCGGAAAAAATATGTAATTTTCTGGTCTTATAAATAAATTAATCTATTATAACAAAACAAAAGAAAGTTTGACATTTAATAATGCGTTAGTTCGATGGCTCTACTCGAGTTATTAAAGAACAAAAAAAGAATGAAGGAAATTGCTCCATGGGAAGCCGAGAAAATCCATTTTGTTAACGTATACCGATTTTGAACTTTGAGGGTTACATTTTCTCCAACCTCATTTTTGATTGGAATTTTGCTATTTTTAGCAATTTTCACACGTATTATCGATAGTTTTTATTATAATAATATATGTTATGAGGATTTCAAAGATATGAAAATTGGTGTGGAGAAAGAGGACAAAAATAAAAAGGTGATGGTTTGAAAATTATGATCCTATTCTTTATATCTTTGCTGTAAATTCCGGTCAACTTTGACCGGTTATGTCTCAGAAACCACTTGTCATAATTCAACGTTTTTTCTTTTAGAAGAAGCGTCCTGCCGCTGTCTTTCGAACACCGTTTTCGCAATTTAATTTAGTTTAATATTTCCCGAGATATTCCATTTGTTTATAAGCCAAAAAATTGTCTATAATTTTAAAATATTCCTGAGGCCGCTTAAATAGTCCAATTCCAATTATGTATAGTACATTAGATAGGTATAGTGTCTTTTTATGAAAAAATCATAGTCATTCTTATGCATCATAATTATTGTCGTTATTATAGCGACCGTAAATGTTTAATTAACATTTTAATTGTTGCTAAACTGTTCATTCAATTTCCATAGACTTCTGGAATTATAATATATACGGAAAGGGCTTTTACTTTACCAAGTTATTTAATTATTGATTAACAATTACTTATTTAAAAGTTTAGTTGAAAATTAAAAATTTTGTTGGAAAAACCCGCTTTTTCCGGGGAAAGTTTTCGTCGAAGTAAATCGGAAAAAACACGTTTCTATGCAGAATTTAATTGCGGTTAATTTTTATTTGAGTGTTTTTGGTCTAAAGTTAAAACATTTGGAGCTATAGAGCAAAAATTGAAAAAAACACGATTTTCGGGCGCCATTTTGTTTATAAAAAAAGTAGCACACTATCTGCGGACTTTGCATATCTATATTATTAATACATACAATAATAAGATTCGATTCCAGCAATAAAATTGCTGGTAAATAACTTTTCCTTGTATTTTGCTAATTAGCCCAGAGTATTAAGAGATTGGACAGATCGACGCCGCTAGAAAATAGGAACCGGAAGGCGCAGGATGCTATAAACAGGTAATATGTATATACGAAGCAAATATATGTGAAAGAAAGAAACATTTGTTAGTTCAATATACTTACCTTGGTAGAAACTTTTTAAGATAATCAGCAGGTGCAGAAAACTTGCTCACAATTTTAATAGCCACAAGTCCATCATGTCTTTCAGATTCTGCTAGTCTAACTGTGGCATACGATCCAGTACCGATAGTTTTACCTAGAAAGTAACCATGTGATTCTAAGACACTCAATTTTTTTTCTTTTTGTGGGTCAGTTGCAACTTGAACTGTGGCTGATCTAGCTGGATGATGAAGACTTGCTACCGAAGAAGGCATTATACTGCAACCCTTGGTTCATTTTTATCCAAAAATATGAGTTATCATTAGGACGAAAATTTTGACTTGACTAAGGAAAAATGGCAGTGACAATTTTGGCATTTGCATACATTAATTATGAATTATTCGACAGATAAAAATATCGCTCTACGTCATCGGTCGAGTCATTTAGATTCTGAGAGCACAAAAAATAAATAGTCTAGTTGTCTAGTAAAATAAGATTACACTACATGTAAAATCAAAATGTAAATTCGTACAGGTTGGAAAAAATTTTATATCAAAGTTTAGGTGAGTACAAAAGATATTTTGAAGAAAGTATCCAAATCATGTAAGGGGATCATTGTTTAAATAATTAAAAAGTCATTTTTGCACAATATTTACTTTTTTAACTGATGAGGTAATTTACATTTTAATGAAGGTCTTTAGGGTTTTTTTCTACAAATCTGATGGACCAATCTTTCACCTAAGACTTACTAAATTAAATTTGACCCCCAATTTATTTAAATAATTATATATAGAATTTAAAAATAAAATTTGCAAAAAAGTATTTTTTGCGTTTTAAATAAGCACAAGAAATTATTTTATTTAATAAGAGATGTTGCGCTATATTACCAGCATTAAGCAAAAAAAAAATTGGCTAAAAAATCATCATCATCAGGGCTTTTCATTCCAGGTGGAATGTTTGCCGCTCTTACTTAGAGCTCTCAGATTCGCTTATTGCGGTGAATCACTCCGCATTCCACTTGTATGTTGTCAAAGTTTGTTATATGACTTGGCTTTCGTTACTTTTGTCTTCCACTCATTTCGATATATGCATAGTTCCCTCCAGTTTCTCACTTCCAGAATTTTGATATCTCTCATGACCTGGTCCTCCCATCTCTCTCTGGGTCTTCCTCTTGGTCTTTCAGTTGCCGGTTTCCATTTGGTGATCTTCTTTGGTTAAAAAATATTTAATAATTTATGAGATATTTCATTTGTTTACCAAATGTTACTATATTTTCAATTGCAAAAACGCGGTTGTTACCAAAAGAATATAAAACTGTGTAAAATCTCCTTACTTTTATTTTTATGTATATTTTTGATAAATATATTGATAAATTATAATTTCAATTTAACTCCCCTCTAAAATGACATTTGAAAATTGTTCTAATTTGTTTATAATCTGTTTTCTTAATAACGTCACAGGGATTAAACATTTTGAAGTGCTGTTCCGATAATCCGGTTCCTGGGAATTTTTCACTAATTACCATTTTTTTTGTCGCTTTTTCTTCTTCTTTTTTTT
This sequence comes from Diabrotica virgifera virgifera, assembly GCF_917563875.1. Taxonomy (NCBI): domain Eukaryota; kingdom Metazoa; phylum Arthropoda; class Insecta; order Coleoptera; family Chrysomelidae; genus Diabrotica; species Diabrotica virgifera. The sequence goes on along the minus strand of NC_065445.1, from coordinate 206,455,660 downwards.
CCTTATAGTAAAAGATATACACTAAGCACCAAAATTAACGCACCACCTTAAAAATGGGACATTTTGATGCCTTGTATTTCCTAAACCTGTTGTCCGATTTCAGTGATTTTTTTACTATATTATTGCTTTATTCTTTAAGAATACCGATGTAATAATATTGTTGCTAAACAGATAAGTGTCACTGTATACCGGGTGTAATAATGATAGTGTGTTTTTTCCTCAAAGTTTGGAACACTGTGGAATATTCTGGCGTATATAAAATATTGAAATTGAAACTTAACTGTAGCCTTATGCTTTCCTAATATTATGCTTTTTGATTCATTAGCTTACGTTGGATAATAAAAAAGTTAGGAACTTTAACAACTAGCAACGTTCTTCATCAATACAGGGTGTTTCTAAATAAGTGCGACAAACTTTAAGGAGTAATTCTGCATGAAAAATTAATTACCGTTTGCTTTATGAACATAAGTCCGCAAATGCTTCGTTTTCTAGATACGGGATGTTTAATTTTTTTTACAAACCGACGATTTCTTTATTGCTGTAAAACCTGTTGCGACATGCAAATTAAATTTGGTAGGTTTTAAGAGATAGTTATTGCGAATTTTTTGGCATACGATTAAGAATTTTCTGTTCACCATTAGCGTGCATACGGGTAATATGACCGGGTAAGATGACCCGTATGCACATGCACGCCAATGGTGAATATAAAATTCTTAATTGTATGCCAAAAATGCGCAATAACTACCTCTTAAAACCTACCAAATTTCATTTGCCCATCTCATCCGGATTTAGAGCAATATTTAAATCGTCAGTTTGTAAGAAAAAATTCAACATCCCGTATCTCGGAATCGAAGCATTTGCGGACATATGTTTATAAAGCAAATGGTCATTATTTTATATGCAGAACTACCCCTTAAAGTTTGTCGCACTTATTTAGAAACAACCTTTATTGATGAAGAACATGACTAGTTGTTAAATACCTAACTTTTTTATTATCCAACAAAAGCTAATGAATCAAAAGCATAATGTTAAGAAAGCACAAGGCTACAGTTGTGTTTTAATTTCAATATTTTATATACGCCAGAATATTCCACAGTGTGTTCCAAACTTTGAGGAAAAAACACACTATCATTGTTACACCCGGTATACAATGACACTTATCTGTTTAGCAACAATATTATTACATCGATATTCTTAAAGAATAAAGCTATAACATATTAAAAAAATAACTAAAATCAGACAACAGGTTTAGAAAATACAAGACATCAAAAATGTCCCATTTTTAAGGTGGTGCGTTAATTTTGGTGCTTAGTGTAATTTTGCTTATAGAGGGGGTTTCATTAAGAATGTCCAATCTCTGAGTTGTCGATTCTAGACCTTAAAATATTAAGATTTAACCAAAATCACTTCAATAAAATATGGCTTCTTATTGAGTTACAGTGTGTTGTATTTAAAAATTTAAAACTTATTTTTGCTCAGTATTTTAAAACTACTCGACATATCCTTTTCATACTTGGTAGAAAGTGTAGGTACTATACACTCTATGAAATCTTGTTAAATATAGGTTTCCAGCTATTACCAGAGGCGTACGACAGGCGGACAGGGAAAGCAAATGGTTGACCCTTCCCAAATTCTACGTCACTGGCGAAATTGCCAGTTTAGCGCAATTTTTAGATTCTTCCATACTCTCAATGTAAATAACTTACTTTTCACTCGTATCGATAATGTCATTAGTTTTCGAGATATCTGCAGTTAAACATGTAACGGCACAGTTATTTCATTTTGATTAAGGTCTTGTGCCGCTTAATTTTTAATTTCAAATATCTCGAAACCTAATGATTTCATCGTTAAGACTGAAGAGTCTATTATTTATTTTTAACGATAAAATCATTAGTTTTTGAGATATTTTAAACTAAAAATTAAGCGGCACAATATATTAATCAAAATAACTAATGTCCGGTTGCACCAACAGATCTTAAGCTTAAGGCGAGAATAACACAAGAAGTAGTATAATATGATTATAATATATTATAATAAAAATATTATAATATAATAATAGATACAGTGCGGTGGAATAAGTGTTGCCCCCCCCCCCCTGTTAACTTGTTTATTTTAAGAATATAAGCAAAACGCTCGGACACGTCAATTTTTAAACTAACCATAGTATATTATAGCATCAAAGTTAGGACAGTTAGTTAGTTATAGACAGCCATAACTTTGATTTTTTTAAATGGGAAAGTACATATTTTCAATTTTTCAATTTATTTCCAAAGAAGAATTTTGTACATTGTAATTAACAATAATATTATATTTAATATAATGCACCCACTTCAGGGAAAAAGCACACTAGGCAACTTAATACCTGTATTGTAACCTTAATCCCTGAAGGTGTACAATCTAATTGTACAATTTTAAACAGTAAGTACTTGTGGCTGATATAATTTACATACTCTATGATTGACAAAATACAATTGAAAGTGAGAGGAGAGAAGACCTAATCGGCATGGCGCAACTATATTTACTAGAAGACAGTTTGGCTAGAAAATTAATTTTTAGAAAATGTTGAATTCAATTGTTTTAGTTAATATCATATTTTTTATGGTTCTTTTGAACTGTTTATAATTTATTATTGTTTTTATATTTTTTGGCAATAAATTAAATAGAGTTGGACCATAATAAAATAGTGATCGTTTTGTAATTGTCTTGCTGAAAAATGGTACTTTAACCAAAAGTTGTTGAGTTGCCCTTGTATACTTTTGATGTTGATTTATTTTTAACTTACTTGAATTGGAAAATACCCAAATTAATGATTGCTGTATATAAATAGATCGGACACTCATTTGTTTTAGCTCTTTATATAAAAGTGATGTGGAAAAAAGTTTACTTTTTTTAAATATTATTTTAATAAGTGTATTTTGAGCTATCTGTAAAATATGTAAGGTATTACTAAATGTACCACCCCAAACAACAATACAATATCGTATTATAGATTCAATCCAAGAGTTATATAGGATACTCAAGGTTTTTTTTGAGAGAATGTCTCTTAATAAGTAAAATTTAGGCATTAAGGATCTAATTCTTTTTGCAACGTGTGCCACATGCTCACGCCATCTCAGATGCTGATCAATTATAACTCCTAAATATTTAATAGATTTAGTTTTTTCTAAAGAGGGACATGGACATGCCTGCACACTGTTGCAATCTGAACTATGAATTTTTAAACTAATATTAGTTGGCTGATCAGACATAGTGGGAGAAAAAGTAATAAATTTAGTTTTTTTTATATTCAGACTGAGCAGATTGTGGTTAAGCCATAACTGTATATTACTTATGCCAGATTCAGCTGTTTTACATACGCGGTCCCATGTTGAATCTTTAAATACTAAGACTGTGTCATCAGCATAGCATAAAATTCGCCCTGAAAACCCATGAATTTCGGTTATACTATTAATGTACAGTATAAATAGAATCGGACCTAGTACTGTTCCTTGGGGTACCCCAACAGTAATCTCTTTAGTTGAGCTAATACAATTACCTATTTTAACTTTTTGTGTTCTTTGAGATAAATAATTACTAATAAGATTTAAAGCTATACCTCTTACCCCATTTTTATATAATTTGTTTAGAAGAATCTCATGTGATATAGTATCAAAAGCTTTAGCGAGATCCAGAAAAATTGCTAGACATTTATTTGATTCTTCTAGACATTGTACTGTTTGATCAACAAGATCGATTATAGCTTTCTCTGTGTTAGCTTTTTTCACAAATCCGAATTGCCTTTCGGTTATAATTTTATATTTATCAAAGAATGTAATTAGTCTCTTTTTGAGAGATTGTTCAAAAATTTTCGAAAAACTATTAATGACTGATATAGGACGGTAATTGTCGACTTGTTTTTGATTACCGGCTTTGAAAACAGGTGTTACAAGTGATTCTTTTCATTGTGTTGGGATTTTTCCTGTTGTATAACAGAGATTAATGATATGAACTAATGGAGAAGCAATGTGCACATGAATATTTTTACCTAATTTCGAAGTAATTCCGTCTGGTCCTGGCGCACTATTATTTTTTAAATTAGATATTAGTAAAATAATTTCGTTTATATTTACAGGTTCCAAAAAAATTGATGATTGTAATTCTAAGTCTCTTTCAAAACCCGGTGGTAATGTAGTTTTTGTAATACTATCAGCCATTTTTTGCCCAATACTTGTAAAATAATTGTTAAACATATTTGATTTCTCAATATTATTAGTTATTTGAGTTCCTTGTGTATTAATCAACGGAATATTTTCAAGTTGATTGTTTTGTTTACTTTTGCAACCTGAAATTTCATTTATAATAGACCACATTTTTTTATAGTCACCGTTTGTTCCATTAATTTTAGCTTTATAAAAATCATTTTTTGTCTTTTTAATTAGATTACTTAAGTGATTTCGATAAGTTTTATATTCTTTGTCTAGTTCAATAGAGTAGTTTTTTAATAGTTTTCGCTTTAGATTGTCTCTAGTTTTAATAGACACTATTAAACCAGAACTAATCCAGGGTTTAATTTTTTTACATTGTTCTTTATTTTTTCTTTTTATAGTTTTTGTTGAGTTTATGATGAAATTATTTAACTTATTTATAAACTTATCATAAACAATTTGCGTTGTATTACTTGAATATAAGTCATTCCATGATTCACCGGACAATTTTACGTTTAATTGTTTATAATCTATTATCTGGGCGGTATCGTTTAAATTGGACAGCGGTTTATCATTTTCAGTATTAAAATATACAAACGGTGTATAATGATCTGTCATATCAGTAGTAAAAATTACAGGATCAATTCTAAACGAATTTTGTATTGCGCTATTCTGTCTAATAAATATATGGTCTAACGTAGTACTTGATTTTTTAGTTACTCTTGTAGGTTTATTAATATAAGAAGTATAGCCAAACATATTTAGCATATTTAAATATATAACTGTTTCGGGAGAGTTTTGATTTTGTAAGTCAATATTGATATCACCTAGATGCATTTCAATATCCATCATTTGAATTTGCGAGAAATATGATTCTAAATCATTAATATAAGTATCAATTTTACTAGAAGGTGATCGGTATGAAGCTGTTACACCAAATGAATACTTAGAATAAGTAGAATTTAATAAATATGTAACTCTAAGAAATTTGTTATCATTTATTGATATTACTTTAACGTCTGCATTAATTGAATTTTTTATGTAGATGGCAACACCATCACATATATTTTTTTTAGAATCATTATAAAACAGATTATATCCAGGAATATTGTAATTGCTTACCTCAAAAAGATTTCTCGTTTCAGAGAGAACAATTAAATCAAAATATTTTTCCATAGTAGCTACATATATGGTTAATTCATCAAGATGTTTTCTGAGCCCACGAATATTAAAATGAACAATACCCATACCTGATAGATTGTCCGTGTCTCTCTCACCAACAAACTGTTCCATATTACTAATAATATTTGTATCAATTGTTAAATTGTTATCTAGTAGATTAAGGAATTCAATCATAGAATTTGTTTTGATGGCATGCTTAATTACCTCCAGCTCGGCCAACCTATAATGAATTTAGACATGAAGCCTTAATTATTCATAATAATATATTATATTGTAACTGAAAACCTAAAACAAATATTACTCTTTAACATAAATTAACTAACTTCTAGTGAAACATCATAACAAACTCAACAACAATTACTACGTAAATACTTTTTCCAGATGAGTACAGTCTTTTAAACTAATAATTTTATTATCTTTTTGTATGTATATTTTCCCATCCATGTTTTTTGCGCCCACTTTATTTATTGCCTGGTTTAATAATTGCATGTTCGTAGCACTTAGATCTTCTCTAACAACGATGCCGGTACCCTTAAATAATTTTTTTCCTGCATAAATTCTCTTTTTCATTTCATACGTTGTTAACTTGAGGAAAATTCCTCTATCCTTATTCTGTTGGTTTTGTCCAACCCTGTAGCATACTTCAATATAATTAGTTATATCGATATTTATTTTTGATTTTAAAAGCTTAATAATTTCGTCTTCTACCTTCTCATTTGATTTTTCTTTTAAATTAAAGATTCTGAGATTAAATTTTCTATTTGCTTGATCCAATATATTAATTTTTCCTTTCAAATTATGATTATCCGTTATCATATTCGATAACTCTTGGTTAACCTGCTTTATAGAATTTTGATGTTCACTTTCCATTATTTTTATCTTATCACTTAAGCTGTTTACAGTTTTTTCAAGCTCATTTATCGTTTTTATGGTTGCCTCGGTCACATTTGTAGTAATAATTTTTAAAAATGATTCAGATTTGAAAGCACTAATTACTGCTGCTTGAACTGCTTTTTCAATTTCTTCTTTCATTTCTCTAGTTACAACCATTTTATATAGAAATTAAATTCGATGATTACAAATGACCAAACTGTAATACTAATATGACTTCAACTGATTTCACTGTTAAATTGTTGGGAGCACGGGCAAAGCACGTCTACTCGCTAGCACACATCAACTCGAAGCACACATCATGTGATACCTGATTTAAAAGCTCTTAAAATACTGAGTTCAAAAATGTATAATACTTTAATCTTGTTTGAGAGCGTAGGCGAAAAATTTTGGTAGAATTCTTTCTAAATGCAATAATTTTTTTCAAATCCTGAAAAAACCAATAAATATTTTTGAAAAATTTAAACGCAGAATGAAATATTACAGAATTCTGGATGGTCCAAAGTCCCTGAGAACTCCTATAATGTTTATTTTAATAAGTCACAGTGGTGGAAAAAAGAGAAAATTTAGTGTGATTTTTAATTTCAAATTTATCATTGAAAAGAAACTTTTCGTTTATTCTAAGGGACTGTCAGCCCTCGGTAATAATCTAATCTTTCATTCTGCGTTTAAATTTTTTTAAAATACTTATTACTTTTCTCAGAATTTGAAAAAATAAATGCGTTTAAAAATAGTTCGACTGAAATTTTTGGCCTGCGATCTCAAAAAGGATTAAAGTATTATACATTTTTGAAATCAGTATTTTAAAAGCTGTTAAATGAGGTGTCACATGATGTACTTTACCATTTAAAAAAATCAAAGTTATGCCTGTCACCTGAAGAGGGATCGCGTAAAGTTTGAAACGTTGATGCTATAATATACTATGGTTAGTTTAATAATCGACCTATCCGAGCGTTTTGCTTATATTCTTAAAATAAACAAGTTAACAGGGGGGCAACACTTATTCCACCGCACTGTATAATTGATAATAAGGCAATAATCTAAAATTATGGTGCAACGTAAGTGACACTCAAGGAGGCCCTATCTATAAGTAAAGCTTAGCTAAGCTAGAGCTTAAGATCTGTTGGTGCAACCAGGCGTAAATAACTGTGCCGTTACATGATTAACTTCAAATATCTCGAAAACTAATGACTTTATATTACTTTTAAATAGGCAGTATTGGAGAATTTAAAAATTGTGCTAAAATGGCAATTTCACAAGTGACGTAGAATTTGGGAAGGGGCAATCATTTGCTTTCCCCTGTCCGCCTGTCGTAAGCCTCCGGTAATAGCCGGAAACCTGTATTTAACATAATTTTATATGGTGTATTGTACCTAAACCTTCTACCAAGTATGAAAAGGATATTTTCGAATAGTTTTAAAATACTGAGCAAAAATATTTTTTAAATTTTTAAATAAAACACCCTGTAACTCAATAAGTAGCCATATTTTATTGAAGTGATTTTGGTTAAATCTTAATATTTTGAGGTCTAGAATCGACAACTCAGAGATTGGACATTCTTAATGAAACCCCCTCTATAAGCAAAACTCTACCTTTTACTATAAGGAAAAAAAGAAGAAGAAAAAACGACAAATAAAATTGTTAATTAGTGAAAAATCCCCAGAACCCGATTATCTGAACAGTATTTCAAAATGTTTAATCCCCGCGACGTTATTAAAACAACAAATTATAAACAAATTAGAACAATATGTCATTTTAGAGGGGAGTTAAATTGAAATTTGAACTTATCAATACATGTATCGAAATCATACATAAAAATAAAAGTAATGACATTTTAATCAGGTTTATATTCTTTTGGCAACAGCCGCGTTTTTGCACTTGAAAATATAGTAACAATTGATAAACAAGTTACGATATCTTATAAATTATTAAATAGTTTTTAACCAATTTTTTTTGCTTAATACTGATAACATAGCGCAACTTCTATTAAATAAAATAAATTTATAGTGCTTATTTAAAACGGAAAAAATATTTTTTCCAAACTTGATTTTTAAATTTTATATTTAATGATTTATATAAATGGGGGGTCAAATTTAATTTATTAAGTCTTATGTGAAAGATTTGGCCTTCAGCTTTGTAGAAAAAACCCTAAAGGCCTTCATTAAAATGTAAATGACCTCAGCAATTAAAAAAGTAAATATTGTGCAAAAATGACCCCTTTTTAATTATTTAAACAGTGATCCCCTCATATGATTTGGATAGGTTTTTTGAAATATCTTTTGTATTCACCTAATAGTCCTGTCGCCAGGGGGGGTACAACGGCCTCGTTAATTCAGATGGACTTACTCAAGTTTTTTTTATGTATTTTGACCCGTAGAACACGAATTTTTTGGGTAACAGTTGATCCGGATGTCGATAAGATTGTTATAGACCAAGAACTTGAGGAATCAAATAACAGCGATTTTTGGCAAAACAAAACAATATTTTGTATTTTTTGGGCCATTTTAAGTAAAAAATATTTCTACAAGTTTTTTCGTAGGATGCACAGTTTTCGAGATAAACGCGGTTGAACTTTAAAAAAATCGAAAAATTGCAATTTTTGAACCCGAATAACTTTTGATTAAAAAATAAAATAGCAAGTCTGCTTACCGCATTTGAAAGTTTAAGTCAAATTATATCGGTTTTGATTATTTGCATTGGTAAAAATTTATTTTTTTATTGTTTAACAAAGCTATAAACACGTAGGGTTTCCCGTGCTTTTACATGCGTTTTAACGCATGTAACGTAGAAATAGTCTTGATTGCACTAGTACCTATTCTACCTACTCGTTCGATTTTAAATGAGAAATCATAGAAACATCACTCACGCACTAGTTGTTTGTAGCTTTGTTTAGCAATAACACAATAAATTTTTAGCAATGCAAATAATCAAAACCGACATAATTTGACTTGAACTTTCAAAGGCGCTAAGCAGAATTGCTATTTTATTTTTTAATCAAAAGTTATTCGGGTTTAAAAATTGCAGTTTTTCGATTTTTTGAAAGTTCAACCGCGTTTATCTCGAAAACTGTGCATCCTACTAAAAAACTTGTAGAAATATTTTTTGCTTAAAATGACCCAAAAAATACAAAATATTGTTTTGTTTTGCCAAAAATCGCTGTTATTTGATTCCTCAAGTTCTTGGTCTATAACAATCTTATCGACATCCGGATCAACTGTTACCCAAAAAATTCGTGTTCTACGGGTCAAAATACATAAAAAAAAATTGGGTAAGTCCATCTGAATTAACGAGGCCGTTGTACCCCCCCTGGCGACAGGACTATAAACTTTGATATAAAATTTATTCCAACCTGTACGGACTTCCATTTTGATTTTTTTTAATTTTATTAGGCTAAAACCAAATGACACAAAAATTAAACAGATTGATCATGGACATTACAGGGATCACCGAAACAGAACGAAAGGATCAAGGCCCAGTAAATATTAGAGAATTTGACTGATTCTACAGTGGGGTACCAAAGCCACAAAAGGGCTCAATAGGGAGTAGCTACACTAATACGCAATAAACATCGAAAACGCATATCTATATAATATGAGGGGATTAGTAGGCTTAAATATATTATGCAGTAAATAATCATGTATTTCTCAGCATTAAACATGGTTTCTTTGAGAAACTACTACACTCAAAAATTACTAAAGTGGTTAGATCTTGAGAAATCGTAATCATGGGAGGATTAAACAGTAAGACAGGTAGAAAACAACAAAATACAGTCACAGGTGAATGTGGTGAGGACACTGTAAATCATAACGATACCAAACTAATAGCTCTATGTGGACAAAAGAAAATGAAAATTACCTACAAATCCTTATAACAAAAAGATACATCTACATAAATATATGTAGACATAAAATAGATGAGGTCTACTATTAAAGAACGAGATAACATTAATTTGGAAATATGTAGTGATTTCACAAAAATTAAAACAAGAATATGAAATGGAGAAATTACCAACATAAAGAGCCTACATCAAGAAAACGTGAGAGAGTTATATATAAATGGACTGAACCACAAGTTGTAAATTAAATAATTAAACTAAAAACAAAATACTAAGCTTTCAATCTAATAGCACACAAAACAACATCAAAAAATGTTACTCTACACTCTACATACTACCAGACTGAAAACAATGGGAACCTTCTCTGGTAACACCTCCGAGGCTACTACAATTTGCAAGCCATAACGGATGCTGAGAGTAAGGAAGATGAGGGAATTTTACAATTTATAATTCACGTCCAATCTGCTCAGCGCGGTAAAGTTCCAACGAGAATGGTTCCCTTCGTACTCCAATAAGAGTAAACATGTAAATCAAAAATGAATAACCATTTTCAATTTCGTTGCAACACGAAACTACAGCTGCATCATTATTCCAGTTCAATCAGAGAGTGCAACAAGCACCTCTATTGGTTTCGAAACTTATTAGTCTCTCATCAGGAGGCACATATGCTGCTCTCTCTCTCTCTCTCTCTCTAACCCAACTAGAGCAAACCCCGGCGTGCAGTCACGGATTGCAACGAACGGAATGGCAGGGATGCCCTAGCGGCAACTGCTAGCAAAATACTAAGTTTTCAATCTAATATCACCTAAAACAACATCAAAAAATGTTTCTCTACATACTACCAGACTGAAAACAATGGTAACACCTTTCTTTGGTAACACCTCCGAGGCTCCTACAATTTGCAAGCCATAACGGATGCTGAGACTAAGGAAGATGAGGGTATTTTACAATTTATAATTCACGTCCCATCTGCTCAGCGCGGTAAAGTTCCAACGATAATGGTTCCCTTCGTACTCCAATCAGAGTAAACATGTAAATCAAAAATGAATAACCATTTTCAATTTCGTTGCAACACGAAACTACAGCTGCATCATTATTCCAGTTCAATCAGAGAGTGCAACAAGCACCTCTACCGGTTTCGAAACTTATTAGTCTCTCATCTGGAGGCACATATGCTGCTCTCTCTCTAACCCAACTAGAGCAAACCCCAGCGTGCAGTCACGGATTGCAACGAACGGAATGGCCGGGTGCCCTAGCGGCAACTGCTAGCAAATTACTAAGTTTTCAATCTAATAGCACATAAAATAACATAAAAAAATGTTACTCTACATACTACCAGACTGAAAATAATGGGAACCTTCTCTGGTAACACCTCCGAGGCTTCTACAATTTGCAAGCCATAACGGATGCTGAGACTAAGACTTGATGTTGTTTTATGTGCTATTAGATTGAAAACTTAGTATTTTGCTAGCAGTTGCCGCTAGGGCATCCCTGCCATTCCATTCGTTGCAATCCGTGACTGCACGCCGGGGTTTGTCCTAGTTGAGTCAGAGAGAGCAACATATGTGCCTCCTGATGAGGGACTAAAAAGTTTCGAAACCGGTAGGGGTGCTTGTTGCACTCTCTGATTGAACTGGAATAATTATGCAGCTGTAGTTTCGTGTTGCAACGAAATTGAAAATGGTTATTCATTTTTGATAAACTAAAAACGTTTTGAGTGGTTTCTGAACGCTGGTATAACGTTTGTGAATATCTTCCTAATGTTAGGTACTGCAGGATGGTTCTCAGTTTTGAAGAAAAAAATTTTATCTTTGACTACTATTTTCGGCCATAAAGAAAAGGTTGCGAAAACGGTCCAATAAAATCAACAATGGTTTCAGCAGGACGGAGCAACCTGTCACACGGCCAAGGAGTCTCTTCGAATACGGGGCGATCATTTTGGGAGATCGGCACTTACTAGGTCTAATGACACCTGATGCGTAAATATGGGGAATTCTGAATGAGGCAGATCCCTCTGCCGTCTGACATTCCGGAATTTCAGATCAAAAATGAAAGCTTTTTCCTGTCAGGGAACATCGGTTAAAATATATTTTATAGGGAACCTCGTCGTGAATAATATTTTCTGGAATGGAAGCCCAGAAACTATAAAAGAAGCCGAGGATTACCACCGACCAGATGGACCGACGACATAAAAAGAGCAGCGGGAGGCATATTTACAAATGCTCCTATACTACGGCACCAGAGTGCCGAAATAGATTAGCCTTTGAAATGCACTGATTGTTGATTTAGGTTGATTAAATGGTTGATTTAGGCACCTATTAAATTATAAGACATCTATTAAATTATGGTGCCTAAATTTTTATTGCAATTAATATTATTGTAAGTACAGTCGAACCCGCTTATTGCAATAGCCTTTGTACCAGGCAAAAATATTCTTATAACCGGGATATTCTAATAACCGATCATTGGTGGCTAGTCGAAATAAGTGTACCGAATATACGTAATAATATTATTTACATACTATGCCAATGTGTAGTTTTACATACTATGCCAATATGTATATCATATATGTACACCTACATAATCAGTATATGTAAATGGTTTTAGGTCTTTTTACGTCAATAATACAGTAGTGTAACTACTACTTATCTATGTATGTGTTAAATACCAAATTACATTATATTATATATGTGAATGAATACAGTAGCAGTAGGTAATTAATATAAAATGTATGCAATATGTAGATATGTAAATATTTTCTTATTAAAATGCATATAACAAAATTACTTATTTTTTCTTGAGAAATTATCGGTAATTATAGCTTTTTGTTGTTAATCCGTGCGGTCATCCTTAATCCATTGGTTGAATGGAACTTTTATTGGCGGCAAGAAATGGATGAATTGAATTTAACAAAGCCATAAGCCTCTCTGGGTGAATTCTAAATAAACTGCTTCTAACAATTTTATAGCAGGCAACAGTGCCTTTGTGTAGACAAATAAAAATTACTTTATGACCCATGCATTTGTCGGCTAAAAATCGAATTGGTACTCGTAACAAAGTAATAAATATTTATTACCCTAATGATATCTAATCCATAATCCTTGACGACTGACCATAATAACCAAACATAATTTAAATTTTTAGTAAAATTGTAAAAAAAAATAGTCGTTGACCTGCAAAATATGCTAATAAGCGGTATTATCTAATTAGAACCTATTCCAATAAAAGGATAAATTTATTAAGGAGTAAATGGAAACGTTTCGGGAACTCGAATTTATATTCCATAAACCGGGATATTCCTATAACAGGGATTCTAATAAGCGGGTTCGACTGTATTGTATATTTCAATTTATTGTATTCAAATAGATATGTCGAAATTGAAATAAACCTAGCATACTTGAGAATGCGTTTTTTGACCCTAACCCGAGAATCAAATAAAACAAAAATTAAAAAAACGCCAATGGATAAAAAACAAATAAATATTTTTAAGTACAAATATAATTACTCGTATTAGGACCGTGCAAGTTCGGCAAAGCGACCTCTATTTCTACGCTCTGTACTTTTATTCGCACTTTTAATTATATTGGTCAATTATATTAGTCCTGGTTGCTGGACAATTGTCAAGACCATAGTCCAAAAAAATAATAAGAAGAAAAAATAAGATGCAGGTTATGTTTAGCAAACGTAAACAATTGTATGTAGTAAATAAAATCAGTTATTAAAATGCAGTACTGAAAGCAAAATACAATTAATTAAATTTACATGAAGTAAAACTCCCTAAATTTACCTTTATATAATAATTGCGTATCATATCAATATTGTCGAGCAATATATAATTTTTCTGCGTCAATGACAGAAGGTATGAAATATACGTCAATTTGACAATTTCAATTGACAATATGAATTATTTAAGATAGTTGCAACATTTCTCCGCGACTCGCGCACGGTCGTTAATCGTTTCCCTTTCCAAGTACTTGCACACCGCGAATACAGTGCATCCATAAAGTAACGCATAACTTCATTATTAACTAAATAAACAACATCCTTAAAAATTAGCAAAACAGGTCGATTTTTGATTTTAATTTATGATTTTTTGGCATATATATCATACTAGTGACGTCGTCCGTCTGGACGTGATGACGTAATCGATGATTTTCTCAATAAGAATAGGGATCGTGTGATAGCTCATTTGAAAGGCAATTCAATACTCTATTCAGTATTATATAAACATTAACATAATTATTTATACAGGGTATTTAAAAACAATTTTTTAATTAAATTTTTTTTTTTTTTTATTTAAAGTAAGCCGCATCAACCATATTGGTTATTAGCGGATGGATTTAGTGTATACAATAATGACTAAAAATTACATAATTATATGTGGTACAATATGTTACTGTCTCTTAAAAATTTCACAATATTTTCACTGGTACAGACACTAAAGATCTCCGTTATAACTGATGGTATGTTATAAGTTAGTCTTTCAGCACTATATTTGGGACACTCTGTTAATACATGTTTCACTGTTAACGGCACATCACAACTCGTACATTTTGGTTGAGGTTCCTTCTTCATTAGATATTCATGTGTAAGTTTGCTGTGTCCTAATCGAAGCCTGGTTAATACTACCTGAAAGAAACGGCTAGGAGTGTTGTTATTCCATCGTCCAAAATTTGGTTTTATTTCTTTCAACTTTGAAGATTTTTCTTCCCAAAATTTAGTCCAATTACATATAAGCTTTTGTTTGAAATACGGTTTGAGATCTTCTGCTAGTGGTTTCATTATCGGTCTGATATTTGGAGAATTTGCTATTTCTCGAGCGTTTTTATCAGCTAGTTCGTTTCCTTTAATGCCTATATGTGACGGTACCCACACGAAGACTAATGTTTTGTTCTTCAGCTGCTGCATCTTGTTTTTAATTAATTTAGCAATCGGGTTGCAGGTGTACATTTTTGATAGTATATGGAGGGAATTAATTGAGTCAGTAATAATAAGGAATTTTTCTGATTTGACTGTTTGTATATGGTTTAGAGCTCTGTATATTGCATACATTTCTCCAGTTATCACAGTGGATTCTGTGGGCAATTTGAAGCTTTTTATTGTGTCTCTTATGACAAATGACGATCCTACACCAGAAGTTGTTTTAGATGCATCTGTGTAAACTTGGATATATTCAGGGAAAGAAGAAAGTATTCTATTATAATTGCTTATAAATATTTGTGGATTGGTTTCGGATTTATGGTATGATAATAGTTGTAAATTTAAAGTAGGCAAAGGTATTAACCAGGGAGGTGCCGTGTTTACATTTGCTGAATGTGTTGAGGGAAAGTTAAAAATTTCAATAGAGTTTAAAATGTTTTTGATCCTTAATTGAAATGGTAAATGTGTCCTTATGTTGATATTAGATAACGATGACTGAATAAGAAAAGGGTTGTCAGGTTGTAATGATGATTGTTTTGAAACGTAAGATAAACTAAGTAATTTTCGTCGTTCATGTAATGATGGCTCTCCAAGTTCCCACTCGAGGCTTGCAACAGGAGTTGTTCTGTAAGCTCCAGATATTATGCGTAATGCATTGTTGTGTATAATGTCTAAGATTTTTAAATTTGACTTTGACGCTGAAGAATATGCAATACATCCGTAGTCCAATTTTGATCGGATTAGGCTTCTATACAACAGTAGTAATGTATCTCCGTCAGCACCCCATTGTTTGTTGGCTAAACATTTAAGAAGATTTATACCATTTTGACATGATATTGCCAATTGCTTAATATGTGATTTCCAATTTAAAGTTTCGTCGAATGTTAAACCTAAATATTTTATCTCTGTACATCGTTTCAATAACTTTGTGCCGAATTTTAAGGTAGGTATGTTAGTGTGAATAGGCTTTTTGGAAAAAATAATATATTGTGTCTTGTCAGCTGAAAAATTGAATCCACTCGTATTAGACCAACTATCAATTTTGTTTAGTTCTTCTTGTAAAAATTTGACCATGGAATTAATATTTTTTCCTTTGACGAACATTATCATGTCATCAGCATATAATCTAGCCTGTGCAGGTCTCTTGAGATTTTTTATAACATCATTCATTGCAATTAAAAAAAGTGTAGGGCTAATTACAGATCCTTGTGGTGTTCCATTGTCCTGAGACTTAATAGTAGAATGTTCTCCATTACTTCGTACTGAAAATTTGCGTTGATGTAGAAAGTTATTCAAAAATGCTAACATGTTTCCTTGAATTCCCCAAGTCTGTAGCTTTTTTAATATTCTGTATCGCCATGCCAAATCAAATGCTTTGTTGATATCAAAGTAAACAGCTATGCATTTCTGTTTGTTACAGAAGGCTTCATTAATTTGACTTTCTAAATGTAAAACATTATCTGTAGTGGATCTTAAGGGACGAAATCCAGCTTGTTCCGGTATGAGTAAATTGTGATGTTCCAAATGCCACATAAGTCTATTATTTATTATTTTCTCTAGCAATTTGCAAGTAGAACATGTAAGTGATATTGGCCTATATGATTCTGCTGCTGTTGCCGGCTTATTAGGTTTTAGAATAGGGATGACAATAGCTTGTCTCCATAAGTCGGGAAATTTTTGTTTACACCAGATTATGTTAAAAAGGTTCAATAGGAAGTCTAAAGCTTCGTTAGGTAACTGTTGTAGGAATATTGCGGGTATGTCATCTGGGCCTGGTGATGTGTTTTTTAACATTTGGACAGCTTCTAACAGTTCTGTTTTATTAATTGGAGTATTTATATCATCGTTACTAGCTACAACTTCTATTGGATTTGCTTCTTCTTCTTCCCGATAACGTAAAAAAATATTGTTGTAATTTTCATTTGTAGACTCTTGTCTGTATGTTTCAGCTAATTCTTCTACAATTTTTTTGTTTTCAATAATTAGGTTTCCATTTCGTTCTAGGTATTTTATTCCATTTTGTGTATTGACGCCAGCTATTTTCTTTACTTTTTTCCATGCGGATGACATGTTAGTATTCCTGTTAATACTTTGAACGTATTTTTTCCAAGACTCTTTTTTAGATCTGGTAGTAATTAATTTTGCATATGCCCTTTTTTTCCTTAGCTCTATCAAGTTCTCATTAGTTTTATGTCTTTTGAAAGTATTTAATGCTTTTTTACTTTGCTTTATTGCCAATTCACACTCTTCATTCCACCAGGGAACAACTTTGTTTTTTGCTATGTACTTTGTTTTTCCCATTGCAATTGTGGCGGCTTCAGTGATTAAGTTATTAAACAATTTTAAAGTTAAGTTTATGTCTTCTTCACTTCTAGGGATATTTGATATTTCTTCGGTAATTTTTGTTTTAAAGATGTTCCAGTTGGCTTGCTTAATTTTCCACTTTTGAAAAGGATTGGTTTTTGTTGTGGGGTTGGAAATTTTTGTTATTATTATTGGATAATGATCACTTCCATATAAATCGTCTACGGTTTGCCATGTATGATTTAGTAACGTCGATGGGTCAGAAATAGACAAGTCAATTGCTGAAAAATTTCCAGAAGCTGCGTCGAAACGAGTTTTAGCTCCATCGTTCATTATTGTTAAATTCAGGCTATTGATTATGTTTGCTAATAACTTTCCATTTTTAGTAGTTTTTTCGGAACCCCATAGGAGATTATGGCTATTAAAGTCACCAAGAATTAATTTTGGTGATGGAATTTGCATAATTAAGTCGGAAAGTTCATTTCCTTGGATATTATGGTTCGGGGGAATATAAATATTACATATGTTCATTTTTTGATTAGTATCTGTTGTTACTGTTACTGCTATTGCTTCTAAGTTTGTATTAATTGTGATTCTGTGTACTTGTAAATCGGTTTTAGTATATATTGCAACACCACCACTGGCATGATTTGTCTGTCTATTTTGATAGTAGACATTATATGACTTCAAGTCACACACATTGTTGTCTTTAAAATTAGTTTCTTGAAGACATATAATATCAGGAGAATATTTCCTAATTAAAACCTGAAATAAGGGTAGGCGGGTGTGAAAACTGTTTAAATTCCACTGTAAAATATTATTATACATGAATTATATTTTTATTTAAATAATTAGTTTTGAGATACATCACTGTCGAAGTCAGATGAAACAGAAAGTCGGAGCACTTCTTTAGTTAATTTTTTAGTTAGTCTAGTACATTTGATTTTCATTTTTCGATCTTCAGTCTGCGAATGTATTGCATTTATCATATCTATAAGAGATGGAATATTTTCGGTATAGTCTTTAGCAATGCTTAATGCATCACTACTACCGTGAGTATTCTCTAATAGGTCAGTGAATTGTTGACTATCGAGTGGGAACTTAGGATTGTGGTTGTCAATGAAATTGATTATGTTTTGGGGCAGTTCTCGAAATTCTAATGAGGGTTTGCCTTCCGACTTCAACTTTTTCTTTGGAGCTTTTGGGACAGGTTTTGTAAAGTAAGAGTTTGCTTCTGAGGAATTAGTAATATCTGGTGTATCTTCTGGACTAGATGTTGCATTTCGTTTAGAGGTCGTAGGATTAGTTATTGAAGTTGTTTGAACTTCAAAAGAAGTGGGTATGTCGTGATTAGGCTCATTGAGTATAGGAGTAATTGGTGTTTGTTCACATATCATTTCAAAGTTAGTAGTATTTGATATAGACTCACTTGAATTATTGCTGTCTGAGGGATTGTCTAGAGAGGAACTTTGTTGTTGTGATTTAGTATATGGAGTAGGAGCTTGGAGTTGGAGGCTGGCACATCGTGATGCCAAATGACCTGGTAGTTTGCACTTATAACATAATGTATCTGTTGTAAGATATATGTGATATGTTAAGTCATCATGATAAATTTCTAATACTTCGGGAATTTGGAAATTATCTTCTGGAGGAGATATGTACACCTGCCTTCGAAAACTAAGTATGTGACTATACGCTGGATCAGGTGCTCCAATTCGTAAGAATGTGATAGGTGACATTAGCTGTAATCCAATAGTTTTTAACTTGGTTTCCAATAAATTATGTGGAATTGTGGGACTTACGTTGGATAGAACAAGTCTTTGTGATGGGGTAACTAGCTTTCTTACTGGTATTACTGTGTTATTAATTTTAATAGAATTATGTTCTTTTAAAAATTTGTCTACCACTGATTTACTTGATAAGTATACACAAACACGGTTGTTTGAAATCTTGGATGAAAATATAATGTTTTTTGGATCTACAATTGGTCCGAGTTCTAATAAGTAATCTTGTAGTTTGAGGCCCTCTATTGCAGAAAAGATAATTCCCTGTTCTTTGCTTGGATAAGTTATTGGTGAATGTGTCAATGCTGTAGAATATTTTTTAGTGTTTGGTGAGTTATCAGTATCAATAATACCATTGCTGTTATTATTATTCATTTTGGTCGTTTTCGATTTTTCGGTTTCATTAATTTGGCTGAGTACGGACCTGTTTTATTTAAAAGTTGACGAACAACCAGATTTTGATAATTGCTCTTTTTATTCTAACCAAATTGTTAGGTTAGTCAGAACAATGGTCAGTTTATTATCATGCAATCAAACAAAATGAGAGTTTTCTTTACTCACGTATGATTTCCTGCACTTAAATAATCACTATTGTTTTTAATTAAATTAATTGGCACAAAAAGAAGACTTTGCGTAGTTTATTTAATTCAAAATACATTTTACTGCTGTCAGAAAACAGAAATAAAATGTTTATTTCAAATATAAACATTATTTATTTATTAAGCTCAACAGGCCGTGAAGGCCTAGGGCTGAAAGATTTAATTTTTCCTTACAATTACTATTACATATTTATATATAATGCTATATCCTATACTACTATAATATATACAATATTACATTTGTTTGTATAAAACACTTAATACTACACTTAACATTATAGTCTTTCCATACATTTCTTCACCACTTCCTTCCATTGTTTTCTGTCCAAAGCTTTTCCTTTCCAGTTTACAATATTACTTTGTTTTAAGTCTTCATATACGCTGTCCTTCCATCTCCTACTTGGTCTTCCTATTCTTCTTTTTTGTATTGGCTTACGTAATAGAACCATTTTTGGCATTCTCGCCTTTCCCATTCTTTCTATGTGTCCTAAGTATCGGATTCTCTGTGCTTTGATTGCCGTCGTTATTTTTGGTTCATTATATAGTTCTTCAAGTTCCTTATTATTTCTTCTTCTCCATTGACCGTCTATTTTCACGCCTCCATATATTGCTCGTTGTATTTTCCTCTCCCATCTTTCTAAAAGGTCTATTTCTGATTTTTTAAGCACCCATGTTTCACATGCATATGTAGCTGTAGGTCTGATAACTGTTTTGTAGATTCTTATTTTTGTTTTTCTTGACACATCTTTGGATTTCATTAATGGACGCAATGCTCCATACTTTTTGTTTGCTTTTGCTATTCTTGCTTTTATTTCCCCTTCCCCATGTCCCTTTTCATCTACTTTTACACCCAGGTATGTAAATTCTGAAACTCTTTTAAATGCGCATACATTTTCTCCTTCTATCTCCAATGTGAAATTGTCTTCATTTTCTTTATCTGTTTCTCCCATTATCATGTATTTTGTCTTTTCCTTATTTATGAGAAGACCAAAAGGTTTGGCTTGTTTTATTATATTGCTCATTAATTTTGTTAGCTCTTTCTTACTTGTCGATAATAATGTTAGATCATCTGCGAATGCAATACATTGGTGGCCATTTTTAAAAATCGTTTCCTGTGTGCTTATTTTACTTTTCCTGATTATTCCTTCCAGTATTACATTAAAAAGAGTCGTTGATAGTGGGTCTCCTTGTCTTAATCCTTCCTTTGTTTCAAAATTATTTGATTTATGCCGCTTCCATGCTATTTCGTTTGTGGAGTTATCCATAGTCATCTTTACCATCCTGACGATTTTACTTGGTATGCCCATTTCTTTCATTAGTGCGTACATCTGTTGCCGCTTTACCGTATCATAGGCCTGTTTAAAGTCGACGAACAGGACGTATACTGTTATTTTATGTTCGTAGCACGTAGTTTGGATTTCTTTTAACGCAAATATTTGGTCTGTCGTCGACCTATTACTTCTGAATCCTGCCTGATATTCGCCCAATATCTTTTCCGTGTATTGATTCAGCTTTTTTCTTAAGATGTTTGTCAATATTTTGTACACGACTTCTAGCAACGCGATACCTCTATAATTTTCACATCTCATTTTATCACCTTTTTTATGTATGGGGCATATCCTTGCCCTGGTCCATTATCCTGGCATTCTTTCTGTTTCCCATATACTTTTTATCAGGCTATGTATCTCCTTGTGTAGTCTTTTTCCTCCTGCCTTTATCATTTCCGCCGATATTTCCGTTATTCCTGGGCTTTTATTGTTTTTTAGCCCTCTTATTTCATTTTCTATTTCTTCCCTCGTAGGTGTTTCTATTACTATATGGTCATCTTCAATTTCCTGGATTGTTCCCCTTTCTTCTTCGTTTTTGTTTAAAAGTTGTGTAAAATAAGTTTGCCAATTTCTCATTATTTCCCCGGGTTCATTTATTAATATTCCTTCCTCATTTTTCATATATGGGTTATGTTTCTGATATCCCCTTTCCATTTTTCTTGTTTCCTGGTAAAAGGATCTTATTTCCTTTTTTTGGAATTTTTCCTCTATCACTTTGAGTTTTTCTTCGTTGTATTCTCTTTTTATATTTCTGCATGTTCTCTTCATAATTCTCTTCAATTCTCTATATTCAAAATTATAGTAAAATTTGTCCACGCCATAAAAATTTTATGGGGGTGTTGTTCCCTTAAACCCCCCAAACTTTTGTGTACGTTCCAATTAATTCATTATTGTGGTACCATTAGTTTAACAAAACGTTTTTAAAACTTTTTTGCCTCTCAGTATTTTTTAGATAAGCCAGTTTTTATCGAGATGCGCCTTCTTTTTTAATACGTTTACGTAAAAATTTTATGGCGGTTTTTTTCTTTTAAACCCCCAAAATGTTTGTGTACGTTCCAATTAAACTGTTATTGCGGTATCATTAGTTATTTAGTTAAACACAGTGTTTTTAAAACTTTTTTCCCTCTTAGTTTTTTTTTATAAGTCACCTTTTATCGAGATGTGGCTTTTTTTCAAAATATACCTAAAAATATAAATTATAAATAAATTTTCAGATTATTAACAATAGGCCTGGATCCCGCGTATGAAAAAAAGTTGATTAATAGCAAGCTGAAAATTTGTTAATAGCTTAAGGGTGTCTAGTCGGATAAACTTTGATATATGGGAACACTGGAACAGGGGCAGTTTTAATTGTGGAACAGGTTAAAAATTTGGAACGGTCAGATCACGAAAACGGCACATTTATTTTGTCCGACAGAATAGACTTAAACTCTCCGAACAGAGATTAAACTCTTATGCAAAAATCAGACTGCTATTTATCATCTGTCATTATTCCTGACATTTGAAATATTCTACATGTTCCACTCACTAAAACGCCCATTTGGTGATGAATAGCAGTCTGATTTTTGCATGAGAGTTTAATCTCCGTTCGGAGAGTTTAAGTCTATTCTGTCGGACAAAAGACATGTGCAGTTTTCGTGGTCTGGCTGTTCCAAATTTTTAACCTGTTCCACAATTAAAACTTCCCCTGTTCGAGTATTCCCATACATCAAAGATTATCCGACCAGACACCGTCATGCAATTAACAAATTTTCAGCTTGCTATTAATCAACTTTTTTTTCATACGCGGGATCCATACCTAAAGTTTCTATAATCGTATTTAATCATATACAAATATGTGGTGGATTTGAAAAATATTCAAAATATCTAGATAAACACTGACTTATCGAAAAAGTACTAAGAGGCAAAAACATTTTAAAGACATTGTGTTTAACTAATGGTGCCACAATAATAATTTAATTGGAACGTACACAAAAGTTTGGGGGATATAAGGGAACAAAACCCCCATAAAATTTTTATGGGGTGCACAAATTTCACTTTAATTTTTTTTTAAGATTTTGCTGCCATAGGAATGCCACATGTCCATTTTCAATAAAAAATCTCTAAGAGTTTTCGATATATGAAAATAGAACAATTTTCATTTTGTAACTTTAAAGGGCTGTAATTTGTTTTTGTGTGCACTATTTTATATAGGTAAGTCAGGTTCAATCAACCGATTTTTGTCACTAGAATCTGTGGTATAATTTATGACCAATCTTTTCGGGACACCCTGTATAGTAAGTATATCTGGCTATGATGGTCACAAAAGAAGGGAATGTATTTGATAGGGTAGAATGGGTAGAAGAAAAATGCAGCCAGGAAAGAAAAGCAATATCTCTTGTACATCTACTTTGAGATCAATTAATAACCAATAGTACCATACGTAGGTTTTTTTTCTCTGAAAAATGGCTTAGGCAGAGCCAACTAGCCAGACTTATTAGTGATTGGTTGCAGATTCATAGACATAATTTTCTTATTTCATAACATTCTAATTTATATCTTATTTCATAACCTAGGTTAAGCTATAAAAAAATTTAATATTTCTAATTAAATAATCTGTAAAAATGTTTGGCTAGAGTAGATTATATCCCATTTGAACTATTATCATGTCCTGTTATGTACAGTGTTTGGCCAGGGGTTAAATGACCCTGTCTATATAGTCATTATAGGTTAGATATATTTTTTAGATTATTACCGTTATGCTATGACCTTATTATAGTTAAATTGAATTATCAATATCTATTTTTATTTTTCCAATAATGCTTTTATTGGATAACATCCAGTAAAAATACTTAAATACATTGTTTCTGTTCACAGACAGAACTTTTTATGTTTTCAAAATAACAGCTTAAAAAACCCATTAATCATTAATATTTCTGAGCTCGATTAAAATATTTGGCCATAAATATATTTATTTTTTGCAAATGACTTTCGGTTGAAGAATCGATCCCTCAATTCTCGTCCAAATAAAATGGGTACGCATTCTCTTAATGAATTGAGTCAGAAAAAATATAATCTCTCATTTTTATTATTAGATAAACAACATGATAGCTTCAACATATACAGAAAATTTAAAAAAAAACAGCATATTATACAAAATAGTTATTTTCCTAACAAGTGCAGAAAGTCATTCTTTTCCGCACGCGACTGCAGTTTGCCGAACGACGCGAAGCGGGAGTTCGGCAAGCAGTCGAGTGCGGAAAAGAGACTTTCCGCAAGAGTTAGGAACAATATTTTTTCTAAGAGTCTTTAAAAAATTACCAAATCTTAATCAATTAATTTAATTAATATGAAAATACATACACAAATTAATTCTTTGACAAGGTGGTCAAAACCAAACTTTCATTATAATTAGTTAGCATGACGACGATCTTCGTTTCCATGACGATGATTCAAAACGACTCTTATTGTCTACCGATTTGTCTTTCGAATATTATGTCAAAATAATTTTATTTCATCGAATTGTCGCGTTAATTTTATTAAAACAGGAACACAATAAGATATATTTGAAATAAATTAGTAAATAATATCTAAATATTAGTTTATTGCATGTACTATAATAACTTTAAGGCCATATTAACATATCTAAATTAACACGCGTGCGAAAAAGTAAAAACCGCGTGCGGAAAAGTAACACGCGTGCGGAAAAGTAACACGTGTGCGGAAAAGTGAAACTTTCTAAACTAAAATGCGTTCGCGAAAGTAGACATTTTTGCACGCTCGTAGAAAAAAGAGGTATTGGAACTCTAATGGAATAAAACGACAAAATAACAATTGAAAGTTCAGAGAAAATAAATAGATGGGAAGAATATAAATATAAAAGAACTATACCCTATTCCACGAACATACGCCTGTTTTGGATTATTCGACAACGAATATTTTACTGTGCAAAATAAGAAGAACGAAAGTAAATTGCAAATTACATTGTTGTTTATTGGAATAATTATTAGCGCCATTTACTTTCGTACTTCTTATGTTGCACAGTAAAATATTCGTTGTCGAAGTAATACAAAAGAGGCGTATGTTCGTGGAATAGCCCATATTAGTACATTCATTCAAACAATTCACCTCGCAATTCTAAAAGCCTTCATGGATTTGTTTAAAATTTTGACAATACATCAAAAGTGATGCAAATAACAAACCTGACTTGGTACCAATGTATGCTTTCATCCCGGGGGTGAATGCCATCCTTTCTCAGGGGTGGAAATTTAAAACTTCCAAATGATACCGGCAATCGATAGAGAATTAAATTTTATGAAGAAAATATGGAATTCAATTTTTTACTTAACTTAAACTTTTACTTAACTTCTTAGTTATTCGCGATCGAGGATTCCAAAAAAAAACAAGTTTTTCAATCATTTTTCGCGAATAACTCTAAAATTACCCATTGCCAGGAAAAAATCATCCTTATTAAAATTTAATCTTATAGGAAAACAAAGAAACTAGTCAGTATTAATTAAATTTTTTAGATAATATTAAGCAACTTATGAGTCATTGAAAACGAATTTTTTGTTTTTCGTAAATTTATGCAAATATTTAAGCTTAAATAACGGATAAATGATAAATTTTTCGTAGAAAATATTAATAAACATTTTTAAAGCACTTTTTAGATCTTCAAAATAACTCTACTTAAGTAAAGGCCTACTCAAAGGTCTCTTAGACATTTGATAGAAGCCTTTACCATGAAAATTAAGCAAGTTATGACGAAAATTGCTTGTCAAGTAACTTGAATTTATAAAAGAAAAATTGACGGTAGAATGTATGCCACGTGCGGCAAAATTAATATTAATTCGACACCCCCATCGAACAAGGTTGTAACTCAAGTTACGCCTTTTTTCAGATTTCAACACAAGCGAATTCAGCAAAAAATGGCGCACACATCAATATAAACGACATAGTTTAATTCTCAATACATAGTTTGGCAAATAAGAAGTTGTATTTTAAGTTACGTGTGCCATTTTAAATCATATTAGCGTGAAAAAAACAGTAACACTGGATACTACCTATGTTAAATATTTACTTTCTTTATACTTGACGATTAACAAGGTTTTTAAAGGAGTTACAACTTTGTTGCACGTATGTTTAATTTATAAAGTAAGCAAACATATCTGCATCTCATAAGCCAATTTATCGAAATGTAAATAAAAAATGGTTTACGAACTTTTTTCCTTTTTGATACTTGCGGTGGACAAAATAAATATAGAATAGTTTCTGCTACATACTTCTGCGTAGTAAAAAAGTTTAATATTTATTGTTTTTTTTAAACAGCACATTCCAAAACAAGGGTGATTCAATGCATGCCCTTATAGAAAAACGGAAAAAATAAGTCGTATATGCTCCAGACCAATGGATAACCATCATAACCATATTAGCCAAATAACCAGCCAAAGCATCAGGCAAGCCTTAATCCGTAACTGAAATAAATCAGAAGCAAATTCTAAATTTTAACCTATTTAAGGACACCCATGTTAATTTGGAAGATTTTAATAGTAAAAGAGTAAAGTAATAAAGCAAAATGATCTAAAATTAAATATTTGCAGATACCCAATAGAAATGCGAAAAATGTGAGATATTTTATAACTAGTCTAGGGCGCATCTGTTTTGAGAAGGACGTTGAGAGGTGACTCAAATTTTTTTGCAGAAGTTGCTTGAATATAACTCAAATAATAATATTTGAGTTATCCTCCCACTCAAAATGGTCCGGAACATTGTTTAAATAATCAAAATGTCAAAATATGAAAGAAAAATTCGATTTTTTTATTGGTTTTTTGATTTTAACTTTAAAACTATTCATTTCTGAGAAAAGTTGTACTGACATAAAAGTGGCGTAATTAAATTTCATACAATATAA
The DNA here is from genome assembly GCF_917563875.1 of Diabrotica virgifera virgifera. NCBI lineage: Eukaryota > Metazoa > Arthropoda > Insecta > Coleoptera > Chrysomelidae > Diabrotica > Diabrotica virgifera. The sequence continues at coordinate 206,428,743 of NC_065445.1, read as the reverse complement.
AATTGGATAATAATTTAAAAAATAGTCACCCTTGTTACAAAATAGCAATTATTGCGAAAAAAAAAAACATACAAAAACAAGTATTCGCATTTTAGGTTTTTCAACCATTTATGTCACACTTAGGAACTTCATATTTTACCCAGAAAAACCTTATACTATAGTAAAACAAAACTGTAAATTTCATTAAGATCGGTTTAATATATTTTGCAAAATAAATTTTGCAATCCAGCTTTCGCAAAAAAAATTCATTTTATTAAAATGTTGCAGGACCGAAAATAAAGGAGATAGCAAGTTGACTTTTTTTTTGCTTATAAAAGTGTACTGTACCTTTCATTTTCAATTCGCAAAATTAAAATCGATTAATTACCACGGCGTCAGAAAATTTTTTAAATAAACATTAATTTTTGGTGCTACGCGCAGGACAGCGGTGTTGGATTCACACAAGTTGATTTCCACCAAAATTTCTTCCAACCTATATCTAATATATTATTTTCTTACTCTATATTTTGTTGTATTTTAATATTTTAATTCCACAAAAATCAAACTAATTTTATTATTGTTTGTGATATATTCTTTAAACAATTGCATATGTTTAAAAATAATAAACTTTTATTCTATAAGTTAAAATATATGAGCAAAGAAAATTTTTGCTAAAAAAATGTTATTTCAAAGGATAGAGTATGTGTTTTTATTTTGCAATAAACAAATTTATTTATTTATATCGAAATGTTATAAAAATTAAAATGTATCAATCATTATCAAAGGTCATTGGAATGTCCAATCAGAGCAAACTATCCGCTGTCCTGCGCGTAGCACCAATAATTAATGTTTATTTAAAAAAATTCCTGACGCCGTGGTAGTTAATCGATTTTAGTTTTGCAATTTGCAAATGAAAGGTACAGTTGAGTTCTATAAGTAAAAAAAATTTCAACTTGCTATCTGCTTTATTTTCAGTCCTGTAACATTTTGAAAAAATGAATTTTTTTTGCGAAAGCTAGATTGCAAAATTTATTCTGCAAAATTTTTTTAACTGATCCTAATGAAATTTACAGTGTTATTTTACTATATCATATAGTTTTTCTAGGTGAAACAGAAAGGTCCTAAGTGTAGCATAAATGGTTGAAAAACGTAAAATGCGAATACTTGTATTTGTATGGTTTTTTTCGCAATTATTGCTATGTTTCAACAAGGCTGACTATTTTTTAAATTTATAACCAATTCTATATTGTAGGAAATTTAATTACGCAACTTTTATGTCAGTACAACTTTTCTCGCAAATAAATACTTTTAAAGTGATAATCAAAAAACCAATAAAAAATCGAATTTTTCCTTCATTTTTTGACATTTTGATTATTTAAACAATGTTCCGGACCTTTTTGAGAGGGAGGATAACTCAAATATTATTATTTGAGTTATTTTCAAGCAATTTCTGAAAAAAAATTTGAGTCACCTCTCAACGTCCAAATGTAGGTACTAATATTTTTACAGATGCGCCCTGGTCTAAACATATTTTCTTCTTAGTGATAGAATGTTATTGTTATTGTACAATGTGTTTATTTTGCTTAAATATACCATAAAAACTAATTTTCTCCTATCTTTATTCCCGACGACTCAAAACATACAACCTTTTAATAGTAAAACTGGAAAAATAAATAACACGGAGAGTGTAAAATGGTTGTTGGGCAAGTTACAACCTTTTTCTACGAAGAATCATCTTTATTCTTAAAGTTGTATCTCAATCAAGCTCAATATTTACAATAGTTAATAAAATTACAAAACATACATCTCACAGTAATCCCTTATTATGTTATAAATATCTTATCGCATCAGTGTAAAAGAGTCTAACCATTTCGCTACAAATTTTGAAAAATATAATTTTTCGTTTTTTGCCTTTCCTGTAAAATCGCTAAAAATAAGTTACACCTTGTTCGATGGGGGTGTCGAATTGTAGCCAATGTAAAATAAACCCTATTTATGTTCCGGAAACACGGTCCAAAAGTTTGAATTATTTAGAACAATTACATTTTGAAAAAGCTTGTTTTAAGTAAATTTCTTTTTTTTACTTTTCAAAAAAGTACGTTATTTTTTTAAAATATCTCAAAAAATAGTGGGTTGATGAAAAAAAGTGTTGTTTAGCTTCTTTTACTGAAAAATTTAGCTTTTGTTATTGAAAATTATTCTTTCTTTATGAATCACGTAGCTTATAAATTCAGCGAGATATAAGCGTTTAAAATATTGATTTCAATGCAAAGGGAGCATCTTTTTAGCCCTTTAATATTAAAATCCTCTAAACAAAAGGGTCAAGAAAGATTGCGACTCTCATGATCTTATAGCTTATGAAATTGCCTAAAAAATGACGTGAGAGTGAATGCAAAAGCTTAAAGGGAAGCCGAGTTATTGTTAAAAAAGCAAATACATTTTTCTAGAGATAATGTTTAAAAATTACGAAGCGTCTAAATTTTGATGTTTTTGGAGTATTTGTTCTTTTATACATGTAGTGTCTGCTTTGTATTTACATACCAGGAAAGAAAACTCTCAATTTTGCTGATTGGGGATGGACAAAAGTGAATGGCACCTTGATATAAAACAAAATGACGGATATTCCTGCACTAGAAGAACTACTTAAAATGATATTTTGCAATTGCAAAAAAGGATGTGGCTCAACTGGTGGGTGTCGCAAACTTGGATTATATTGCAATAAATCTTGCTGTTCTTCCTCTGGTGACAGCTGCCAAAATTATCCTCCTGTCGACAAAGAAGAAAAGGAAGTTGATGCAGAATAAATAGACGAATTTGGAAGTTAAAGGTAAATTAGTGATATATACTTTAAAAATCATATTCATTTTATACTTAAGTTAATGTTGTAAAATAAATATTTTTCATTATCAACAAATTGTGAAGTTTAAAAAATTTAATTTCCTCAAACGTATATTTTTATGGGATACAAATTTTATAAAGATGTCATTATATCATAAGCAACAATTAATTTTCATTTTCTTAACGAATTCCATTACTTCAAGCTTTTAAAAAGATTTTTTTCCTAATTTTTATGATATAGTGTAGTTTCTAGGGGTTGAATCAAATTAAAAACTTGTAAATATGTATCAGCTTTTTACATTTAAAGAATATTTATTTTTTCTATTTAAGATCGAAAGTAAAATGATTTAATAATCTCAGCTATTTTTTTAATAACTGCATGAGGGGTAGTTTTTAAGGGTAGTTACATATAAAAATATCTAACGATATATTAAAATATCTAAAATCGACAAAAATTTGACATGTTTAAACATATTAAGGTCTATAATTGCTTCCATTTATTAATTTTCAATTTTTTCGTAAGTTTCATTCTTAGGGGTGGTTTTGGTGGTTGTATTATTAAAAATAATTAAGTGAATCATTCCAAATTTATACCAGTATCAGAAAGCCATATCATAAGGTTGTTAGATTTCCAGAAAAGTGGATAATCTGACAACCATCTAAATACCACTACAATATCGGCCGCCTTACAAAACCCGTAAACACCAAAATTTATGAAAATCGTACAAGCCTTGTCCGAGATAATTGGAGGTTTCCATATAGTTCAGGGCGGATCTGTTTTGAGATGGACGTTGAGAGGTGACTCATATTTTTTTGCAGAAATTGTTAGGAATTAACTCATATAATGATAATTAAGTTATCCTCCCACTCAAAAAGGTCCGGAACATTGTTTAAATAATCAATATGTAAAGGGTGTCCAGAAACTCTACCGACAAACGAAGACAGGAGATTCTTCAGATAATTTTAAGACAATTTAACCCAATTCACCTAGTCTGAAAATGCTTCCTAAGGGAGCTAGAGCTCTTTAAAGATGGCGTCATGTAAATAGTTTTTCTTAAATACCTCCAGAACTCTTCTATTTAGAAAAATTAAAATTGGTATGCATATTTACTTTCCAGAAATGAATCGATTTCATCCATTGCGAATTTCTAGTATCGGTCATAGGCGTCCGTTTTGGGTAGGGCAACGGTTATTGTATCGCGTAACTTTTTTGTCTTTAATTTTTAAGCATTTTTCACTCTGAATGTTATTGAATTATGAGGTATTCTAGTACTAAAAGGTACTCTTATTTTAAGTCGATAGGATTCACCGTTTTCCAGAAAAATCGATTTGAACATTTTCGGTTGTTTGAATTTCAAACCAAAGCAAGATATTTCTAATATCGTCAGATTAAAAACTCGACACGGAAGGTATGAGGCGCATCTGCACAAATTATCTTTATTACCATATTTTCTTTGAATGCAAAATTAACGAGGGATATATAAATCAATTATATTACAATTTACGACAAACAAAAGTTTATTTTCCAATTAGTATAGAATATCTAATAAGTTGTCATAAAATGGAAATATTTAAATTACTCATTAACTACCTGAGAGAAACAAATATAGTCATTTAAGTGAAATAGGTATAAATATAACAAAACTAATAAATTGAGGTAAAAATAAAATAAAAATCTGTGGCTAACGGACCCGCATCCAAGCCATTTTTTCTCTCACACACACACTTGAATTAAAAAAAAAAATAATTAAAAAAAAACTATTTAGAAAGACGAAAACTGGTACATTTATCTATATTCCAGAGATTAATCGATTTTATTAATGGCAAATTTCTAGTACCGGTCATAGGCGTCCGTTTTTGGGTAGGCCAACAGTTATTTTATAGCATAATTTTTTGCCTTTAATTTTTAAGTATTTTTGACACTAGATTATTCAATTATGAGGTATTCGAGTACTAAAAGTTACTCTTGTTTAAGTTTGTAAAATACTTTGTTTTTTTTTTATTTTTTTATTTTTTTTTCAAATTCCCAAAACTAAAAACTTTTAAATCGATTTTTCTAGAAAACGGTGTGTCCTACCGACTTAAAGTAAGAGTACCTTTTAGTACTAGAATACCTCACAATTTAATAATCCAGTATCAAAAATGCTTAAAAGCTGAGGACAAAAAGTTATGCGATAAAATAACCGTTGCCCTACCCAAAACGGAGGCCTATGACCAGTACTAGACATTCGCAACGGATGGAATCGATTCATTTCTGGAAAGTAAATATGCATACCAATTTTAGTTTTTCTAAATAGAAGCGTTCTGGAGGTATTTAAGAAAAACTAATTACATGGCGCCATCTTCAAAGAGCTCTAGCTCCCTTAGGAAGCATTTTCGGACTAGGTGAATTGGGTTAAATTGTATTGAAATTATCTGAGGACATTCCTCAGATAATTTCAATACAATTTAACCATTCCTCAGATAATTTCAATACAATTTAACCCAATTCACCTAGTCCGAAAATGCTTCCTAAGGGAGCTAGAGCTCTTTGAAGATGGCGCCATGTAATTAGTTTTTCTTAAATACCTCCAGAACGCTCCTATTTAGAAAAACGAAAATTGATATGCATATTTACTTTCCAGAAATGAATCGATTCCATCCATTGCGAATGTCTAGTACCGGTCATAGGCGTCCGTTTTGGGTAGGGCAACGGTTATTTTATCGCATAACTTTTTTGTCCTCAGCTTTTAAGCATTTTTGATACTGGATTATTAAATTGTGAGGTATTCTAGTACTTCGTTTGTCGGTAGAGTTTCTGGACACCCTGTATAGTTACTCGTTTTACCCTAAGGTGTATGAGTTTAAATAATCAAAATATAAAAAAATGAAGGAAAAATTCGATTTTTTTCTTCGTTTTTTGATTATAACTTTAAAAGTGTTCCCTTCAGAGAAAAGTTGTACCGACATAAAAGTTGTATAATTAAATTTCCTATAATATGGTATTGCTTAAAAATCTAACGTGCTATGTACTAAGAGTATAAGTCATAAAATAGATTTTTCGGGATTCTTCTATATTTTGAATTATATAATTAATAAGGTATTACCAAAGTAGAAAGTAAAATAGTTAATTACTAATATATTAATAATATTTCGTCATTCAATTGTAAATTACCAATTTACGATTGCGATAATAACCAAAATAATCATGATGTATTGATCAAACTTATAAAGATTATAAAGATGAGATGCTTATTTAATATTTTATGGACAAAATATAAATTTTTCGTTTTTTGCATAATCTTTAAATTTTGAAAAAAAAAGGTATAATACGCTGGTCTAATTAGTAAAGTACAAAGAAAGGTTATTTATCAGCTTGCGGGAAACGAATATTATGATCCTATATATTAATAATGTAGGTATGCGAAGTCCGCAGATACTGCTACTTTTTTTATTAACAAAATGGCGCTCCCAAATCGTGTTTTTTTCAATTATTGGTCCATAACTCCGAAGATTTTAACTTTACACCAAAAACACTCCAATAAAAATTCACCCCAATTTAATTCTACATAGAGGCGTGTTTTTTCCGATTTGCTCCCACGAAAATTTTCCTCGGAAAATGTAGGTTTTCCCAACAAAATCTCGAATTTTCAAATAATTTTTTTGGGCAAGTAATTATTTATCAATAATTTAATAACTTGTTGAAATAAAAGCTTTCTTGGTAAAGCTTACAACTGTAGAAGCCTGTGAAAATTAAATGAATATTTTAGCAACAATTCAATTGTTAATTAACAATTTACAGTCGCAATAACAACCAAAATAATCATGAGACATTGATCAAACTTGTAAAGATTATAAATATGTGATGCCTAGTTAATATTTTTGCGACAAAATACACATTTTTCATTTTTTTGCATAATCTTTAAATATTTAAAAAAAAATAGTTTTAAACAAATTAACATTTCTCAGAAATTGTTTAAAAAATCCCTAAAATGGGTATTTCAAAGGTCTTGAAAATTAATGCCTTAAACTTTTTTCCAACCATTTGCAAAAAAGTTATGAAACAGAAAAATAAACATACGATAACTCCGTTGTATATAATTTGTTTTAATTGTTTCAAAGCTTAAAAGTGAGATTATGGTATAAGTTAATTGCTCTCAAAAAATATCAAACCGTAGTTTAATGCTTATATTTTAATCAAAGAATAAAAATGTTTTTTTTTGTAGTTTTTAAAAGCGACTGACACGCTTTAAACTTGCGCGAGTTGTGTATTATGTGGACGGGTATAATACATAGCTAATGTACTGTATTAGTCTACTTTCGCACGTGTAAATTACAAAAAAAATATTTATAATCTTTAAATAAAATATAACCATTAAATTAATAATCAATATTTTTTGTAAGTAATTAGCTTGTACTTTAGACTCACTTTTAAGCTTTGAAAGAATTAAAAAAAATTATAAGCAAAGTAGTAATCGTATGTTAATTTTGCAGTTTCATAACTTTTTTGCAAATGGTTGGAAAAAAGTTTTAAAGCATTCATTTTTAAGATCTTTGAAATACGCATTTTATCTATTTTTTAAAATTAGAATATAATAAAAACCTTCTGAGAAACGTTAATTTGTTTATAACTATTTTTTTTAAAACATTTAAAGATTATTCAAAAGAATTAAAAATTTATATTTTGTCGACAAAATATTAAATAGGCATCTCATCTTTATAAGATTTCAAAGTTTGATCAGTGTATCATAATTATTTTGGTTATTAATGCGACCGTAAATTATCAATTAACAATTGAATTGTTGCTAAAATATTCGCTTAATTTTCACTGGCTTCTGGAACTATAATCTAAACCAAGAAATCTTCTATGTCACCGAGTTATTTAATTATTGGTAGATAATTACTTATCTAAAACTTTATTTGAAATTTAAAGATTTTGTTGGGAAAACCCGCATTTTACGAGAAAAATTTTCATCGGAGCAGATAAAAAAAAACATGTCTTTATGCAGAATTTAATTTCGGTGAATTTTTATTAGGGTGTTTTTGGGATAAATTTAAAATTTTCAGAGTTATGGAGCGAAAATTGAAAAAGACACGATTTGGTGGCGCCATTTTGTTAATAAAAAAAGTAGCACACTATCTGCTGACTTTGCATACCTATATTATTAATATATATAATAATAAGCTTCGATTCCAGTAATAAAATTGCTGGTAAATAACTTTTCCCAAAAATGGCCTATTCTCCGATAATAAGCCCAGACTATTATACAGAGAGAGTCTGTAATTTGGAATAAATTCAATATCTCAAATACTAATTGTTTTTTTGAAAAATGCTCAGACCCGTCGATTAGTATTTCAAATTGTCATTTTTGGCATACAATAATAATGTACACAGGGTGACCCAATTTAGAGATATGACGTCATCGTTGAGTTTCTTAAATGGCAACACTGTCATTTTGATAGTTATTTTGATAGGGTGTGTAAAGTTATAAACAACTGCCAAATTTCAAGTTTTTGTTCCCTATCATTTATAATATAATAAAAAATAACAAAGTTATGAAAAACAAGTAATCAAATAATAATTGAATTTAATTATTTCAAATAAGCAAATTCTCATAACGTTGCCCATTGAAAATTTGACAATAATTGAGGGCCAACATTATGAGTATTTGCTTAATTGGAATAAATAAATTCAATTATTATTTGATTACTTGTTTTTCATAACTTTGTTCTTTTTTATTTTCTTGTAAATGATGGGAACAAAATTTGAAATTTTGCAGTTGTGTATAACTTTACACACCATATCAAAATACCTATCAAAATGACAGTATTGCCATTTAAGAAAATCAACGATGAGGTCATATCTCTAAATTGGGACACCCTGTATAAACTATTATTGTATGTCAAAAATGACAGTTTAAAATACTAATCGACGGGTCTGAGCATTTTTCAAAAAAACAATTATTATTTTAATTATTGAATTTATTCCAAATTACAGGTATAACTTTGTTTTTCATAACTTTGTTCTTTTCTATTATCTTGTAAATGGTAGAGAATAAAAATTTGATATTTTGCAGTTGTGTATAACTTTACACACCCTATCAAAATAGCTATCAAAATGACAGTGTTGCCATTTAAGAAAATCAACGATGACGTCATATCTCCAAATTGGGACACCCTGTATACATTATAATTGCATATCAAAAAGGACAATTTGAAGTACTAATCGACGGGTCTGAGCATTTATCAAAAAAACAATTAGTATCTGAGATATTGCATTTATTCCAAATTACAGACTCTCTCTGTATAATATATTATTTTCTAACTCTATACTTTGATGAATTTTAGTATTTTAATTCCACAAAAAACAAACTAATTTGATTATTGTTTGTGAAATATTGTTTAAACAATTGCATATCTTTAATAAAGTTTTTTTCTCTAAGTTAAACTATATAAACAAAGAAAGTTTTTGCTAAAAAAGTGTAATTTCAAAGGACAAAGTGTATGTTTTTATTTTGCAATAAACAAATTCATTTATTTATATCGAAATGTACTAAAAATTAAAATATATCAATCATTATCAAAGGTCATTGGAATGCCCAATCAGAGCAAACGTATCCGCTGTCATGCGCGTAGCACCTAAAATTAATGTTTATTTAAAAAAAAATCCTGACGAAGTAGTAGCCAACCGATGTTAATTTTGAAAATTACAAATAAAATGTACAGTATTCTTTTATAAGTAAAAAAAAATTAAACTTGCTCTCTGCTTTATTTTCAGTCCTGCAACATTTTGAATACATGAATTTTTTTTGGGAAAGCTGGATTGCACAATTTATTTTGAAAAATCTGTTAAACCAATCTTAATAAAATTTACAGTTTTGTTTTATTATATCACATAATTTTTCTGGGTAAAACATGAAGGTCCTATGTGTAGCACAAATGGTTGAAAAACGTAAAATGCGAATACTTGTTTTTTATGTTTTTTTTTGCAATTATTGCTATTTTGCAACAAGGGTGACAATTTTTAAAATTTTTATCTTATTCTATGTATGTGTGTATTATTGCTATTTTGCAACAAGGGTGACAATTTTTAAAATTTTTATCTTATTCTATATTGTACGAAAATTAATTACACAACTATTATGCCAGTGCAACTTTTCTCGGAAATAAACACTTTTAAAGTTATAATCAAAAAACCAAGAAAAAAATCGAAGTTTTCCTTCATTTTTTGATATTTTGAATATTTAAACAATGATCCGGAACTTTTTAAGTGGGAGGATAATTCAAATATTATTATATGAGTTATTTCCAAGCATTTTTTGCAAAAAAATATGAGTCACATCTCAACATCCAAATGTACTAATATTTTTACAGATGCGCCCTGGTCTAATACACAAAACTCACTCTGCATGTATTTTGCAATTTGTATTATACTTTAATTTTTGACTAATACCAGTCGAATTACTAAAAGATGTTGAAAAAATACATAAACTGCAATTTAGATACAAAAATCAACATTAGAAAAATCCAATACGCCAAAACCGTTCAGTTGTACGATGCGATTTCTCCTACACAATTCACTACCCTCGATTTATTCCACTCTATTAACACCAAATCATTCGACTTGAAGGATTACTCACAAGCCTCAAATGATTCTCTTAATATTGTGTGGGAGATAAATTTAAAAGGATTGTGATTTAAGATACGCAGTGTTATTTCTATTCTGGTAATGAGGATTGCTGTTTTTCTTTTACAAATACAGGATTTTTAAACAATTTTCTTTAGTTCAATCGTTTGAGTCAAATTAGCCCAGTCGGGATAGCATTTGACCTTGCATTAGGAGCTGCCCCAAATTTTATTTTGTCAATCTTTAGACGGGGTCAATAGTAGTGCAAATTTAAAATCTCGACTGAATTCCACTGTTGCGTTAGCCGCCATCTTGATTTGAAACGAGAACCGTTTTTGCTCAATATCTCCACCATTTTCGACTTTTCGATAAAAAGTGTAGATACTGAAATTATTGAAAATTCGATTTTCTATAATTTCGTTTATTATAATTTTTTTCGTGCGGTCGATATTTTTCGAGTTATGGCGGAAAATACTGACAGTTAGAGCATAATTATTGAATTATTAAATTATCTCGTTTATTATCCACAGAGAACGGCAGTTCTCACCAGTGCAGTGGCGCACAACACCCCTACATGCGACACTATACAGGGTGTAACAAAAATACAGGTCATAAATTAACCCACATATTCTGGGACCAAAAATAGTTCGAATGAACCTAACTTACCTTAGTACAAATATGCACACAAAAAAAGTTACAGCCCTTTGAAGTTACAAAATGAAAATCGATTTTTTCGAATATATCGAAAACTATTAGAGATTTTTTGTTGAAAATGGACATGTGGCATTCTTATGGCAAGAACATCTTAAAGAAAAATTATAGTGAAATTTGTGCACCCCATAAAAATTTTATGGGGGTTTTGTTCCCTTTTGTCCCCCCAAACTTTTGTGTCCGTTTCAAATAAATTATGATTCTGGTGCCATTAGTTAAATTAAATATTTTTAAAACTTTTTTGCCTCTTATTATTTTTTCGATAAGGCAATTTTTATCGAGTTGCGGCTTCTTTTTTAATATGTTTACATAAAAATTCTATGAGGGTTTTGTTCCTTTAAACCCCTCAAATGTTTGTGTACGTTCCAATTAAACTATTACTGCGGTACCATTAGTTAAACACAGTGTTTTTAAAACTTTTTTGCATCTTTGTATTTTTTTGATAAAGCATCTTTTATCGAGATGTGGCTTCTTTTTTAATATGGTTCAAAATATACCTAAAAATGTAAATAATAAATAAATTTTCATATTATTACCAAGTCTCCATAATCGTACTTTACCATATACAAATATGTGGTGGATTTGACAAATATTCAAATATCTCGATAAAAACTGACTTTTGGAAAAAGTACAAAGAGACAAAAAAGTTTTTAAAAACTTGTGTTTAACTAATGGCGCTACAATAGTAATTAAATTGAAACGTACACAAAAGTTTGGGGGGGGTTTAAAGGAACCAAACCCCCATAAAATTTTTATGGGGTGTCCAAATTTTATTATAATTTTTTCTTAAAATACTACCGCCATAACAATACCACATGTCCATTTTTAATAAAAAATCTCTAATAGTTTTCGATATATTGGAAAAAATTGATTTTCATTTTGTAACTTCAAAGGGCTGTAACTTTTTTTCTGTGCACATTTGTACTAAGGTAAGTTATGTTCAATCGAACTATTTAAGTCCCAGAATACGCGATTAAATTTATGACCTGTATTTTTGTTACATCCTGTATATACACGAAATTTTCGATTTTCTAAACCTGACTTCATTGAAAATTGGGACAAATTCCATCTTAAAGTTTAGGAAAAGACTCGTCCATTCATATGTCAACCATCAATTTTGGTCCAAAGGTGTGGATTTTACGGCCCTTCCCATTTAAAGCTTGTTTTTCGTTCTCGTCCCCAAAACCCCCAAAAATTTCAAAAATTTAAGCCCGACCTTTGCGGCTTCTGATAGCACAGATAATTACCTTTCCAACGCGTGTTAAATTTTGAAAATCGGTTATACCATTCAAAAGATATCGAGCTCAGAAATATGACTCAATTTTTATTTAAAAAATGGAAAATGTTTGTGGATATGTATGTATGTATGTATGTGTGTGGAAAAGTTACACCGATCTGAATGTTTTTTTCTGTGTTTCAAGAAGGTGTGAGGGCCGATTCAGAACCGGTCTAATTTTTGACATCTGACTATCCTTAAGCCAGCTAGAGGGCTGGGTAGATACAAAATAGCATATTTTTTGGGCGTATGTATCTTAGGTTCAACGAAAGAGAGGAAAACCGCAAATACACCAAATCAATAGGGTTGAGTTAAGCTTTCGAATGGTGCCTAAGCGATCAAGCTAAGACATACACACTGCCCACCATAGCCAAAAAACTGAAAAATTAAAAGACTAAGTTTTCACTCTAATGGCATATAGCATATCCCACCAGAATGAAAACAATGGGAACCTTCTCTGGTTACACCTCCGAGGCTTCTACAATTTGCAAGCCATACGGATGCTGAGACTAAGGAAGATGAGGGAATTCTACAATTTACAATTCACGTCCCATCTGCTCAGCGCGGTAAAGTTCCAACGAGACTGGTTCCCTTCATACTCCACACAGAGTAAATGTAAATCAAAAATGAATAACCATTTTCAATTTCGTTGCAAAACGAAAATACAGCCGAACCATATTCCAGTCCAATCAGAGAGTGCTGCAAGCACCTCTACCGGTTTCGAAACTTATTAGTCTCTCATCAGGAGGCACATATGCTGCTCTCCCTGATCCAACCAAAACAAACCCCAGCGTGCAGTCCCGAATTGCAACGAACGAAATGGCATAGATGCCCTAGCGGCAACTGCTAGCAAAAGACTAAGTTTTCACTCTAATGGCATATAGCATATCCCACCAGAATGAAAACAATGGGAACCTTCTCTGGTTACACCTCCGAGGCTTCTACAATTTGCAAGCCATACGGATGCTGAGACTAAGGAAGATGAGGGAATTCTACAATTTACAATTCACGTCCCATCTGCTCAGCGCGGTAAAGTTCCAACGAGACTGGTTCCCTTCATACTCCACACAGAGTAAATGTAAATCAAAAATGAATAACCATTTTCAATTTCGTTGCAAAACGAAAATACAGCCGAACCATATTCCAGTCCAATCAGAGAGTGCTGGGACGTGAATTGTAAATTGTAGAATTCCCTCATCTTCCTTAGTCTCAGCATCCGTATGGCTTGCAAATTGTAGAAGCCTCGGAGGTGTAACCAGAGAAGGTTCCCATTGTTTTCATTCTGGTGGGATATGCTATATGCCATTAGAGTGAAAACTTAGTCTTTTGCTAGCAGTTGCCGCTAGGGCATCTATGCCATTTCGTTCGTTGCAATTCGGGACTGCACGCTGGGGTTTGTTTTGGTTGGATCAGGGAGAGCAGCATATGTGCCTCCTGATGAGAGACTAATAAGTTTCGAAACCGGTAGAGGTGCTTGCAGCACTCTCTGATTGGACTGGAATATGGTTCGGCTGTATTTTCGTTTTGCAACGAAATTGAAAATGGTTATTCATTTTTGATTTACATTTACTCTGTGTGGAGTATGAAGGGAACCAGTCTCGTTGGAACTTTACCGCGCTGAGCAGATGGGACGTGAATTGTAAATTGTAGAATTCCCTCATCTTCCTTAGTCTCAGCATCCGTATGGCTTGCAAATTGTAGAAGCCTCGGAGGTGTAACCAGAGAAGGTTCCCATTGTTTTCATTCTGGTGGGATATGCTATATGCCATTAGAGTGAAAACTTAGTCTTTTGCTAGCAGTTGCCGCTAGGGCATCTATGCCATTTCGTTCGTTGCAATTCGGGACTGCACGCTGGGGTTTGTTTTGGTTGGATCAGGGAGAGCAGCATATGTGCCTCCTGATGAGAGACTAATAAGTTTCGAAACCGGTAGAGGTGCTTGCAGCACTCTCTGATTGGACTGGAATATGGTTCGGCTGTATTTTCGTTTTGCAACGAAATTGAAAATGGTTATTCATTTTTGAAAAATTAAACTTTGAAAATTTTGGTTTTTCGGCAATTACTCAAAATTTCAACCTACGAATGGCGCCAGTAACTGAGCGTTTGTAGAAGGACTCAGGACGCGTCTAACGGTGTATACCTCATATCTGGAAACATTCGAATTTTTAAGTTATAGGCTTCATAAATATGATCAAATCTATTTCTTATGGGAAAACGGTTTTTCAAGCTCAATAATTCCTGTAATACGTTCAGTTATCACACTCGATCTTGGATGCATCAGATACTAATTGTCAATACGTTTCAAATTCATGTTTAGTGATCAACATCAGGTAAGCCGTTCAGAAGTTATAGAGCTCCAAATGTATAATTAGTCCAGGAACTGAAATTTTTCACTTCGCAATTTTTACAGAATGGATAGATTTGCTTGAAAATTTGAGAATAAGTAGTGAATAGTCCAAGGATCAAAATCTATATGATGCAGAAATACGCTTTTACCATGGGGTGGTTGCCATCTCATCTCGAGGGTGGAAATTTTTTTTATATTTTGACCGCAAATATTGGTAAAAATATTAATTATAAGCAAAAAATGTTCATTATACATTTTTTTGATAAAATTAAGTGGTTATTAATTTAGTGGTTATCGAAGCTGTTAGTTGTGTATCGAAAAAATTACCAGAGAACGGCAGTTCTCGCCAGTGACGCAGAAATACACCCCCCTATACGCGACACTATTATATGCACGAAATTTTCAATTTTCTAAATCTGACTGAATTGAAAATTGTGCCAACTCCCATCTTCAAGTTCAGAAAAAGACTTACCCATTCATATGTCAACCATCCATTTTGGTCCAAGGGTGTCGATTTTACGGCCCTTCCTATTTAGGGTCTGTTTTTCGTTTTGGTCCCCAAAACTCCCAAAAACTTCGAAAATTTAAGTCCGACTTTTGCGGCTTCTAACAATACTGATCATTACCTTTCCAACTCATGTCTAATTTTGAACATTACCAGAGAACGGCAGTTCTCGCCAGTGGCGCACACCCACACCCCCCTACACGCGACACTATATAGGGTGAGGCAGATATAGGGCCTATTAGAAATATCTCGAGAACTAAACGTAAGAGAATTATGAAAATTTGAATACAGGGGTTTTGAGGTATGAACTATTTAATGAAAATATTTTGGACTCTTTGCTACTCCCGGTTATACCGGAAGTTGGTTGTAACTTCGTTTTTTTTAATGGGACACCCTGTATATTTGTACATTTTTGGATTCTGCTCGCTGTCTTCTTTCGTAAAATATGTGGTTTTGTAATATTATACAGGGCAGTTTAAAAGATAATTAAGGTTTTTTATAAATTTTCTACCAAACTTGACACTCTGTAGAAATGTACTGATTTAATATGAAAAACTCCATTTATGTTCAAGTGATTTTTAATATAGTCTGTTATTATTAAAATTATTATATATATATAGTGGCTAAACACCCCTTTAGGGGTTACGCCGCTTACGCTCTCTAGATCTATGTTTTGAGGTAGATCAGTCCTCATGTTCGTTATTTAATTTTCTCTGTTATTTTTCTCCACTCTTTCCTGTCTCTGGTTTTCCCTTTCCAATGTCGTATGCCCGCATTGTTGAGATCACTTACTACTTCTTGTAACCATGTAGATCTTGGTCTTCCACGTCTTCTTTTGCCAGCTGGTGTCCATTCCAATATTGAGTATATCGTCGTAGTTGATCCGGATCTCCATATGTGTCCTAGCCATTTTGCTCTTTGCTGTTTTATTTTACATACTATATCCTCCTCAATTTCTTCCAGTAACTCAAGGTTCGTTCTTTGTCTAAATTCATTGTCATTTATTTTTATTGGTCCTAATATTGCTCTTAGTATTTTTCTTTCTTGTATTCTAAGGTTTTCCTCTTGTTTTTTTGTCATGCTAAGAGTTTCGGCTGCATACATCATCGTCGGTCGAATTATTGTTTTGTATACTTTCATTTTTGATTTCTTACTCAATAACTTATTTTTAAGTAATTTTTTATTTGCATGGAAGCTCTTATTTGCTGTAATAATCCTTTCTTTGATTTCGGTTTCTCTTTCTCCATTGTTTGTTATTAATATTCCTAAATATTTAAATTTTTCGACTTCTTCAAAAGTGTATTCTCCTACTCTAACCTTTCTGTTTTCAAAGTTTTTGTCAAATCTCATTATTTTGGTTTTCTCTTGGTTTATTTTTAATCCCATTACTTTTCCTTCTGTTACCATTTCGTTTAACATTCGTTCCATTGTTTTTCTATTTTTTGTTATTAGCACAATATCATCAGCGTATGCTATTATTTGTCCTTCTCTCGTTCGGAGGGTGCCTTTGTTGATCTTCCTGACGACGTATTCTAGGGCAAGATTAAACAGAGTTGCTGATAATGAATCTCCTTGTCTCACCCCTTTATTGATGACAAATTCTTCTGTGTCGCCTACTTGAGTTTTTATACTAACTACAGTTCTACTCATTGTCATTTGTATTAATCTTCTTAATTTATGTTGTATTCCCATTTCTTTCAGAGCTACCATTAGTTTTGATCTATTTATTGTATCAAATGCTTGTCGAAAATCTATAAAAAGCAGTTCAATTTCTATTTTATATCCATGAGCTTTTTCCATAATTTGTTTAACTGTATGTATGGCATCTGTTGTAGACTTTCCCTTAACAAATCCGCATTGATAGTGTCCTATGATATTCGTGGTAGCTTCGGTCAGTCTTCGTTGTATTAAGGCGGACATGATTTTATATGCTGTGTTTAATAGCGTCAGTCCTCTGTAGTTTTTACACATCTGTTGATCTCCTTTTTTATGAATCGTGATAATTTGTCCTTTGTACCATTCTTCCGGCATTTTTTCTTCGTCCCATATGTCTTTTATTAAATTGTATAATCTATCTTTTAATTCTTCACCATCATATTTTATAAGCTCCATATTGATACAGTCCGATCCTGAGGCTTTACCATTACGGCTGCTATTAATAATTTCCTCAACTTCCTCTTTTGTTGGTATTTGTAGCTGGTTTCCTAACATCATTGTCTCTTCTCCTCTGTTTTCATTTAGGTCTTGATCTTGTTGTTCTGTTAATAATTCTTTAAAATAGTTAGTCCAAATTTCTTTATACTCTTCATCGTTTTCTGATACTTTTCCATTTTTATCTTTTATGCTTTTTATCTTTCCTTTAAACGTTTTGTTCTGCTCACTAATTTTCTTATAGAATTCTTTTGTGTTTCTGTTCTTACTCTCTTTTTCTATTTCTTTTATCTTATCATCCAACCACTCACGTCTAATTTTCCTTATTTTTTTCTTACATGCATGCCTTATTATATTGTATTCTTCCCTATAATCCTGTCTATTTGTTCTTATCCACATTTGTCTCATTTCTACCTTCTTTTTTAACATTTTATGGCATTCTTCATTATACCATTCTTGTCTTTTTTTGTTTCTTTTTATCCCTACGTGTACTTCCGCTGTTTCATTTATACATTTTTTTATATTTCTCCATTCTGTTTCTATATCCTTTGTAGGTTTAGATTGTTCCTTCAGTTTTTTGTTCATGTCATCAGCATATTTAATCCTTATGTCTGGAGTATTCAGTTTTTCTACGTCCCATTTATTTTTTGTTGTCGTGTTTTTTAGTGTTCTTTTGACATTTTGTCTTACTTTTGCAGTCACCATAAAATGGTCTGTGTCTGCATGTGCACCTCTGTAGGACCTCACGTCTGTTACCGATGTTTGCTTCCTTCGTGTAATCAGAATATGGTCTATTTGTGACCATGTTTTTTGGTCTGGGGAAATCCACGTCACTTTATGGTATTTGGGATGTTCGAATTTTGTACTAACGATAATCATATTGGTACTAGATGCTAGATTACATAATCGTTGGCCATTGTCGTTAGTTTTTTCGTGTATTGTGTGCTTACCTGCTACTTGGTTAATGTAGTCTTCCTTACCTATTTGGGCATTAAAATCTCCCATTACCAGTATTGTGTCTTCTCTAGGTAACTTCTCCATTTCTCGTTCGAGTTCCTCATACAATTTGTCTTTTTCCTCCGCAGTAGCACTTTCAGTTGGGGCATATACGTTTATGATTGATATATTAAATGGTTTGGCGTTAATTCTCAGGTAAGCCATACGTTCATTTATTGGTTTAAATTGCATAATGTTATTTTTTATTTTTCCCATAATTATGAAAGCAACTCCATATTGACCTTGTTTTTCATGTCCCGAGTACTGTAGTGTGTAGTTTTTTCTATTTATTTCTCCTTGACCTGCCCATCTGATTTCTTGAATCACTGCAATATCAATTTGGTATCTTTCTAGTTCTGAGACGATATCCTGCATTTTTCCTGGTTCAAGCATTGTTCTGATGTTCCACGTACTTATTTTTAGTTGATCACATTTTTTCGGTTTTTTATTATATTTTTTTGTGTTCGTATGTTTTATTTTATCTAATCTGTTCAGGTCCTTTTCCTTTGCCATTTTCGTGTCCGTTTTTTGTGTTGTATCCAATATTTGTTTTTTTATCAGTTTTTTGGCGTGTCCTGCTTTGCCCTTTCCAGTTCATTCTTCTCTTTGTTCCATTTCCATTCAGTCCCGTCAATAATTAATTTTTGATAACCTACTCTAGTGTTCTTACCGTTTTCTTTTTGAAATTTTGCAATTCTCCGTATTTCTTGTTGTATTTTCATCTCTTCTTGCGTTAGATCGTTATTGATATATATTTCCGGCTTTGAATTCCTTAGTTTGTTTTTGTTCTTCATAATTTTTATTTTTTCATTTTTGTTTTTTAGTTTTACAAGACATGTTTTGTCCCCTATTTTATAAGCTTCTTCTATTTCTACTTTAATACCTAATTCTCTTTCCACGAAATCTGCCATAACCTCATTGACTACATTTGGGTTATTTGTATCCATCGGTAGACCCTGGACAATAACATTGTTAGCTTTTCTCTCTTTCTCGAACTTTTCTACCTTCATTTTCACTATCTTTAGTTCCTGTTTCATTTCATCATTTTCTTTTTGTAGTTGTTGGTTACTTTGTTTGAATTCATTTATTTCTTTTCTTAATTCTCGGAGGTCATTTCTATATTCTCGTTGTTCTTCTTTTATTCCTTTTACCTCCGATGTTAAACTTTGTGTTTGATCTGTTAAATTTTGCATCATTTTTAAAAGCTGATCAATTTTGTTTTCATCTTTCTGTTGTTTGGTTGGTGTTCTGGATAGTTTCTTGCTCTTGTTAAAAATATTGTCTGCATCTATCTCTAGACTTCTCTTTTTACTGTCTTCTGAGGTGTAATCATTATCACTATCCACCATTTTTTATGTATTTGTACTCTATATTAAAGCAAGCGATAAGCTCTAGTTCCCCAGTCGACCCGGCGAAGGCTCTAGAACTTCTCAAGCAATAATTGAGTATGACTTTAAATATATTAAAATTCTTTTTACTTCGAAATCTTGTTTACTTAGTTTATTATTAATTGATTGATTTCCTTTCTTGGATTTTTAAAACTTTTTGGAAAACCGGCAACGTCGCTTTTAATTTGATCAAGACTTGTTCTCTTATCTGTTGTCAAAAGAACTGGAATTTATAAAATGTCGTTTGTTTTGATTAACATAAAATGTTCTGTAAGTTACTTATAGGCCGATTTTTGCCACTATTTTTTGCACTTTAGATAGTTTATGACCTTATACAAATGTTCGCATATAGTTAATATTTTATTTCGCACTATTACCTCAAAAATCGGAATAAACTCTGGTGAAAATGTTTAACACTTTTATTTCGCACAATGCGTTGTTGCCACCTCATTAGCAGTTGCCGCTAGGGCATCTATGCCATTTCGTTCGTTGCAATTCGGGACTGCACGCTGGGGTTTGTTTTGGTTGGATCAGGGAGAGCAGCATATGTGCCTCCTGATGAGAGACTAATAAGTTTCGAAACCGGTAGAGGTGCTTGCAGCACTCTCTGATTGGACTGGAATATGGTTCGGCTGTATTTTCGTTTTGCAACGAAATTGAAAATGGTTATTCATTTTTGATTTACATTTACTCTGTGTGGAGTATGAAGGGAACCAGTCTCGTTGGAACTTTACCGCGCTGAGCAGATGGGACGTGAATTGTAAATTGTAGAATTCCCTCATCTTCCTTAGTCTCAGCATCCGTATGGCTTGCAAATTGTAGAAGCCTCGGAGGTGTAACCAGAGAAGGTTCCCATTGTTTTCATTCTGGTGGGATATGCTATATGCCATTAGAGTGAAAACTTTATTTTAGTAGT
This sequence comes from Diabrotica virgifera virgifera, assembly GCF_917563875.1. Taxonomy (NCBI): domain Eukaryota; kingdom Metazoa; phylum Arthropoda; class Insecta; order Coleoptera; family Chrysomelidae; genus Diabrotica; species Diabrotica virgifera. The sequence continues at coordinate 206,408,032 of NC_065445.1, read as the reverse complement.
GCAATGAAATAATATTTTATAGTTCTTTTTTATTTCTTAAGCATTCCCTATACCTAACTGCTTTAATTTGTAAGTTATTCGTAGTTATTTAAGCCAAACATTAATTGTAACAAAAATTACGTGAAATTTTATTAGGATTGCCGTGAAAATATTCAATCATAAATAATTTTTTGAAAATAAATATATGTTAATCTAGAATGATCTTTATATCATTAAAAACAAACCATAGACACTTAGATTACGAGAATGTTCATACTAATATGCAGATATTCAGTGACACTAACATTTAATTTATTTTAATCATTTACAATAATTTTTGTTCGATCAGATTTCTCGTAATCTAAATGTTCACTGCGTTGAAACTGCTCCAGTAAATTTTGACAAAGTTTCTCTTTTTGGTTGTCGTCTATCATGGAATTGCTGATGATAAATTCTTATTGCTAGTAGCACATTTTTATCTGTTCTACTATCTTAGTAATGGTAGCAAAGCAACTGGAACTTCAAAAATAGTAGAATGTTTAAGCAAAGCTTATTTTAGTTTAAGCATATTTAGTGTCAAAGTCATAGCCAACTAGATAGAATATTGTGTGTGTTTATTAATATTAAACACACCAACAATTTTAACTACGTAGGTATTTTGATATATCAACCAGTATTAATAAATTAAGGGTCAGTCGAGATTAATATGTGTTTATTTTCGAAAAATTATTTATGATTAAATATTTTCACAGCAAACTTAATAAAATTTCACGTAATGTTTGTTGCAATTAATGTTTGGCTTAAAGAACTACGAATAACTTAGAAATTAAAGCAGTTAGGTATAGGGAATGCTTAATAAATAAGAAAGTATTATAAAATATCATTTCATTACAGTACAAAAATATAGGGTGTTCTATTTAAGAAAACTCAGAAAATACTCATTCCGAGTTTCAACCAACCCTGTATACTAAAATTAAACATTTCGCTATATTATTAATTTTTGATAATAATAGACTATATTAAAAATCACTTGAACATAAATGGAGTTTTTCATATCAAATCAGTACAATTCTACAAGGTGTGAAGTTTGCTACAAAATTTATAAAAAACCTTAATTATTTTTTAAACTACCCTGTATAATAATACAAAATCTCATATTTTAAGAAAGAAGACATCGAGCAGAATCTAAAAATGTAAAAATATACAGGGTGTTTCATTTAAAAAAACGAAGTTAAAATCAACTTCAGGTATAACCGGAAGTAACAAAGAGACCAAAATATTTTCATTAAATAGTTCATAATTCAAAACCCCTGTATTCCAATTTTCTTGATTCTCTTACCTTTAGTTCTCGAGATATTTCTAATAGGCCCTTTATCTGCCTCACCCTGTATATTATATACACGAAATTTTCGATTTTCTAAGTCTGACTGAATTAAAAATTGGGCCAACTCCCATCTTAAAGTTCAGAAAAAGACTCACCGATTTGAAAGACTCTGTGTTTGAAGAGGGGGTCAGGGCTGATTTAGAACCGGTGTAAAATTCTAAGCTGTTAAATTCCTGCTTCCCTAATTATTTTACATCAAAAGTCATCAGAAACTATTTGTAGAGAATTGAAATCTCTATTGAAAACAACTGTTAATATTGTTCTATGAACAATAATTATTCAAAATTTTGTAAAAATATAATACAATTTTCAGAGTAATACGCCAAAGCTAGGCCACACACAATACAATAATGTGTATAAGATTGCATTTGTTGACAATGAATTTATTATATTAACAATTAGAACTGTCAATTTTTTAAATTATTTTATCATTTTTTGTTTAAAACACAATAAAGTTGATAAGATACCCTTAGTTAAGGAGAAAGTATTAATAATAAAGATATTTTCTTCAGTCAATAATGTGCTCACTGTCAGTTAAATAGTAACGTGTGGCCTAACATACCCACACATACCTACTGCGGTAAATACATTATATTTTTCAAAATTTTGGAATGTGTTTAAATCGTAGAACAATTGTAACTTCTGTTTTTAATACAGATTTCAATCCTCTACAAATAACTTCTCATGACTTTTGATGTAAAATAGATAGGGAAGCAGGAATTCAACAGTTTAGAATTTTACATTGAGTTTCCTATGGCCCGTTTTCCGATTCACCACCCGGTAGACCAATTTGGTGTTGGAGGATACCTTTCACTTTGGATGTCTGGGTTATGCCATTATTTGGATCAATTTTATCATACTATTAAGAAAAGAACCTTATTATCAGAACTTAACATTATAAAAATAATATAAAACTTAAAAAGCGGTTAATCATCTTCGGAACATGAAGAACTGTCTTCGTTAACGGCAACTTTATTTTTATTTGTTTTTAAAGATTTATAGTAGGAATAGTAAGTAGAAGGTACCCATTCTAGCAATTCCATTAGGTGGTTATATTCTGAACTATCAATTGGAATTGATTTTTCATTATTTATTTATTCCAATGTCTTTAGTACGAGACCATCGAGAGAATTTCTCATTTTCCTTTTAAAATTTACAGATTTAAAATGTTCCTGGGAAAATGTTGTTTTATAAAACATAATGCCAGGGTGGTCTCTTTCGACTTTCAAGTGTACAATTTTAGAGCATAGAAAGGGTTCATTGTCTGTGATCCGTTTCCGATTCACAAACGGACTTTTCGATTATTTGCCCATTTTTTCAAAGTTAAAAAAGTCACTTGGTTCTAGGTCATCAACAATAAGCGGTTTTAGAGAACTGCAGGGTCTTATAAACTGGGCCCATTCATGAGGTACAGAAATACTCATAGTACCTAGGCAGTCTTTTCTTCTTCCTCTCAATAAGTGCATATTTATTGTGTCTGCATCGTTGTGTGTATGCCAATTGGCTAAATATTTATGATGAATTCTAACTACTGAGGTGTTATGGACATATACATAAAATTCGGTTTTGGCCAGAGCAGTTATCTGACCAAAATGTTACCTCTTCTGTTGTAGAAGGTAAATTTTTTAACCACATTATTACAGCGGAAGCTATCTACTTGCCACCCCTTTTTGCAATAGACTCGTTTCATATGAAGCATGAACCTTCGGCAGTACTATCATCATAGACGGTAAGATTAAATGTCCATAACTGCTTTAAATAAAACGATTTCCATTAGTTAACGTAGGTGTGGGGAGGCATTTTTGCAAATCCATCATCGCTACGACTTCTTTTAAATTCTGTTTGCATCTTATCTTATCCTGCCTTTTTAACTTGTATCTGTTTTCTGCGCCATTCAAGTGATCTGCCTTTTTCTTTAAAAGATCTTCAACTTCATTAGTATCTGCCTCTTTTCGCTTATTTTCAAAACTGTCACAGGTGTCACATATATCAATATTAGGGTGCTTGAAATGAAGATTGTACTTGGTAGAAAAATTTCCCGGTACATACTTTTCTTAACAAGTTCTTTTGCATATTCCTCATTAATCCACTCTAAATATAATTTGTACATTATTGTTACGTTTACCTAGTTCTGACAGTCAGTTGCCAAGAGAGATTGGACTACCGTCTTTTTAAGAATCAGTGTGCCATGCAAAAAAGACCGGTGTACCACATAGGGCTTTTTGCGACAAATTTCATAGTAGACATCGTGTATGTAAGCTTTGTCCATAAGATTGTAAAAAATTTCTGTGAAAATTCCACACCTGTAATTTTGAATCAATCAAAATACGTTATTTTGACAGATCACCATGGCAACGGAGGTATTTTATCGGAAATTTTTTGCTCGTGGGGTACCCAACAGCGAATTATAGTGGAAATTTTTAGACGTTTACAATAACAGAACATTTTTGACAGACTGGTTTTTATTTGTTTACATAATTTAGTTTTGATTTATTTTCTATCACTTGTAGTTACTCAAAACTTATGTAAAATTGAAGAATACACTATTTTCTATCTTGAAATGGTATTCCCATGCAACTACAATGAGTAGAAATTACGAATTTGAAAGCCTAAATAATTGCTGACAAAGCTATGGCGCGCTATTAATCTGTTCATGCAGCTTTGGATTTTCAAATGCAAATTTGGTGTGGAATTTTCTTACCGAATACCACGCGAAGTCAAATTAATATCCGGAAATTTTTTTTTGATCATGAATATTTTTAGAAAATTTCCCTCGTCTGCGACTCGGGACATTTTCAAAATATTCATGATCTCAAAAAAATTTCCGGAAATAATTTGACCTCTAGTGGTATTACTTGTGACAATAAAGCATATTTCTATTCTATTCTATTCTATCCGGCTTGCAATTTTAGTAATATTACCTGCACAACCACCTATTAAAGATCCCAGGGCATCCAGATGTTACTGATTTTCTCAGAAATAAAATATATAGAATAACTTAGTGTGTATTAGTACACAGGGTGTCCCGGAAAGTGCGTTCCTTAAAGGAATGGGTAGAGTGCACCATTTAAAAGAAAATTTTCTTATAATTTTTTTTTCTAACGTCATCGGTTGCATCAAAAACTAAATATAAATACTTGTGGAACCACACCATTGTGTAATGTTAGGCAGCCATGAAAGTTTCTTTCGACCAATCCACCTTTTTCCTTCCACTCTTCCTTGTATTATAAGGCGAAGTAAATGGTATTTAGGACTTCTAATTATATAGCTGAAATATTGTGTATTTCTCCTCTTTATAATTAGTACATTCTTTGACGTTTTTTGTGGTAAATTTTAAAGAACCGCTTGGATTGATTTGAAATTTGGCATACATATACATAATATGTCAAAGAGAAAAAGCGGTACTGTGCCGATGTGTGCTTTTGCTCTGGGGGTGGGTACAACCCCTTCTCGGGGGTAGAAATATTTAACCTCAAAATAACCTCGGAAATTGATAGATATTTCAATTCTGAGTAAATAATCTTATATACGACTTTTTCGGTAAATTGATATTTAGCAAGTTATTCACGATCGAAATTGATGATTTCCTACATGAAAAATGCATGTTTTTGAGTGCATTTTCAAAAATAACTCTAAAATTATGCAATTTTGCGAAAAAGTCATTAGTCAAAAAGAAACCTTTTAAATTAATGAATGGAGTGGTGTTATTTAATATATTATAGCAATAACACAACCTAAGTTACAGCTTACTTAAAATCGGGGTTTTTTCGAATTAACCTTGAATCAAACATTTTATCATTAAATAACGCAAGAAATAGAGATTCTTAGAAAAAAATGACAAAGACATCTTTTAAAGATTTTACTGATACCTTTAAAACGTGCTATGATAAAAGTAATTTGGATAAAAAATGGCCGAGTTATTAAAAAACAAAACGATTATGTCGTTGAAAAAACAAAAGGATAAATACTTAGATTGGTGAATTTTCCACAAAAATAAAAATTAACATTCTTCCATACACAGTTAGGTTTATTTATAAACTGACTACGTGTTCTGAGATTTTAACCAGTTTAAAGTACTTAAGATTGAAAAAATTCCAATTTAGCTTTAAATTATTTTTTGATATTTTATAAATGTTTTCCATTTTTTCAAAATTACTTGAAAACTAAAAGAAATTTGAAAAGTATTGGTAGGGGAGCCCAAGCGGGGATTTTTGCAGTTACTCGAGCGCGTCAGATTAGCATATGGGGGAAACCTGGTACCCTGCAGATGTACCTCTACCATATATTGGCTCTTAACACAGGGGAGTTCGTTAAGGGGGGCCCGAAAAAAAAATATATCCTTAAAAAAACTCGAAATTGTCAGATTAAGATAAGGTAAGTTAAGTACATGCAAAAGAGTGTATATTTCAAAAATCTGACGATTTGAGCCGGGCGTAAGGAAATGGGCGAGTCCCAAAGTTTCACAAGAGAAAAGCGAATATTTCGCGAAATGAATGACAGATCGAAAAACTAAAAAATATTTGCCCAATATTTTTTAAAAATCTATCGAATGATACCAAACACGACTTCCCACGGAGAGGGGTGGGGGGTAAATTTAATATTTTAAATACGAATCCCGTGATATTTCGCGAAATGAACATCAGATCGAAAAACTGTAAAATACACTTATTCAGTATTTTTGAAAAATCTATCGAATAGTACTAAACACGACCCCCCATGGATGTGGGGTGGGGGGTTACTTTAAAATCTCAAATAGGAGCCCTCATTTTTTATTGCAGATTTGGATTCCTTCCGTAAAAATAAGTAACTTTTATTCGAAACATTTTTTCGAATAATGGATAGATGGCGTTATAATCGGAAAAAACGATTGTTGGAAATGGAAAATTAAATTAAAAAATGGCAAGCGCCCACTAAAATGGAAAACTTTACTTAACTTTTTTTGGTTTTAGGACCTACTCTTCACAACCCAATATGTCCCCAAAGCGCTCGAGTGACTGCACATTTAGCATACTTTGCTCCCCTACCATATTTATATTAATACTGAAATGTAGTATTTTTCGTAATGAAACTTTTTCAGTTTTTTTCAATGTCTCTATGGTAAAAAATGAGTGAGATATTTATATTTTAACTTTGCACGTAAGTGTGAGAAGCAGTTTTCTAAGCCCTTTGAATCGCATGCTTTAAAAATCAAAGATCTCCAAAAATCTAACTTTTAAAAACTTTTAGCACTTACAATTCCCCACAAAATAAGCTTTGGAACAATAAAATATCTTGAAAATTACAGAAGTTATCGTTAAAAAACCATATTATTGAAACTTATGTCGAATACTTTTTAAGCGTTGATATAATTTAAGTATTTTTTTTTTCATGAAAAAGGCGCATCATATGAAAAAAGGAAAGATGTATTTTCTGTCACAAATTAAATACGTAAGTCAAAAATGCTTTTTAATTTGAAATACCTCAATGCCGTACTATTTTTTTTAATTCTGAGTAGTACCCGTATGCGCGCCAATGGTGAATATAAAATTCTTAATAGTAAGTCTATCACTACCTCTTAAACCCCCCCCCCCCCAAATTTCATTTGTATATCTCAACCGGTTTTAGAGCAATCAATAAATGTTCACTTTGTAAGAGAAATCTTACACCCCGTATCTTGGAACTTTATTAGCTACGACTCTGGTTCTACTAGGTCTCCAAACTTCATACATACACAGAATTTTTCAGTTTTTCATAATCTATATTTCTGCTTGGAATATTTTTTCGATAAAGTACTTACTTTTTGAGTTATTGGCGAAAAACCGTCTAACAACGTGGTTCTTTTGTTGAAAAATGAACATATTCACTCATAAATAACTCGAGAAGTATTGACTTAATGAAAAAACTCTATAGAACAAAAGTTGCTTACAATTAGCCAGTTTATCCATTTCCTCACTTATTTTGGACCTATATTTTTTCACCCCCGAGAAGGGGTGAAACTCACACCCAGGGCAAAAGCACACATCGGTACCATATCACTTTTTTTCTTTGACTTATTAGCTATGTGAATGCCAAATTTCATGTCAACCCAAACGGTTGTTTAAAATTCACAGGATTTTGCAATATTTTACAGCGAGTGAATGATCTAATAAATGTTTTTATAGGGGTAGTTTATAAGGGTTGAAAATATTAAATACTTAATAAACTAAATTACAAGCAATAAAATAAAGTTTAAATCACTACAAAATACATCATTACCTAATTTAAAGTTACAAAATAGTTTTTATACAAACTATTATTTAGAGGGTAGTTTTAAAGGGTTTAAAAATATTTTTCTACACAGTGTTAAAAATGCAATTTTTAGCACTCCATACGAGCGTTAAAAATGCTACTTTAAGGCACTAGTGCCTTAAAAAAATTTTAAGGCACTGCAGTTCGTATTGACCGTATATGCAATTTTGATGTAATATCAAAAAAATATAAAATTGGAATGTCAGTCAAGTTCAAGTAAAAGTTTTTGTAGATATTGTCCCGTAATTACGTTTGTAGAACTCGCTATCGCTCATTTTGCAAACGTTCACATGCTTGCCTTAAACGTGTACTTTTAACACTTATACACTATCAATACAATATCATAAATACATAACTATTCTAAACTATAAAATACATTTTAATATGAGAAGCAATTAAATTCCTACATTCAACATACTATTAATTTAACATACCTACACATGATTTAAATTTAAATAACGCTTATATTCGCTGTTTTTAATTTTTGGTAAAAAATGGTAGTTCTCACCCCTTAAAAATAAAAAAGCACACATTGTAGTCATATCACTTTTGAAGAGGAGGACAAGTTGAGCTTATTTGCAAAATTTCTTCTAAATCGGAGCGGTTCTTTAGAAATTAGAGGTCTTACAATATTTTACCGTTAACCTTCCGATGACCAAACAATTTTTGTTACACGGAAGACCAAGGGGGGAAAAAAGACCCCAGGTCAAAAATGTCAAAAATGACAATTAACAAAAAATGAAGTTTTTTTTTTAATTTTTTAATTTTTTAATTTTTTTTATGGCATGGACGTCATTCAGCCAGTCACAACATGAGTATTAGTGTCATGTGTAGTGTGTATGTTGAGTAAGTGTCTTGTTACTTTGCAAAGTCGACGTCATTAGCGTAAAAGTACTTGGAATTACACATAATAGACGGTATTTTACAAAACATCAACTTCAGAATATATTTTTTATTCGTAAAATATAGGGATTTTTTTTAATTCATAATATGAGGACATCTAGAATGATTTTAGAGTCAAATAAAAAAATAATGAGTTAAAAATTGAAAATACTTTTCAATTTATTAAAGGAAAACTTACGCTGGAGTCGCAATTTCCCCCGCTTGGTCATCCGAAGGTTAAAGAACGTACTAAATCTGCTTTATAAACGTCTGCTATATATTGTTTTTGTTACATAAAACTGGTCTCTAAGTCATAAACGCGTTACGTGATATTTTGATTCTGTTTATTATCTATCTCTTTCACCATAGTCACAATTCACATTTAACCAACAGCTGCCAAGGTATAAGGTATACCCTGCCAATGGTTTACCCCTTCTATCACCGTTCCATTAAGAAAAAGCAAACCTTGATCTACATTAACCTTTCCCACTGCCATCCACTTTGTCTTTGAAATACTAATCGATAACATGCTTCATTGACTAGATTTACTAATCTAGTCTGAAAATCTTGTAAATCTACTATAATGGCTACTAATAGTCTTACTTCTTCCTATCTGTCATCCAAAGCTTTCCTATAAAGGTTTCTTCAGGGTACAGATTAAAAGGAATTGGTGACAAAACATAACCCAGTCGTACTCCACGTTTGATGGGTAGATTTTCAGTACGTCTGGTTCCAATTTGGATAGAGTCTACTGTCTACTTGATTGTAATATAAGTATTATAGCATTCTTATATCGTAGTGGTCAAGACCTGCTCTCTGGAGGCATTCGAAAAGTTTATCGTGTTTTGCTCGATCGAATGTCTTCTAGAAGTCGATTACTATTGTACGGAAATTACATTTTTAAATAATTAATGTTTGACTCTTCGATTTTTAATTTGGAACTCGTTCACAAAAATCATTATTTTAAAAATTCTGGAGAGATATATAAATAAGTTTTATTAGGTTATTATATTCTTATGTAACCTTATGTTATGTTACGTAACCTAAAAAAACTTGGTTATACATGTGCTCAGAAATTTTGTATTAATCATGCCCGAGTGGAAAGCGAAAGGTCAATCATTAGTTATTTAAAAATGTAATTTTCATTACGAGTTAATCCCACATAATCATAACATTTCAATTTCGATATTCGTTTCCATTTTTGAAATTCCATATATTTTTTGAGTTCAAGGTTTCAAGTAATCTTAGATACTTGCAATAAAAATTTGAACTTTGCAAATATTTGTCTAGTATTTATATCTATAGTGTAGTATATTATAATGTAATGAATGAAAAGATAACAGCAATAATAACAATATAATGCAGTATATTAAAGAGAGCAGATGTACTTTGGCCTCTCGTGTTGTGGAGTTAGAATTTGGGGGATAAATTATTAACAACATCAGATATGCAGATGATGTAGCGATCATGGATGAAAGTATCGGAGATCTTCAATTCTTTTTACTTGGTAGAAACACACCAAAGACAAACTTACTAGTGGTTAATAAACAAGAAATTAAAACTCATATAGAAACTGAAAGAGGAGTGTAACCTGTAGTCACTTATGAAGGGAAAACGTTAATACTCAAAAAATGATAGTTTATAAGATTTGCGTGACTCAGAGAGCTATGGAGCGCCAGATGTTGGGTGTTTCTCTGAGACTGAATCCCAAATACACATATACGTCGTAGAACAAAAGCAACAGACGCTATCAACAGAATCGCTTTGCTAAGGTGGAACTAGACAGAACATGTCGCCTGTTTATCTGAAAACTGATGGACAAAACATATTGTCGAATGAAGGGAACGACAAAAAGCACTACGGATCAGAGGACGCCCATTAAGGTGCAGCGAAGTTGACCGATATTTTTCATTTTTCTTTTTTTGAAATGGGCTAGTACCCAAAACTTGTCTATTAGGTAGTATATTATAGGGAAAAAAATCAACCCCCTGTGTTGTAATTTAGAGGTTCCCTCCGGGACTTGAAATTTGCCTATAACGTTTTATACATTAATAGCAGGTCTTCGCTTGTATTTTATATTTTAGCATTAAAATACAACCCAAAACTCACCACAAGGAGGTGGCTGCTAAAGGAGTTCCACCACCACCCCCCTCCGCCACCTCCCTCCACCCCCAAAAATTATTTTCACCCCCTAACTCATAATGTAAATATGGTATTATGTAGTGTCTAGTGAGTACTCACGTTTTGTATTAAAATGCGGCATCTGTTGTCGTGAGTCTAATCTCGATTTGATAAATCCATCCCTGTTGTCCTCCCCACAGACCGCCATAGAAGCTTCGGTAACCAGTCTGACACATCGTTCAACTGCTTGAGTATTACATGGATATTTAACAATTTCCATTTGATCTGGCACTTCTATCATAGCTAAAATGTCTTTGTTAGAAATATTAGCTAGTAATGGAGGTTCCGTCAGCCTGAAAGACTGCCAATCGATGAGTTCCACAAAGTCTGTGGCATTAAAATTAATTTTTGGAATAGTAAAAAATCGTATATATTGATTCTTCTGATTTTGCTGACGAATTTTCAAGAGACGACGATAACCTAGCCCCCTTATGGACTTGGTTTCATCTGTTACCATCGTAAGTAACAGATTTTCTGGATGAGCATAGAAACCATTTCTCTGAATGACGGGATCAATAATTTCCAAAAGTTTCTTGTCAAAATTTCTGTACCATCTAATCATATTCAACAGATGACGAAGACCGTCCTTACATGACGGCTTTAGCTTAATATTGAACCATAAAGGTGCGTACACCTTTAGTACGTATTCGCTTAGAATTTGAAGATTACTTGAAACTTCATTTGAGGATATATAAAGTCTAAGTATCCTATTTTCAGCTGTTAGCCAACGGGAATGGGATAATTTGCCCGGGTTTCGATTGGCTAGGCTCTCCGTGCAAATGCCAGAAGTAACAGTTTGACATATATCCCACAAATATTTTTGACCGTCACTTAGATCATCAGGAGCAAGCACTGGAAAGTTTCCACTCTGTGTTGGATTAAATGACACAACTGGCAAATTTTCACAGGTTTCTGAAGCTTTTCCAATGGTACCAGAATATCCGCTAGGTCCTGTTGAAGGTCCATCTAACTTTTGAAGTAAGTGCCTTAGGGGTAATTCATTTGCGTGAAAAAGGCAGATCAGCCACTGAACGGGGCGTTTAAGATACAGTTCCATCATTTTTATGGCACCATTTTTATTTCCAGTGTTCACAACTGTTCCGTCACATCCGATAGCATTTAAATGGGAAAAGTCCACCTTTGTCTCTAAGAACTTTACGATTGCTTGTTTAATATGAGATGCAGTTCCAGACTGCGGCGTCACATGTCCTGTAAACTTGGAGCCCGTTTCTGACACTAATACAACATATTCTTCAACGACGGTGATTCTATAAAATTTGTTTCCCTTCATACATTGCGACAGTGTTTTGTCTTTTCGACCGTCAAAAAATAAGCCCGTTATCACTTCCTTATTTGTGCTCTCATAATCAGTTCTCTTCCTCTTTCTAGCACGACGTATTTTGCTTCTATCGATTATTTTAGAAGCATCGCGTGGAGTAACTATTTTAAAATCCTCTAAAACTGCAGTAGCTATTATTGCTGCAGCTCTGTCAGAGACACCTGTTCTGTCACACGCTTTCGCCAATTTTTGCAAGGAAATTCTCATTTGTCCAATATTTTCACATGACTGGGAACTTGAAGCAATCGATTGGTAATTTGTTTCTGACGTTTCAGAAACACTATCAGAAGAATCGGATTCTCGTAAAGTAACATCTTGTATGACAGTTTCTGTTTGTCTTGGTTTTTCGGTAATTTTAGGTCTATCTTTTAATTTCCTTGCCATTTTCTTTTCTCTTTTTTTACTTTCAATTTTATCTATGGAACTAATTGACAATTTACGTTGGCTTCGCTAATCTAATAAAAAAGTCCTCTCTGTTAAGGGAACTTTTATTTTACACTTGAATCAAGCAAAATCGGCACATTTACATGAAGTAATATCAAAAAGGGTACTACTAGCATGGTCTTGAAAGCTTTTTAGTTTTTGTGACATGGCAGTTGTTTTTCTGCTTTTTAATGGTTTCTTTAAATTTTGATATTTCTTATAATATCCGTTTAACATATCGCTAATCCTTTTGTGTGACAAAACAGGTAACGAAGCTTTGGTCCAAAGTCCTTCCAGATCTGTTGTCACTAGTGCTATTATTTCAGAAACATTTGGTTCCTTTTTAGAAGTTTGTTTTAACTGAAATCTAATCCATGAAAAATGTCTCATTACATCACTATAAGTCGGTAACATTAGTTCATTTAGTTTTTTTGACGCTCCAAACACTGCACAAAAGGTCTCTTTTCTTGTTGTTGGCATGGGGCGATTAATAATAAAATACACAAAATCCAAATACGTAACACCGAGAACAAAACAAAGCGACGCGCTCGATACCGTAACTTAACACGTACTGAGCCAGTCTTCTGAAACTTGTGATGTGATGTCACGTGCTACAGACACAGACCCGCGCGCAAGTAATTTCCCAGAACTCATACACTTGTTGACTGTTGACGGGGGAGAATCAAATTGATGTTGTAAACCATAAAAATATCGTATATGTAATATACCTTCTTATTGTAAAATTCGAAGCGTTCGGGGAACCTCTGAAATATTTTTAAACTATTTGTGCTTTTAACACGTTATTTTGTATACCGATAGACAACTTTTGCACACTACCCCACTTCAAATTTCGAAAATTGAATTTTTCGCGCCACCCTAACGCCCATCAAACAGATGGACTAACGACCCGAAGAGTGTTATCAGTAACTGAATGCAGGCTGCATTAGACAGAGAAAGAGAGAGAGAGGAAGAGAGTGAGAGAGAGAGAGAGAGAGAGAGAGAGAGAGAGAGAGAGAGAGAGAGATAAAAACAGTTGACTGAGACCTATGGTCAGCAGTGAACGCCTACCTACATGTTGTTGATTACGATACATCAAAAATTTTTAAAATAATCTTTTTTGAGAACAAATATTTTAAAAATATATAAAGAGATCTATCTTCTTCTTCAAGTGCACTTCTCCGCGACAGAGGTCGACAATCATCATAGCTATTCGGAGTATAGAAACGGCTGCTCTGTTCGGTTCATTTGATGTACATACATCCGTACCATTCTCTCAGGTTGCGCAGCCACGATATTCAGAATCTCCCTATGCTTCTTTCTCCTTGAATCTTTCCCTGCTTAATGAATTGGAGCAAGTTGTATCTCCTAATTAATTGGAGAAAATATATGAAAAAATGTATAATCAAGTTTTATTATGTTACATAACCTAATAAACCGTGGTAGTACGTCTTCCGAGAATATTTAAAATAATATTTTTTGGGAACGACTTCCGGATTAAAAAATGTATTTTTATTATACCGACAATTATGGCCGAATCCCACATAAGCATATAATATAACACTGAAATTTATATTTTCGTTGCAATTTTTGAAATTCACTATATTTTTTGAGTTCAAGGTTTCAAGTGATCTCAGATACTTGTAATAAAAATTTGCACTTCGCAAATATTTGCCTAGTATTTACATCTACATATAGTGTAGTATATAATAATATAATGAATGAAAAGATAAGAGCAATAATAACAATATGCAGTTTATTAAAGAGAGCGGATATTGACAAAAGATTTGCAGAAGCTTCTGGCAAAAACAATTTTTATGTAGGTAGGGCTTACAATACCGGAATTCCGGGATCCCGAATACCGGGATCCCGGACGATTTTTGTCCGGTATTCGATACCGGTATTTATAATAAAAATACCGGTATTTCGGTAGTAGCTTAAATTATAAAAAGTGAATTGATGCACAATAAACTTTCTTCTAAGATATTTTTTGCTATTACAAGAAATTATTCTGGAAGATAAACAACCAATATCAATGTAAAAAATATTTATTAAACACGTTTATTACATATACAAGTCAAGTATAGCGCTTTCTAAAAGCGTGAATGTCGTTAATTTAAGGCGAAGGGTTATATCAGCTTCTATTACAAAAAAACTATTAAATCTCGTCTACACAAATACATACAATAAGTTATATAAAAATTCTTAAATATTTAAAATTAGACTACTTTATTTTATAAATAAGCCGTAAGATTTATTGAGAGGCTACAGTAGCGATCAACAGGTAGCAACAAACGCGTTCCAAGATTGCGGCTCTAATTTTGAATATTTTGTCGAGATATTTGGCACACATATTCTCTATATACATAATTCAAATTGGGGCGTTTTTGTAGCTCCGGAAGTACGAGGTGGGGAGATTTGAGCTTTTCGGGTTAAGCTTTTTGAATTTTTCGATGATTTTTGGTGGGGATTTGGATTCGGTCAGGGGCGTGCTTTCGGATTTTTTAAGGGGTACGAGTTCTGCTTAGGGGTTAGGGGTGAGATTGTCTAATTCGAAAAAATTTCTTTGGGTTTTAAAGCCAAGGGTTGGGAATAAGTGTCACTTTTGACCCGGTGACGCTAGCTCGAACAGGAGCGTCACACAAAATTATCAAACTTGCGGGTTGAAGAAAAAAAGGGTAAAAAAGTTGAAAAAAAAATTCAGATGGACGTAAATCGGGTGGATTTAAAAGAAGAATGTTGTGTTTTTGAACTTAAGCTTTCTAAATTTTTTGCGATTTTTTGATGGAATATTTATCCCTCCCAGGGGCGTACTTTCCTTTTTTTTAAGGGGAGCGAGTTTTTTATAGGGGTGGGGGATGGGGTGGTCTAACGCGATAAAATTTTAGCACGTTTTGACGCTAAGCATTGGGAATAAGTGTGATTTTAGACTGGAGCGGCTAGATTGAACAGGGGCGGCACAAAAAATTTGCAAAGGGGAAATTTTGATGAAATGACCAAAAATGACAAACTCATCCCTCGAAGTACCCGGAGTTTTTAAGTGTTTGCAAAATTTTCGAAATCACCAAAATATTCCACAGTTCTTACGTACCAGGCAACTGCGAATGACGTTCCCACCACTAAGGTAAGGGTGGGGGTGGCTACCAAAGGGGCGCCATTTTTTTGACTTCACGCCCCAGTAGCGCCCTTATGGCAAAACGTATCGATTCGAGCGAGGTATCAAAATTTGCGCGTCGACGAGGCGAAAAATGTGTGTTTTTCAAAATTTTTAATTTTTGACAGGAAATGTCAAAAAAATAAAAAATTAAAAAAAAATTAAAAAAAAAAGAAAAAATGACATAGCTCCGCTCCTATAGCTTCAATTTTGACCAAACTTTTATTGTTGTAAATGGTTTGATGTGGCGGATTCGAAAAACCTAGATTCAATCAGTGGCGCATCCATGGGGAGAAAAAAGGGGGGAAAATGGCGATATTTTCAACAAAACCTCAAAATGAGACTGGTGTTTTTGGACTTAAGATTTTTGAATTTTTTGCGAATTTTTCATGTCGAATTTAACTCTGTCAGTGGCGTGGTTGCGGATTTTTTTAGGGGTGCGAGTTTTGCATAGGCGTGAAATTAAAAAAAAACATAAAATGAGATATAACAGCCTTTGGACAAGTTTTTTGAATTTTTTGCGAATTTTTCGTGCCAGTTTTAAATCTGTCAGTGGCGTCGTCTAGGTTTTTTAAGGGGAGCGAGTTTTGTATAGGTGTGTAAGTAGCAATATGAGGTAGGTGCTTTTGGAATTAGGCTTTTAAAAAATTTTGAAAATTTTTTGTGCTGATTTCAACCTTATCATGGGCGTACTTTCGTTTTTTTAAGGGGTGCGAGTTTTGAATAGATATGGGAATGGTAATATGAGGTTTGTGCTTTTGGACTTAAACTTTTTAAATTTTTTGCGAATTTTTCGTGTCCCTTCTAATCCTGTCAGTGGCGTCGTTTCGTATTTTTTAAGGGGTGCGGGTTTTGTATAGGTGTTTAAGTAGCAATATGAGGTCTGTGCTTCTGGACTTAGCCTTTTAAAAAATTTTAAGAATTTTTTGTGTCTATTCCAAGACTGTCATGGGCGTGCTTTCGAATTTTTTAAAGGGTGCGAGTCTTGCATACGTGTGTAAGTAGTAATATAAGGTTTGCGCTTCTGGACTTAAGCTTTTAAAAAATTTTGACAATTTTTTGTGCCGATTTTAGAATTTTCATGGGCGTACTTTCGTATTTTTTAAGGGGTGCGAGTTTTGAATAGGTGTGGGGATTGCAATGAGGTTTTTACTTTCGGTTTTAATCTTTTTCAATTTTTTATTTTTTGTGTCGATTTTAACCCTGACAGTGGCGTTGTTGTGGATTTTTTTAGGGGTGCGAGTTTTGCAAAGGCGTGTAAGTAGCAATATGAGGTACATGCTTCTGGAATTAAGCTTTTAAAAAATTTTGAGAATTTTTTGTGCCGATTTGAACCTTGTTATGGGCGTACTTTCGTTTTTTTAAGGGGTGCGAATTTTGAATAGATGTGGGGACGGTAATATGTAGTTTGTGCTGTTGGACTTAAGCTTTTCAATTTTTTGCGAATTTTTCGTGCCCGCTGTCAGTGGCGTCGTTTCGGATTTTTTAAGGGATGCGAGTTTTGTATAGGTGTGTAAGTAGCAATATTAGGTTTCTGCTTCTGGACTTAGGCTTTTAAAAATTTTTGTGCCGATTTTAACACTTGTCATGGGCGTACTTTCGTATTTTTTAAAGGGTGCGAGTTTTATATATGTGTGTAAGTAGTAATATGAGGTTTGTGCTGTTGGACTTAAGTTTTAAAAATTTTGGAGAATTTTTTGTGCCGATTTTAGCCCTTTCGTGGGCGTACTTTTGTATTTTTAAAGGGGTGCGAGTTTTGAATAGGTGTGGGGATGGCAATATGAGGTTTGTACTTTTGGCCTTAAGCTTTTTGAATTTTTTGCGAATTTTTTGTGTCGATTTTAACCCTGACAGTGGCGTGGTTTCGGATGTTTTAAGGGGTGCGAGTTTTGGATACGCGTGGGAGGGCAATATGAGGTTTGCACTTTTGGACTTAATCTTTATTTTTTTTTGCGATTTTATTTTGGCGATTTCGACCCTGTCGGTGACGTATTTTCGTATTTTTTATAAGTGCAAGTTTGGTATAGGCGTGGGAGGGCGATATGAGCTTTGAGGTTTTTGAATTTTTTGCGATTTGTTTTTCCCGATTTCGAATCTGTCGGTGGCGTACATTCGTCCATATATCATAATTTCAATTGGGGTGTTTTTGTAGCTCCGGAAGTACGAGGCGGAGAGGTTTGTGCATTTTGGGTTAAGCTTTTTGAATTTTTTGATGATTTTTGGTGAGGACTTCGATTCGGCCAGGGGCGTGCTTTCGGATTTTTTAAGGGGTACGAGTTTTGCTTAGGGGAGGGGGGTGCGATTGTCAAAGGCGAAAAAATTTCATTGGGTTTTAAAGCTAAGGGTTAGGAATAAGTGTCACTTTTGACCCGGGAATACTAGCTCAAACAGGGGCGTCACAAAAAAATCACTAACTTGCGGGTTGAAGGAAAAAATTGAAAAAAAGGGCAAAAAAGTTGAAAAAAAATTTCAGATGGACGTAAATCGGGTGCTTTTTAGAGAAGAATGTTGTGCTTTTGGACTTCACCGTTCTTAATTTTTTGCGATTTTTTATTTGAATGTTTTTCCCTACCAGGAGCGTACTTTCCTTTTTTTTAAGGGGAGCGAGTTCTTCATAGGGGTTGGGGGTGGGTTGGTCAAACGCGATAAAATTTTAGCGTGTTTTGACGCTAAGGGTTAGAAATAAGTGTGATTTTCGACTGGAGCCGATAGATCGAACAGGGGCTGCACAAAAAATTTGCAAAGGGGAAATTTTGATGAAATGGCCAAAAATGACGATGTCGTCCCTCGTGTACCCAGAGTTTTCAAACTTTTGTAAAATTTCCACCATAGTCCAAATATCCCACAGTTCCCATACTCCACAAAACTTCGATTTTTTTTCCAACCCCTACGGTAAGGGTGAGGGTGGCTACTAAAATGAGGTCAACTTTTTGAGTTCAGGGCCCAGTAGCACCCTTACGGCGAAACGTATCGGATCTCGCGAGACATCAGAATTTGCGCATCGACGAGACGAAAAATATACGTTTTTTGAAATTTTCAATTTTTGATGGGAAATGTCAAAAAAAATTAAAAATAAAAAAAAATAAGAAAAACAGAAAAAATTACATAGCTCCGCTCCCATAGCTGCGATTTTGGTCAATCTTTTATTGTTGTAAATGGTTTGACGTAGCGGATTCGAAAAACCAAGTTTCAATCAGTGGCGCATCCATGGGGAAAAAAAGGGGGGAAAAGGGCGATATTTTCAACAAAACTTCAAAATCAGATGGATGCTTTTGGACTTACGATTTTTGAATTGTTTGCGAATTTTTCGTGACAATTTGAATTCTGTCAGTGGCGTGGTTGCGGATTTTTTAGGGGTGCGAATTTTGCATAGGCGTGAAATTTAAAAAAAAAACACAAAATGAGATTTATGCTTTTGGACAAGCTTTTTGAATTTTTTGCGGATTTTTCGTGCCGGTTTTAACCCTGTCAGTGGCGTCGTTTCGGATTTTTTAAGGGGTGAGGGTTTTGTATAGGTGTGTCAGTAGCAATACAAAGATTCGGCTTCCGGACTTAAGCTTTTAAAAATTTTTGGAGAATTTTTGTACCGATTTCAACTTTGCCATGGGCGTACTTTCGTATTTTTTAAGGGGTGCGAGTTTTTAATAGGGGTGGGGATGGCAATATGAAGTTTGTGCTTTTATACATAAGCTTCTAGAATTTCTGGCGATTTTTTGTGTCGATTTTAACCCTGTCAGTGGCGTGGTTTCGGATTTTTTTAAGGGGTGCGAGTTTGCCATAGGGCTTAAATTTAACAAACACATCACGAGCATTGTACTTTTATACTTAAGCTTTTTGAATTATTAGAGATTTTTTCGTGCCGATTTTAATCCTATCAGGGGCGTCCTTTCTATCTTCTATCTATATACATAATTCAAATTGGGGAGTTTTGTAGTTTCGGAAGTAAGAGGCTTGGAGATTTGTGCCTTTTGAGTTAAGCTTTTTAAATTGTTTGATGACTTTTGGTGCGGATTTCGATTCGGTCAAAGGCGTGCTTTCGGATTTTTTAAGGGGTACGAGTTTTGCTTAGGGGAGGGGGTGCGATTGACAAGGGCGAAAAAATTTGTGCGCGTTTTAAAGCCAAGAGTTAGGAATTAGTGTCACTTCTGACCGGAGTGCGCTAGCTTGAACAGGGACGTCACAAAAAAATCGCAAACTTGCGGGTTGCAGGAAAAAATTGAAAAAAATGGCAAAAAAGGGGAAAAAATTTTCAGATGGACGTAAATCGGGTGCTTTTAAACGAAGAATGTTGTGCTTTTGGTTAAGCTTTCTGAATTTTTTGCGATTTTTTCGTGTCAACTTCGATCATGTCAGAGGCGTACTTTATTTTTTTTAAGGGGAGCGAGTTTTTCATAGGGGTGGGGGTGTGTTGGTCGAACGCGAAACAATTTTAGCGCGTTTTGACGCTAAGCGTTAGGAATAAGTGTGTTTTTTTGACTGGAACCGCTAGCTCGAACAGAGGCTGCGCAAAAAATTCGCAAAGGGGGAATTTTGAAGAAATGGCCAAAAATGACGAACTCACCCCTCGAAGTACCCGGAGTTTTTAAATGTTTGCAAACTTTTAGAAATGGCCAAAATATTTCACAGTTTTTATGTGCCAGGCAACTAAGAACCACGTTCCGATCCGTAAGATAAGGGTGGGGGTGGATACTGGCTACCAAATTGGGGTCAACTTTTTCATCAACTTTGTCAACTTATGGCGAAACGTTTCGAATCGCGCGAGGCATCAAAATTTGCGCATCGACGAGGCGAAAAATATACGTTTATCGAAATTTTCAATTTTTGATAGGAAATGTCAAAAAAAATTAAAAGTAAAACAAATAAAAAAGAAACAGAAAAAATGACATAGCTCCGCCAGTATGGCTTCCATTATTTTGGCCAAACTTTTATCGTTGTTAATGGTTTGATGTGGATTTGAAAAACCAAGTATAAATCAGTGGCGTATCCATGGGGAGAAAAAAGGGGGGAAATGGGGACATTTTCAACAAAACCACAAAATGGGGTTGGTGCTTTTGGACTTAAGCTTTTTGAATTATTTGTGAATTTTTCGTGTCTATTTTAACCCTGTCAGTGGCGTCCCTTCGGATGTTTTAGGGTGTGAATTTTGCAGAGGTGTAAAATTTTCAAAAAACTCACGAAATAGTTTTGTGCTTTCGCACAAGCTTTTTGAATTTGTTGCGAATTTTTTGTGCTGGTTTTAACCTTGTCAGTGGCGTCGTTTTGGATTTTTTAAGGCGTGCGAATTTTGCATAGGGCTGAAATGTTCAAAAAAAAAATACAAAATTAGCTTTGTGTTTTTGAATTTAAGCTTTTTGATTTTTTGCGATTTTTTCTTGCATATTTAAATCCTGTAAGGGGCGCACTTTTGAGTTTTTGAAGGGGTGCGAGTTTTGTATAGGTGTGGGGGGGGGGGGCAATATGAGGTGTGTGCTTTTGGATATAAGCTTTTGAATTTTTTTGAGAATTTTTGTTCCGATTTTAACCCTCTCAGGGGAGTACTTTCGTATTTTTTATGGGGTACGGGTTTTGTTTAGATGTTGGTGGGCAATATGAGGTTTGTGCTTTTGGACTAAAGCTTTTTGAATTTATTTCGATTTGTTTGTGCTAATTTTGACCCTGCTCGTGGCGTACTTTCGTCTTTTTTTAACGGGTGCGAGTTTTGTATAGACATGGGGGTGGCAATATGAGGTATGTGCTTTTGGATATAACCTTTTTCAATTTTTTAAGGATTTTTGTGCCGATCTCAACCCTGTGAGGGGCGTACTTTTGTATTTTTTAAGGGGTGCGAGTTTTGTAAAGGTGTGGGGGGCAATATGCGGTTTCTGCTTTTGGATATAAGCTTTTAAATTTTTTAAGAATTTTTTGGGCCAATTTCAACCTGTTAGGGGCGTACTTTCGTATTTTTTCAGGGGTGCGAGTTTTGTATAGATGTGGGAGGGCAATATGAGGTTTAGGCTTTTTAAATTTTTTCCGAATTTTGTTTGTGCCGAGTTCAATCCTGTCAAGGGCGTACTTTCGTATTTTTTAAAAGGTGCGAGTTTAGGATACGCGTGGGAGGGCAATATAAGGTTTGCACTTTTCAGCATGAGCTTTTTAAATTTTTTGCGATTTATTTTTACCGATTTCGACTCTTGTCGATAGGTTAATAAGGTTTTTGAGTAGTAGATGGAAGTACCGTTTTAAAATCACTAAAATAGTATAAGCGATATATTATTCGACGTGCCTTAGAAAATTATTTCTGGTTAAAAAGTTCTAAACGAAAGTGCAATATTATAGTATAGTATAGTATATTAGAGTATAGTATATTATAAAATGATAGTATTCTATGGATTTAGTAAGGCCTAACTAGTCGTAATATAATAAAGAATGGCGGTACAGAGCCCAATTTCAGAAATATGTTAGTACGTGGAAATTACTCTATAACTAAATAAAATATTGAAAAAAGGAGCCTGTGCCGCCATTAAGAAGAAAAAAACTTTCTTCAAATAAACTTTTTATCCCATGCCTAGATTTTGTGTAATCTTGGAACTACTAAAATTTTTTATTTCTAACAAGAAATCGAACATATTATAACTAAATAACTAATTATGCAACATAGAGAAATTATCACTGTCATTTTGACAAACCTGCGTCAGATTTTCTCTAATCTGTTCTGTCATCTTTATCGATATCTGTTCAGTGCAGTAGTGTGTTAATTTAAGAATTCGTTTTTGTTGTTTCATAGGAAAGTAGTGTTTATTGATAGTTAATTTATTATATATTTGTTGTTGTTGTATGAGTTGTTGGCCTCTTTGAAAGAATAGATTGTTGTTAATTGTGAGTTTTAATTATATGTAGGTAGGTAAGTATATTTTACGTAAAAATATTTCGAATTCTAATGCGAGCATATAAAGTTTTAGGAGGATTTTTGAAGCTATACTTCTTTACGCGCGATATGAGGGTGAATTTTTATATGTTAAAACCTACGATCCCGGCGCATGCGCATTATAACTTTGTTCTGATTGGATGTTCAAATGACATGTCAAAAATTATCCAATATGGCAGCTGTAGCGCAGCTGTGGTTTGGACGGTTGACGGTTTGGTTATGTATGGTTGTTGCGTTTTAAAATTTGTGGGAAGAGAAACAACAAAGGTTAGTTAATAGTTATACTGCCTTTTTAAATAGTTTTCATATTATATTTTTGAAGTTATACTTCAAAATGTTTTAATTTATGTATGTATCAGTCCAGAAAAGGTGTGGAAAGAATATATGAGTGTTTTTAAATATATTTTTCTACAAACGTGTTAAAAATGCAATTTTTAGGACTCCATAGGAGCGTTAAAAATTATACTTTAAGGCACTAGTGCTTTAAAAATTTTAAGGCACTGCAGTTAAAAGTGAATTGTCAAATTGTGAAACGTCAAAATATTTATATTTCATTTATTAACGTTAATATTAATAATACAACTTGCGCAATTTGAAAAAGGTAGTTTAAAAGGTTTTCTATTATAATTTTGTGTCTTTGGATTTGTCTTTCTTGGGCGTAAAATAATAAAACATCTATTTTTATATTGCATTTGTCACCGTGATGTATAATTATGTATATCTGAAAGGTAACTGGCATGCGGCTTGATGGCCTTGTTGGTAGAGCATTGGACCAGAGATAAAAAAATCGCGAGATTGCGAGTTCAAATCCCGGACGATTCATATTTTTTCTTTTTTTTTTAATATTTGGCATTGTTAAGTTTTGATTCATTTTTGGTAATTATTGTTAATTTTTTGTATTGTAACTGTTAAGTAGGTATATTTATTTCGTTAAAATTATATTATAATAGAAGTATAACTTCTTACGTGCGTACAAAGTACACACACATTCTTTTTTTATTCTAAAAATATTATCAATAGTTTAACAAAATGGAAAAAGTAAATCAAACGAAAAATAAAGTGAAACCTTCCAAGAAAAAGTCCATTAAAAACCGTGCTAAAATTATGCGAAAATCGAAATTTGTTTCGATTCACAACAAGAAATGATTATTTATTATTGTTTTAATATTAGATATTTCATGCAAATACCTTTCTAAATACCTATCTTAACATAAAATTTTCACCCATTTTGGTTTATTTCTATAAATATCTATTTATTAATAATAAAATCGTTTTCAATTACTTCCATTTAGCGCGACTATGATATTGTCAAAATATTAATCTTAGATAATGTCAAAGATTACCACTGTTGCTAAAGTTTATGATACTATCTCCCGAAGTTATATTTTGTTGCTACCTGTTGATCGCTACTGTTTATTCTTAATCAGAATTGTTTTTACATTTTCAGACCTATTTTTCATTTTATTGTGTATTGTAGTGTATAAATTAGGCTCACTTATTTTCTGAAATATTAATAATAATTGAAAATATATAGCGGTCTAAATACAGAGTAATCCATATAAAATATTTGTCACAGTAATTTAATCTTTGTATTTATATATTTTAAAGTTAAATTAATTTACAAATAGGAAATTTCTTAAGTAAAAGTACTATCCTATGCAAAATTTATCCTAGAATCAAATGTATAGTTTTTCTATTGGCACATTTTTTGTATCTATCTATTCCTACTCTCTATGTAATTTTTTAAACAATATCTACTCATTTCAAAACAAGATTTAATAGGTTTCATATATTATTTAATAACAAGTCGATATAACAACTGAGGATAGTATAAAAATATAACGTGTATATTTTTTATTCATAATACCGGTTTTAATACCGGGATCCCGGTATTTGAAATTTTAAATACCAAATACCGGTATTGAGATTTTGGCTCGGTATTGTAAGCCCTATATGTAGGTACTTTCGCCTCTCATATTGTGGAGTTCGAATTGTGGGATAAACTATTAACAACATCAGATATGCAGATGATATATCGATCATAATTGAAAATATCGAAGATCTTCAATTCTGTGGACTTGGTGAAAATACCACAAAGACAAAATTACTTGTAATTAGTAAACAATACTAAACAATACTTTGGCCCTAAACAACTAATGGTCAACAATTAGCCGATTACAAAATTTAACCATTTCAAATACCTGTTGAATAAACGAGACACAAATTCTAATGAAAAAATTAAAACTCATATAAATTGCAAGAGGAGAATTTATGAAACTTAGATCTATGCTGTGTATGTAATTCTCAGCTAAACTTAAATTAAGAATCAAATTCCTTAAATGTTATGTGTATCCTATATTACAAATGGATGTGAAACCTGGAAAATGATTGTTAATATAATGAACAAATTAGAAGCCTTCAAGATGTGGTCATATTTTAGCATGCTCAAAATATAATGAATGCAACGCATTTCAAGCAAAGAAATCTTAAACAGGATAAGCCAAGGAAATGCTAACTTGACGTAGATAATAAAAAAGAGAAATGTAAAATATCTGGGCATATAATGAGAGGTAGTAGATACTGGATACTGCAGTTAATGCTCAATGGAAAGATAGATGGAAAAAGAGGAATTGAAGGAAGAACTATTTATGGCTCCGAAATCTTCGTCAATGGACTGGCGTATGAGCAGATGAATGGTAACATACACTTTAAATATTACATATTTTAATATGGGACAATAATTACTGGTGTTTTGAAAATTACATTTTTTTTAACTGATGCTTGACGTTTTAATTTCTACTTCTAAAATCGTTTTCAAACAAGATTGTTTGTTTGTTTAAAAAAGACAAAGTCGTATCCAAACGAAGGTTATTAGCGACATTTCTGTAACATTTGTAACAATATTAAATCAAAAATTGGTAAAAATGAATTACAATTTGTAGACAATTAAACCTTTGGAGCAATAATTAAATTCCACGCACTTACATTTTATTTTTGAAATGAACTTTTAGATCGCTAGCGACACTCTGACACTCTCTTTCTGATGCATCATTAGTGATAGCGTTACGCGCACTAGTATCTGCTTGTTCATATTTCCTTCTATGCCTATGTGGGACGGTATCCACAGGAAGTGGATTCATCTGAAACTTTCTTGAGCTTCCATTAGTTCAGCCTTGGTTCTTTTCTCAATGGGGTGTTTATGGTATATATTTTGCATAACTTTGACTGTGCTAAGAGAGTCGGAAAGGACTGGACAACAAGGAAGGTTTTTAATATATACATGTTTGATGGCTTTAAACAAACCAGAGAGATCTGCACTATAGTTGCTGCAATTCAGAGAAAGATGTAGGAGCATAGCAAGGCGATGGAAAAATCCATCAATATTCTTTTGAAGTAGAAATTTGAATCTTAATGTTGGCTTAATTGAGATGTGTCACTTTCCCAGTCCGATGCCTCACTGCCAAGATTACTAATGATTTTGTTTTAAAAATTATAAGATGATGTATAACCGTGTTTTATTAGGTAATATAACCAATACCGATAAAGTCTGAACAGAAATGGAGAGAACCACAGTCTTCTGAGATTCGCATATACTATGACATCGTCCTTATTTATAGCAGATCGAATGTATGATGCAATAACATGGAGAAATTATTAGAGGTCAGAGTAAAGATTAATATAAATAAGAAGCAAATAATGATTAATTTGGTGCTAAATCGTAATAGCGCTTTTGATGGAAGGGATATTGAGCATACTGCATCATATAAGTACTTAGAACATGAACTTGGTTAGTAAGAGACAACCAGACATGTGACCTCCCACGTCTCATAATATTAGCCTGGGCAGCGTTTGGTAAATTAAACCATGCATTTAAAATAGGTCTTATCCATATACCGCAAAAATTCTTGGTTAGTGCGTACCTGGTTAGTATCTGTACTCACTTATGTAGCGGAAATATTAACACTCAAAAAATGGAAGTGATCAAGTTTTGCGTGACTCAGATGGCTATGGAGCGCCAGATGTTGGGTTTTGGAGGGCACGAAAGGAACAGGTTATTGATTATAATACATTTTCCCAGAATTTTAAAATAATCTTTTAGTGCAGCCGATATGTGAAACACTTGTGCATTTAATGATAAAAGCGTATAATTTGGACCACATATACTGAAAATATAAAGGTTCAAATTTAGATATGAGGCCATCTCAGATTTTTCCTTTTACAAAAATGGCAAGCATTCAAAATGGCGACTATACATATGCGACTAATAGCACGGTAACTTTTGAATGAGACGTCCGATTTCAACCTTTGGTATATAGGTCCTTTTTTTGATGTATAAGATCGAGGTCATGAACGGAAAGAATAAGTTTACCAAAAGTTGTGCTTTTACTGGTTTTTATGTAAGAATATGTTGTTTTTTTCAATTCTTTCACCCTGTATATATTAATTTTTCAAAAAGGTAATACCGCCACTCAAAGACCGTAAAAATATTTTTTAGGAAGTATTTTGAATTTTTTAATTATATTAATTACTATTTAATAAATGCATAACGTATCTTCACATGCACCTATCTGCGGCAGATTCGTGCAAATATTATAAGAATTATTGTGCATTTAATGGTAGAAGCATATAACTTGGACCACATATATTACATATATAAAGGTTCAAATTTAGATATAAGACCATCCCAGATTTTGCCTTTTACAAAAATTGAGGGCATTGAAAATGGCGACTAAACTTATATGTGCCTAATGGCACGATAACCTTTGAACGAAAAGTCTGATTTCAGCCAAATTTGGCATCAATGTTCTCTTTTTGATGACTAAAATCGAGATCTTGAACCGGAAGAATAGTTTTACCAGAAGTTGTGTTTTTACTGTTTTTTTTTTTATGTAAAAATATGTTGCTGTTTTTTCACTTCTTTCACCCTGTATATATTAATTTTTCAAAAAGGTAATACCGGTATTGAAAAGAGCATAAATATATTTTTTAGGAAATATTTGGAACTTCTTTAATTACCATTTAATAAATGCATAACGTATCTTCACATATATTATGTGCGGCACATTTATTTTGAATGCCCGCTATTTTTGTAAAAGACAAAATGGCCTCATATCTAAATTTGAACCTTTGGATGTGTAGTATGTTTGGTCGAAACTATATGCTTCTACCATTCTATGCACAATAATTCTTATACTATTTGCACGAATCTGCCGCTAATAGGTTCATAGGTACATGTGAAGATACGTTATGCATTTATTAACTGATAATTAACATAACTAAAAAGTTCAAAATATTAAAAAAATGTTTACGGCCTTTACAACGCCTGTATTACCTTTTTAAAAATCTATAATAATATATAGTACGTTCTTTAACGGTAAAATATTGCAAAACCTCTAAATTTTAAAAAACCGCTAGGATTGACATAAAATTTGGCATACACATAGCTAACAAGTCAAAGAAAAAAAGTGATGTTGTGCCGATATGTGCTTTTGCGCCGGGGGTGCTTTTCACCCCTCTTGGGGGTGAAAAATATTCGTCCAAAGTAAGTCCGGAAATTGATAAACTGACTAATTTTAAGTAAGTTTTATTCTATAGAGTTTCTTCGCTAAGTCAATACTTTTCGAGTTATTTGCCAGTGAACATGTTCATTTTTTCAACAAAATAACCACACTTTTAGACGGTTTTTTACAAATAACTCAAATAGTACGTATTTTGTCGAAAAAATATTCGTAGTAAAAATATAGCCTGTAAAAAATTTAAAAAAATGGTGTGTATATCACGTTCCTATACCTAGAAGAAGCAGAGTTATAGCTAATTAAAAATAGGTTCATATTCGTCCAATTCCAAATGGAATATTTTAACGTGAAATAACCAAAAATAAGCACATTTCGGGGAAAACTCATTAAAAATTATTATTAAAAGTGTTTAAAAAAATCTTCATTTTTGTTTTATAAAAAAAGATTCTAGTATCAAAAGTAAACAAGTTACGCTCAAAATAAAGTTAGTACCTTTTTTTTTGGTAAAAAAATCGGGAAAATCACCCCCTAATTAATATCTCGAATGAACTTAATCGTTACGACTTCACAAGTTTCTTGACTCGTGTATGTATTGTTTATATGATCTGTAAGTTTCATCGGTTCAAAGTCATTATTTCTGAAAGGGCTGTAGTTAAAAGGGGTTGAACGAGTCACTGATCACGAATGTATGCAAATTAAGAAACACCAAATCTCAATCAATTTTTGTCTAACAGAAAAACAAAAAAATACATGATATTCAGAAGAGCATTGCTGACTTTTTTGTTTTTCGAGATTTTTGGTATCTCTAACAATTTTTAAGTTATTTTGAAAAAAAGCATATTTTTCAAAATTAAAATTTTTAAAAAGTTTATTTTAAAAACAAATTATTTCCAAAATAAGCACTTTGAATCGATGAAACTTACAGATCATATAAACACAACATAAGTAAAATAATTTCTGGAGCGGTAACGATTAATTTCATTTAAGTTGTTAATTAGGGGGTGGTCTTCCTGTTATTTTTGGCCAAAACAAAAGCGACCAACATTATTTTGAGCGTAACGTGCTTAAGTTTAATGCTACAAACTTTTTATAAAAACAGAAACAAAGCTTTTTTAAACACTTAAAAAATTTATAATGAGCTTTCCCCAAAAAGTGCTTAATTTTTTGGATATTTCACTTCGAAGTACAGTACAACCTCGATAACTCGGATTAATCGGGACCGCGGCCGATCCGGGTTATCGAAAATCCGGGTTAGCCGGAGAATATGGTAAAAATTAATAAAATACCGTATACTTACAGATAAACTCCGTTATAACTGAAATAACATGAACTACACATCTAAATTATTAAAAACACGCAAACACAAACCTAAGCAAACGGAAGCAAACAATACAAGACTGTACAACACACAATACAGTCACAATCGGAACGATGTTATGAACAGTGAAAACTAAGACCATTGTTTAAAAAATAATTTTTTAAATAGTCTTTTAGTCTTTTTTAAACAATGCTAAGAACAGTTTGAAATAAATAAAGGAGTAACAGGTGCCTGTTGTTTCCGATAAATCCGAGACAATGACCGTCGCTGCGCCGCCGCCCTGTGCCATGAGTCATTTTTACTATCGTATACATAGTTCAAATTACACAAATACACATTATCTCTCAAATATTATATTACATACTGTCTCTTGCAAGATAATTCGGATGGAATTCCCCAGATTAAGAGACTGGGCCGATATCAAGCACAAAATAATCTGGGGAATTCCATCCGAATTATCTTGCAACGGATAGAACATTTTTATTGTTGAACTGTTTGTCTGATGAAAATCGGTCCGGGTTAGCCGGACTTCCGGGTTATTGGGGGCCGACTTATCGAGGTTCCACTGTATTGTATTTGAAATTTGGTGAATATGAATCTATTTTTCATTGGCTATAACTCTGGTTTAACGAGGTCCAGAGACCTAACGCGTACACCACTTTTTTACTTTTTACAGGCTATATTTTTGCTAAGAACGTTTTTTTGACAAAATACTTACTTTTTGAGTTATTTGCGAAAAACGGTCTAAAAATGTAGTTATTTTGTTGAAAAATGAACATATTCACTCGCAAATAACTCGAAAAGTGTTGACTTGGCGAACAAGCTCTATGGAACAAAAGTTACTTAGAATTAGTCATTTTATCCATTTCCGGACTTATTTTAGACTATTTCCCCCCCCCCCAAAAGGGGGTGAAAGTCACCCCCAGTGCAAAAGCACACATCGGCACAGTATCACTTTTTTTTTGACATGTAAGCTATGCCTATGCCAAATTTCATGTCAATCCAAGCGGTTCTTTAAAACATACAGCAAAAAAAGTGAAAGAATGGACTAATATACAAGGTAAATGAATTGAAAAAATAAACAACATATTTTTACATCAAAAATCAGGAAAAACCTAACTTCTGGTAAACCGATTCTATTGGTTCGAGACGTCGATCTTACACATCAAAAAAAGAACCTATATACCAAATTTGGTTGACATTCGACTATTAATTCAAAAGTTATCGTGCTATTAGTTATATATGTATAGTCGCCATTTTGAATGCCCGCCATTTTTGTAAAAGGCAAAATCTGAGATGGCCTTATATCTAAATTTGAACCTTTGTATGTGTGTTATATGTGTTCCAAATTATATGCTTCTACCGTTAAATGCACAATAATTCTAATGTTAATTACCATAACTAAAAAGTTCAAAATATTTCCTGAAAAATATTTTTATTTTTAAAATTAATATATACAAGGTAAAAGAATTGAAAAAATAACATATTTTTACATGAAAAATCAGGAAAAACACAACTTCTGGTAAACAGATTCTTCCGGTTCAAGAGCTCGATCTTATACACCAAAAAAAGAACCCATATATCAAATTTGGTTGAAGTCGGATTTTTCGTTCAAAAATTATCGTGCTATTAGTCACATATGTATCGTCGCCATTTTGAATGCCCGCCATTCTTGTGAAAGTAAAATCTGAGATGACCTCGTATCCAATTTTGAACCTTTATATGTTTAGTATATGTGGTGCACATGTTAGTAGCGAACAAATATGTAAATGTTTTGAACGAAGAATTAGGAGGGAAAAATTGGCAAAACCTACAAGTGGAACAAATGTGGCAAACATTCAAAGACACAATTATAAAAACAGCAGAGAGAGTTTGTGGAATACACAAAAGCAACAGTAAACAGAAACTAACAGCATGGTGGACAGAGGAAATCAGAAGACACACGCGCAAGAAAAAGGAGATGTGGAGAAAATATCTAGGTAACCGAACAGAAGAAAATTATAAACAATATAGAGAGCAGCGGAAAAGAGTTAAAAATATAGTAGTAGCAGCAAAACAAAAGTCCTGGAAAGATTTTGGAGACAAATTAGAACACGATAGCAGAAGCAATCAGAAATTATTTTATAAGGTCATAAAAGGAATAAGAGGTAATAAACATAAAGAAGTAACATCACTAAAAGATCAGAACGGAGATCTACTGACTGATGAAGTGAGCATTATGGAAAGATGGAAAGAATATTTCCAGAAACTACTACAACACGAACCACACAGCACAAGTGAAGAAGATGAAGAAAGAACTGGCGAACAAGAAGTTGAATTTATACCAAACATTACAATGGATGAACTAACTGACGCGATTAGGAAGCTAAAAAAAGGAAAGGCACCAGGTCATGATCAAATTACGGCGGAAATGATCAAAAACATGGGTGATATGGGACTACAAAAGTTATTAGAACTATTTCAAATGATTTGGAGAGACGAACAAATACCTACAGACTGGGAGATTGGTCTGATTGTACCTATACATAAAAAGGGTGACAACAAGAATTGCAATAACTATAGAGGAATAACTCTGTTAAATACAGTGATGAAAGTTTATGAGCTAATAGTAGAGAGTAGACTGAGAAAAATAATAGAACCAGCTTTAGAAGAATCGCAAAGTGGTTTTAGACCTGGTAGATGTACACAAGATCACATTTTTACGTTAAACGATATAATATATAAAAGATTATCTAGGAAGAAAAAAACGTACCTCAGTTTCCTTGATATGGAAAAAGCATTCGACAAAGTACCTAGATCAAAAGTATGGAAAAGTCTGAAGAACAGAAACATACCAGAGAAGCTTATACAAGTAACTAAATCAATATACAGAGACACTAGAAACCGTGTGATAAGTAAAAATATGATATCCGACCAGTTCAGAACAACTGAAGGTGTAAGACAAGGGGGAAGCTTGAGCCCGTTACTATTTATTACTTTTATGGACGAAATAATAAAAGAAACAAAAACAAAAGTCAGACCATTACACATAGGATATAGAAATCTGAAAAGCACGGAGATAGCAGATTGTACATTTGCCGACGATGTAGTAATTTTAACAGCGACTGAAGACGAGCTACAAAGAAGCGTAAAAACATGGAACACAGTTTTAAAAAAGTATGGTATGACTATGAACAAAGAGAAATCGAAGGTAATGGTAATAGCTAAAGAAAGAGAGGATGTGCATATTCAGGTAGATGATACAGAGATTAGACAGGTACAATCATTCGAGTACTTGGGAGTAACCATTGAAGAAACAGGTAGACAGGGAGCTGAGATCAACAAAAGAATTGATAAAGTGAATAGACTGTACCACGCAATAGGAAAAACAATTATTAACAAGAAAGAAGTATCGAAACATACGAAAATCAAGGTATTTAAGGCTATATACAGACCAGTACTTACATACGGATGTGAATCCTGGGTACTAAATAGACAACAGGAAAGTAAGATACAGGCAGCAGAAATGAGGTATCTACTCAGAGTTCAAGGAGTCACTAGAAGGGATAGGGTAAGAAATAACTACATAAGAGAAGAACTGAAAATCGAGACAATGATGGAGTATGTTGAAAAAAGACAATTAAGTTGGTGGGGGCATCTACAACGACTACAGAAAGAAGCACCAGTTAAAAAGATATGGGAAACGAAGGTGCAGGGAAAAAGAAGTAGAGGAAGACCGAGAGAGACATGGAACGAAGTGATGGCAAGGATTCTGGACAAAAAAGGAATAGCATGGAACGAAGCAAAGGCGATGGCACAGGACAGAAAACAATGGAAGATATTTGTGCACTGTTAACAGAGCACACGTTAATACCTACACCCGAGAGGGTAGAAGGTCTAAAGATTATATATAAAATATGTGGTGCAAATTATATGCTTCTGTCATTAAACGCACAATTCTTATAATATTTGCACGAATCTGCCGCAGTATTTATGAGAACGAATATTTTAAAAATAGATAGAAGTATGGATAATCAAGTTTTATAATGTACATAACCCAATAAACCTTAGTTATAACTGTTATAGGTTTTCGAGAATAATTAAAATAATCTTCTTTGAAAACAGTTTCCCGTTTAAAAATGTAATTTTCATTACACCGATAACTATTTTGGCTGAATTCCTCATAAACATAATAAATAACATTTAAATTTAGATTATCAGTAGTAATGGCACAAGAGCTCTAACATTGTTGAATTTTTCCCGAGTCCCAAAAGTGTCACGAGTGCAAAAATTCTATATTAATTTTAGAGATCGAGTGCAATTTGTTGCGATTATTTCATGAATAAAACTGTTCAAATTGTATTGTAATTTATTTATGTAAGTACAAATTAGTACAATTAAACACACAGTTGTTATAAATATTTTACGGTTGAAAGTCATCACTTTTATAATTTTTAAAACATTAATTATCATTAATGTCACTGAATGTATTTTTTCGTAGCAACGAAGGGCATCTGGCGTAATATACTTGACGACGGGAAATTATCAAAAATTATCGATTTAATTTAGATTTCTGTAGCTTTCTATTGGTCAGAATCTCCTATGAATGAAATAATCGTTTAAATTTTTGAAATTCTGTATATTTTTTGAGTTCAAGGATTCAAGTTATCTCAGATACTTGTAATAAAAATTTGCACTTCGCAAATATTTGCCTAATATTTACATTTATCGTGTAGTATATAAATTATAATGAATGAAACGATAAGAGTAATAATAACAATGTAATGCAGTATATTAAAGAGAGCGGATATTTACAGAAGATTTGCAAAAGCTTCCGGCAAAAATAATTTTTATGTACTTTCGCCTCTCATTTTGCGGTGTCGCAATAAAATTTTATGTGATATTTGATGTATATTAAATGTGTCAATCAATCGGGATACCTGTAATACAGACGTTAGTAGTAATTTACTGGAGTTAGAATATTTACTGCCTATGTAATATTTATTTTTAATGTTTGTTTGCATGCTATGAAGGGCCGGATATAGTATATTTTACGTCTTCTAAGTGTACTATTACACAAAATAATTTAGATGGCCATCTCTGTCTTCGTATTAATTCCAATGATTAAATATTCCATTTTTACGAGGGGCATCTTACAGTTCTCCTTCCCTTTTCTTTGTTTTTTAGTATTTTTTATTTAATCGGTTGACTTCCATCGATTCGATATGAAATATTTATTTTCAAGAGATTTGCTTTGATTACAAGAAAGCAGTTGATCGAATACAGTATGCCAAGATAATGTAGATATTAAAATAAGCAGGAATTAGCAACAAATATCTAAAAATAATTAGACACCTTTACTGGAATCAGACTACAAATCTCAGAATTAAAGCTAAACACACCGAAGATCTTAAAATCATTAATTTGTGAAGAGAAGCCAGACTGCACATTCTCTACTCTAATCTTCAATCTGTATTATGAAAGGATATTTAGCGAAGTTTTGCACGAATAGTCCAGAGAATTAAGGATTTTCAGGACACTCAAAGATCCAGGTACCTGACTATTTTTTAGTTATTGTAGACCTATAGGAAGAAAACCTTCCTGTTTCCTGCCTAGAGTTCGAGTCCGTTTTTAATTATTAACAATTTAGTGCAAAAATCGCGAATTTTTCGATTTTTTACACCCCATTCAAAAGCTAAATATTATGTAGTTAACCTAAAATTATAAAATTTTAGAAAATGAAAAAACCTTTTAAATGCCGATTTTTGAAATTTAAAAAGTTAATTTGTTGCTACGCAAACTGCAAAATAATAGTCCAAGCTGTGGGTGAAAAATAGGTCGATCTCAGGATATATTTCAGGAATTTTTGAAACCTATCAGGTGCTGTAAAGGACGATGGCAGGAATAACTTATACTAAAATGTAACCAAAAATTTCAGGAGCGTTTTTATTTATGACGTTTTTCATTTGTTAAATTTGCAATTTTTAAAGATTTTTAATTTTGCAGCTAAGGCTATTCATTTTAGAAAAAATCTTTTAAATAGAAAATTGTAGTAAATTAAAAAACCTAGAATTTGAGCTACAACAAGTTTAATTTTGTTAATACATTATTGCAAAACAGCCTGCGAAATTCCAGAATGGCCGTTTTTTGCAATTGCATTATTTATTGTAAAAATAACTTTTATTTATTTTTTAAGACTTTAAAATAAAGATCTTTAAATACAAAATAAAAAAAAATTATAGAGCCCGATTGGTAAACTAGTTGCTTAGATATTATAACTTGTTTATCCCGAGGGGTAAAATGTCGAAGGCTACAACTTTTTGAAAAAAAAAATCGTAGAGAGGTAATTCAAGATCCACTCTTCTTCTATAGACGTATATTTTCATATTTTGATGTAAATAAATGCGTAAAACATTTTTCTACCTCTTATTTCGAGTTTGAAAATATGGGGGCAAATTTCGTTATAAACATTTAGAACTGAAGCCACCCCTGTACATTATATGGGTTTATAACTTGCAAATTATTATTGTTGAAGATAAAATAAAGATTAAAAACAAAATAAAAATTTTCTACGACCAATTGAAGCCGAGATAATAGCTTTTGTTTTATAAATCGTAGTGACTTTATTTATAACAATTAAGAAATTATTTCAGAGTCATCAACTAAAGAAAGACTTATATTATCTTAAAATAAAAATTAGTTTAAACGAAAATTACATCTAATTATTAAAAATGATTTTTAAATTGTAGTGGAGATTTAATTTTCTGTACGAATGTGATTTATCGTGTCGGTTGCCCTTAGCAACGGTTAGCAACTTATAATACATTGAATCACGGTTTTTGCTCCAAATTTTAAAGCACCGCTTGAATTGACTTTAAGTTTAGCAAACACATAGATAACATGTCAAAGAATAAAAATTGTGTTGGGCCTCTGTGTGCTTTTGCCCTAGGGGTGACCTTCATCCCTTAGAAGGAGTGAAAAAATATACGTTCAAAATAAGTTAGGAAATAGATTAAACGTCTAATTCTAAGCAACTTTTGTTCTACAACATTCTCTCATTAAGTTAATACTTGTCGAGTTATTTCCGAGTAAATACTTTCATTTTTCAACAAGAAAAAAACACGTTTTTAAGAGGTTTTTGGCAAATAGCTCAAAAAGTAAGTACTTTATTGAAAAAAAACATTCTTAGAAAAAATATAATCCATTAAAGATTAAAAAAAACTGGTGTATGTATGAACTCACTAGACCCAACAGAAGCAAAGTTCTAGTTAATGAAAAATAGGTTCATAATCGTCAAATTTCAAACTGAATATTTGAAAGTGATATAACCAAAAAATAATGCACTTTTTTTAGAACACTCATTAGAACCTTTTTAAAGTTTTTAACAAAATATTATTTTTGGTTTTTTAAAAATGTTCCTAGTATCAAAAATAAGCAAGTTACACTCAAAATAAAGTTGATCTCTTTTTTTTTTCATCAAAAAGGTCGGGAAAGTCACCCCCTAATTACCATCTTAAATCAAATTAATCGTTACCGCTTCACAAGTTACTTTGCTCATGTATTATTTATATGATCTGTAAGTATCATCGTTTCAAGGGGCTTAATTAAAAAAATTGAATTTAAAATAAATCTGTTAAGTAACTTAAAATTTATTATTTTGAGTAAAAAACTGTAGTTTTTGCTTTTCTGAGTATTTTGGATTTTTTGTTTATTTTGTAAGGCAAAAATTGGTTAAGATATGGCTGTTCTAAATTTGCATACACTCGTGATTATTGATTAGTTCAAGTCCTTTTAACTACAGTCCCTTCAAAAATATGCACTGTGAACCAATGAAACTTACAGACATAAACGACACATACACGAGTAAAACAACTTATGAAGTAAAAATGATTAGTGACTAAGTTTTTAATCTAATAGCACATAAAACAATACCAAAAATATTACTCTACATCCCACCAGATTGAAAACAATGGTAGCCTTACCTGGTTACACTTCCGAGACTTCTAAAATTTGCATTTGGGTAACGGATGCTGAGACTAAAAAGGATTAATTTCAATTTTGATGCTAATTAGAGGGTGACTTTCCTGAGTTTTTTTAACCAAAAAAAAGAGACAAACTTTTATTTGAGCCTATCTTGCTTACTATTGATTCTACCAACTTTTTAAAAAAACAGATGGGTACACATATTTTTTTAAACACTTTAAAAAAGTTGTAATGAGTGTCCTCCAAAGAGTGCATCATTTTTTGGGTATTTCACTTTGAAATTTGACGGATATGAACCTATTTTTCATTAGCTAGAACTTTGCTTCTGCTGAGTGTGGTGAGTTCATACATACACCATTATTTTAATTTTTAATGGGCTATATTTTTGTTAAGAATGTTTTTTTAATAAAATACCTACTTTTTGAGTTATTTGCCAAAAACCGCCTAAAAAGGGTTTTTTTCTTGTTGAAAAATGAACGTATTTACTCGGAAATAACTCGAAAAGTATTAACTAACTGAAAAAATATTGTAGAACAAAAGTTGCTTAGAATTATACGTTTTATCCATTTCCTAACTTATTTTGAACGTATATTTTTTCAACTATTCTAAGGGGTGAAGGTCACCCCCAGGGCAAATGCACACAGAGACCCACTACAATTTTTATTCTTTGACATGTTATCTATGCGTTTGCTAAATTTAAAGTCAATCCAAGCGGTTCTTTAAAATTTGGAGCAAAAACCGTGATTCAATGTACTATAAGTTGCTAACCGTTGCTAAGGGCAACCGACACGATAAATGACATTCGTACAGAAAAATAAATCTCCACTACATTTTAAAAATCATTTTTAATAATTAAATGTAATTTTCGTTTAAACTAATTTTTATTTTAAGATAATATAAGTCTTTCTTTAGTTGATGACTTGAAATAATTTCTTAATTGTTATAAATAAAGTCACTAGGATTTAAGAAAACAAAAGCAATTATCTCGGCTTCAATTGGTCGTAGAAAATTTTTATTTTGTTTTTGATCTTTATTTTATCTTCAACAACAATAATCTACAAGTTAGAAACTCATATAATGTACAGGGGTGGCTTCAGTTCTAAATGTTTATAACGAAATTTGCCCCCTTATTTTCAAACCAGAAATAAGAGGTTGAAAAATATTTTACGCGTTTATTTACATCAGAATATGAAAATATAAGTCTTTAGAAGGAGAGTGGATCTTGAATTAACTCTCTACGACTTTTGTCAAAAAGTTATAGCTCTCGAAATTTGACCCCTGGGGATAAACAAGTTATAATATCTAAGCAACAAATTTACCAATCGGGATCTTTTATTTTTTTTATGTTTGGTATTGAAAGATCTTCGTTTTAAAGCCTTAAAAAATAAATAAAAGTTATTTTTACAATAAATAATGCAATTGCAAATTACGGCCATTTTTGTACTTTCGCAGGCTGATTTGCAATAACTTATTAACAAAATTAAACTTATTATAGCTCAAATTGTAGCTTTTTTAATTCACTACAATTTTCTATTTAAAAGTTTTTCTCTAAAACGAATACCCTAAGCTGTAAAATTAAAAATCTTTAAAAATTGCAAATTTAACAAATGAAAAACGTCATAAATAAAAAAGCTCCTGAAATTTTTGGTTATATTTTAGTATAAGTTATTCCTGCCATCGTCTTTTGCAACACCTGATAGGTTTTAAAAATTCCTGAATTATACCACGTTCTTTCACCCACAGCCTGGGATATAAGTGAAAATCCTTATTTTGTTAATAACTTTTACTAAAATTACCTTAGGACTCTAGTGTTTCACCCAAAGTTGGGTATTGGTGTACTTAACAAACCTTCAAAATTTGATACCAATCCATTAATCAGTTTAAGAGTTATTCTATTTGTTTATCCCCGAGACCTTTATTTTGCAATAACATAAGACAGAAAATGTTGAAGATAGGACAATTCTGAGTATGCCAAATGAAATCAGAAGAGAGATAGTATCAAAATGTATTGAAAAAAATAAAAAAAAAATAAGTAATACAGTTAAAAATATTATAGTAGAAACAATATTTTTATATATTCGAAAAGCTAGTATTTTAACACGAATTTTAAAATAAAAAAATTTAGCCTGGGTTCATTTGAGACAAAGTTAGCCATGTGTGTTTTTTAATTCACAGCTAATTTGTTTTAATTAATTAAGGATTCCCATTAATGCCATTTTGAAGAATGAGATTTGTATTTTTTGTTAAAAAAATTGCACAAACATTGTAGCTTCACAGCACCCTCTACAATTTTTCAAAAATGTAGTTCAAACGATTACTAGGGGAACCTACAAATCCACCTAGTTAAAATACCGAAAAAGCAATTTAAAACTAATATAATTTTATGTATCTCCGGATCAACTCAATGGATTTTGATTTTTATTTTTTTAATTTGTATGTAATTTCTCCGTATATTACAAATATGCAATTTGTTTATAAATTTATTAATTAATAAACCGTCTAATTTGTTCCAACAATTCTTGAAAAAATATTTTTTTACAAAAATCTATTTTTTTAATCATAGTATCATTAATGATCATAAAAAAAGTTAAGTTACACGTTAATAAATAAATTATTTTTATAAGATACTTATTTATTGAAGATAATTTATTAAGTATACCTTAACTTCTTCTTTGATTAATAATGATATTATGATTAAAATCATGGATTTTTGGGAAAAATATTTTTTCAGATATTTTTTCAAAGATATTTTTTCAAAAATTGTTTAAACAAATTAGACTGTTTATTAATTAATAAATGTCTAGATAAATTGCATATTTGTAATGTACAAAAAAATTACATACAAATTAAAAAAAGAACGATCTAAATATATTCAGTAAATCCCGAGATATAGCAAATGGTAGTAGTTTTAAGTTGCCTTTTTTAGTTTTAGAACTCGTGCATTTGTCGGCTCCCAGCTCTACCTTCACTTACCAAGACTAGTCACCAACTGAACTACATTTTTAAAAATTTGTGTAAAATACCAGCTTTTCTAATATTTAAAATAATTTTTTCTACGGACAATATTTTTAAAGTTGTTCTAAATGTTAATAAACTACACAATTTCAAAAATTTGGCATTTTTTACTATATTAGAAAATTTTTTATCTTTTTTAGTACATTTTGAGAGTATCAGTTTTCTACTTTCATTTGGCATACGTAGTATTGCCCTATCTTCATTATTTTCGGTCTTATGCTATTGAAAAATAAAGGTGTCTGGGAAAAACAAATAGAATAACTCTTAAACTAATTAATGGATCGGTCTCAAATTTTGAGGGTTTGCTAAATATCGCAATACCCAACTTTAAGTGAAACACTAAAATTCTAGGGTAGTTTTAGTAAAAATTATTAACAAATAACCATTTTCACTTATTTTGCACTTTGCGTAGCAACAAATTAACTTTTAAACTTTTAAAAATCGGCATTTTGAAGGTTTTTCAATGTTCTAAAAAACTAAATTTTGTAATTTTATGACAACTACTTAGCTTTTGAATGGAGTGTAAAAAATCGAAAAAATCGAAATTTTTGCACTAAATTGTTAATAACTAAACAGAACGGACGCGAACTCTAGGCAAGAAACAGATAGGTTTTCATCCTATAAGTATATAATAACTAAAAAAGTAGTCAGCTACCTGGATTTTTGAGTGTCCCGAACATGGTCTATTTCTGGCTTATTTCCCTGGAGTACAAATTGAAAAAGGCATTCTACTAAACGGGTACCAGTTAAACAAAACCAGATATTATGCAAATGCCACTATAGTATTTGCGGACAATCTGGAAGTTCTACCTTATGAACAACATTTCGTATTACAGTCAATAATATGACTCAAGAAAGCAAAACTCATAAAGATCGGCAAGAAAAACATAACATAAGGCGTACTCGACCTTAATCTGGTACCTGTCCCGTGGCTTTGCAGACGTCAACTGCCACGTGGACTGCTCACAGCACCCTTTAAAAATTTTCTGCGATCTACTTGTTTATAAATAAAATAACGTGTTGAGTGACACAAGAATATAAAAAACATGTTTTATTAACTTATTAGTTACTAATATATTATAAAAGTAAAAAAATAAAATTAAAAAGGTGTTAACCTTCGTAAGGCGGTACGGGGTGCACCTGCACCCAGACCTCGTTTTTCCCACCTATCTTTTTTAATAATTTTTTTTGATTTTTGTCCATTTTTTTATTCGCATTAAATTAAATTCTAAACGCACTCCACCCATTACAGCATTTAAACCTCTTTGCGTTTAAGTCTTTTTTTTTGGAAAAATGACTGTAGGGTGCAAATGATGAAAATTTCATATCCTGAATTGGACGTTTCTGATGTTCCACCTGGAGCTAACAGAGCTACGGACAAGGTCGGTGTTACTTATGTCACAGAAAAAAGAGAGAAAGTCCCGACATAACTGTATTGTATGTAAAAACTTTGTGTTACTCACTCTGTGAAAAATTTCATGTGTTTGTCTTGCAATGATAATAATTTTTTTAAGAAGAAATGAGTACTTTGTTTGTAAAATTATGTTTCATAGTATAATAAGCAAGTCCTACTTATCTTCCAAATCAATTTCCCCGACGTTCACATATGAAAAACAATGGATATACGGATGGGGTGCAAATGCACCCCGCACCGTCGTTTACGTAAGAATCTAAGCACCGCCTTACGAGAGTTAAAACAAATTAGCAAGTACCAAGCCTTAATATAGATGAAGTGAAGTATATATACAGGGTGTAACGAAAATACACGTCATAAATTAAATCACATACTCTGAGACCAAAAATGGTTCGAACAAACCTAATTAACCTTAGTACAAATATGCACATAAAAAAGTTACAGCACTTTGAAGTTACAAAATAAAAATCGATTTTTTCGAATATATCGAAAACTATTAGAGATTTTTTATTGAAAATGGACATGTGAATAGAATAGAATAGAATAGAAATATGCTTTATTGTCATGAAAAATTGTAAAATTTTATCGACAAAGCTTATAAAAAGTCAAGAAAACAAAACAATAACAATCCAATTTACTAAAATTACATAAATCGTCAATATATTTACAATAATAACAATAATAATGAAGTTAAACAGAAGTAATCAATTGCAAAATTTAAGTAAATTGCAAATGCATAGTCTACCTAGTAATTAATAAGTTTAAAAGTTAAGCTGCTGCATATGACACCCAAATATAGACAAAAAAAAAAATGATAATAAAAATAATACTTGTGCAAAGGGTACTGTAATTTCTTAGTAATTGATTAAGAAAATCTTCTACTGAATAATATGGTCTTTCAGATAGGTAGGCTTTCGTCAGTTTACGGAATTTGGGGAAAGATGCTGCAGATTTAAGTTGTAGAGGGAGATGGTTGTAAAGTTTTTTTTGCGGAATATAATATAGATTTCTTTACTAACTCAGAGGACGGGGTCGGCATATAGACGTCAAACGTAGAATTTCTCGTGAAGTAGTCATGATTAGGTCTTGGTGGAAAGACATGTAGATGTTTACGAATTAAGCAAACAGTTTCTAAAATATACAAAGATGGAAGGGTTAAAATTCTGTGATCTTTGAAGTAACTTCTGCAATGTGTTGTTCTTCTGAGGCCAAACAGATATCTAATTGCTCTTCTTTGTAAATTGAAAATAACATCAAATTGGGCAGCTGTACCAGAACCCCAAAAAGGAAGACCATAACAAAGATGTGACTCGAACAAAGAAAAATATGTTATTTTGGAAGATGCTAAATTGAGTTCATTCGAAACAGATCTTATAGCATAGCAAGCTGAGGATAGTTTCTTCCTTAACAAATCGATATGGTGGGACCATTTAAGGTTGCTGTCTAAAAAAATACCAAGAAATTTCACAGAATCAACGGTACTGATCTGGCTGTTATTAAGAGGTAAGGGTTGAAGGACTCCTTTATAAGACAATGCTACTGTTTTATCTACGTTAAACGAGAGTAAATTAGAGTCAGACCAGGTTTTTATTGTAAGTAGATCAGAAGTTATAGTAGCATGAAGAGTTGCAATATTTGAGTTGCTCCAAGTGATACTGGTATCATCAGCAAAAAGAAAGATTTTTCCATCGATTTTTAAACTAGTGATGTCATTAATAAAGATAAGGAAAAGTAGAGGACCCAATACTGAACCTTGAGGTACCCCACATACAATGTTTTTGAGACTAGAGTCTGTATCATTTGCTCTAACCAGTTGTTTCCTATCATCCAAGTAAGATTGGAACCAATCTAAAGAAATGCCTCGAATTCCGTAGAAATTTAGTTTTCCTATCAAAATGTTATGATTTACACAATCCAAAGCTTTGGCGTAGTCACAAAAAACGGTGGCAGTGTGAAGATTATTGTTCAGTGCTTGATAAACCTCATGTAGTACAGAAAAGATGGCATCAGTGGTGCATTTATTATTTAAAAAGCCGAACTGATTTTGTGATAAAATGTTGTTTTCAACTAGAAAGGACATAAGTCGGGCTTTTATGAGTCTCTCAATAATTTTGGAGAGTACCGGTAGTAGTGCAATAGGTCTATAATTGCAGGTATTAGATATTTCACCACCCTTATGAAGAGGAAAAATGATGGCTGTTTTCAGGCACTCTGGAAATTTACCTTTCTCAAAGGAATCATTAATTAGTGAGATGAGGACTTCTAACACATTTTCTGGGAGATTAGAAAAAATTTGTATCGATAGACCATCAGTACTACAGGAGGATTTGCTTTTGATACTATTGATTGTTTGGATCAGTTCAGATTTATCGACTGGTTTTATAAAGAATGAATTCGAGACCTTTCTTGAATTAGGGAGATAAGCAATGGGATCTTGTTGTGGCAAAATAGTTGACGTAATATTTTTACTCACATGAACAAAGTATTCATTTAGATTTTCAGGGTCTGGAAGGGAAATTGTTTTAGCAGTGTGGGTTTTATTTCGAAGATCGTTTATTATGGACCAAGTTTCTTTTGCAACACTTTTTGAGCTTCCCAGACGGTTATGGTAGTAGTCTTTTTTAGCTGATTTTATAAGTTTAAGATAGGTTGCCCTGTACTTGGTGATATATTCAGTGATAGAAACGTTGAAAGAATTATAGTGAAATTTGTGCACCCCATAAAAATTTTGTTGGGGTTTTGTTCCCTTAAACCCCCCCAAACTTTTGTGTACGTTCCAATTAAATTATTATTGTGGTACCATTAGTTAAACTCAATATTTCTATAACTTTTTTGCCTCTTAGTATTTTTTCGATAAGGCAGTTTTTATAGAGTTGCGGCGTCTTTTTTAATATGTTTACATAAAAATTTTATAGGGGTTTTGTTCCTTTAAACCCCCCAAATGTTTGTGTATGTTCCAGTTAAACGTTTACTGCGGTACCATTAGTTAAACACAGTATTTTTAAAACTTTTTGTCTCTTTGTATTTTTTCGAGAAGGCAC
The DNA here is from genome assembly GCF_917563875.1 of Diabrotica virgifera virgifera. Lineage (NCBI taxonomy): Eukaryota > Metazoa > Arthropoda > Insecta > Coleoptera > Chrysomelidae > Diabrotica > Diabrotica virgifera. The sequence continues at coordinate 206,363,256 of NC_065445.1, read as the reverse complement.
TTTATATCAACATATTACTTCTTTTTTAAAACGGTTCAAAATATACCTAAAAATGTAAATCATAAATAAATTTTCATATTATTACCAAGTCTCCATAATCGTACTTATGCCATATACAAATATGTGGTGGATTTGACAAATATTCAAAATATCTAGATAAAAACTGACTTTTGGAAAAAGTACTGGGCGGCAAAAAAGTTTTTAAAATATTGTGTTTAGTTAATGGTACTACAATAATAACTAAATTGGAACGTACACAAAAGTTTGGGGGGTATAAAAGAACAAAATCCCCATACAATTTTTATGGGGTGTCCAAATTTCACTATCATTTTTTCTTAAGATACTACTACCATAAGAATTCCACATGTCTATTTTCAATAAAAGATCTCTAATAGTTTTCGATATATTGGAAAAAATCGATTTTTATTTTGTAATTTCAAAGGGCTGTAACTTTTTTTATGTGCACATTTGTACTAAGGTAAGTTAGGTTCAATCGAACTATTTTGGGTCCCAGAATATGTGATTAAATTTATGACCTTTATTTTTGTTACACCCTGTATACACCGTTCTTAGGCGTCAACGCGCTTCGATAGGGATCTATGGAGGAGTATCACCAAGCCGCAAGTCCTTATCCCTTGCCGTACCGCGCCTCCATAGGCCGATCAGACTCTATAGAGTTTTATACTACGGCGTTGGCCTTTTAGACCAGGGCGCATCTGTAAAAATATTAGTACATTTGGACGTTGAGAGGTGACTCAAATTTTTTTGCAGAAGTTGCTTGAAAATAAATCAAATAATAATATTTGAGTTATCCTCCCTCTCAAAAAGGTCCGGAACATTGTTTAAATAATCAAAATGTCAAAAAATTAAGGAAAAATTCGATTTTTTTCTTGGTATTTTGATTATAACTTTAAAAGTATTCATTTTCGAGAAAAGTTGTACTGACATAAAAGTTGCGCAATTAAATTTCCTACAATATAGAATTGGTTAAAAATTTTAAAAATTGTCACCCTTGTTGCAAAATAGCAATAATTGTGAAAAAAACATACAAAAACAAGTATTCGCATTTTACGTTTTTGAACCATTTATGCTACACTTAGGACCTTCATATTTCACCCTGAAAAATTTTATGATACATTAAAACAACACTGTAAATTTCATTAAGATCGGTGTAATAGATTTTGCAAAATAAATTTTGCAATCCAGCTTTCGTAAAAAAAATTTATTTTTTCAAAATGTTACAGGACTCAAAATAAAGCAGATAGCAAGTTGAATTTTTTTTTACATATAGAAGTGTACTGTACCTTTCATTTGCCATTTTGCAAAATTAAAATCGCTTAACACCACGGCGTCAGGAATTTTTTTAAATAAACATTAATTATTGGTGCTACGCGCAGGACAGCGGATAGGTTGCTCTGATTGGGCATTCCAATGACCTTTGATAATGATTGATACATTTTAATTTTTATGACATTTCGATATAAATAAATAAATTTGTTTATTTCAAAATAGAAACACATACTCTATCCTTTGAAATAACACTTTTATTAGCAAAAACTTTCTTTGTTCATATATTTTAGCTTAAATAATAAAAGTTTATTATTTTTAAACATATGCAATTGCTTAAACAATATTTCACAAACAATAATAAAATTAGTTTGATTTTTGTGAAATTAAAAAATTTAAATACAACAAAATATAGAGTAAGAAAATAATATATTAGATAAAGATTGGAAGAAATTTTGGTGGAAATCAACCTGTGTGAATCGAACACCGCTGTCCTGCGCGTAGCACCAAAAATTATTGTTTATTTCAAAAATATTATGACGCCGTGGTAATTAATCGATTTTAATTTTGAAAATTGCAAATGAAAGGTACAATACACTTCTATAAGCAAAAAAAAAATTCAACTTGCTATCGGCTTTATTTTCAGTCCTGTAACATTTTGAAAAAATGAATTTTTTTTGCGAAAACTGTATTGCAAAATTTATTTTGCGAAATCTATTGAACTGATCTTAATGAAATTTACAGTATTGATTTACTGTATCATAAAGTTTTTCTGGGTGAAATTTGAAGGTCCTAAGTGTAGCATAAATGGTTGAAAAACGTAAAATGCGAATACTTGTTTTTGTATGGTTTTTTCGCAATTATTGCTATTTTTCAACTAGGGTGACTATTTTTTAAATTTTTGACCAATTCTATATTATAGTAAATTGAATTACGCAACTTTTATGTCAGTACAACTTTTCTCGGAAATGAATACTTTTAAAGTTATAATCAAAAAACGAAGAAAAAAATCGAATGTTTCCTTCAATTCTTGACATTTTGATTATTTAAACAATGTTCCGGACCTTGTTGAGAGGGAGGATAACTCAAATATTATTATTTGATTTATTTTCAAGCAATTTCTGCAAAAAAATTTGAGTCACCCCTCAACGTCCATCTCAAAACAGATCCGCCCTGGACTATTTCAGTAATTTCGTGACCTAGCTGAAGCTCGAACAGCGATCGCCAATCGCAAATCCACTAAACTTGTCAATCGACTGCGCTTCAGCTAACTGGACCGTCTAGATCGACTAAAGTGAAGTAAAATATCTAAAAAAATTAAGATTTATTGAGTATAGAGTCTATATTAAGAATTTAAAACAGATATTGCAATATAAAATGTAAATTTGACCTGCTTATCAAAAACACAAAAAAAATTAAAGCTTAGACTGCCAGATGATGACACCCCAATTCGACTTTAGTGCTACAAGTTCAGAGTGACACTAAATAACCACTTTAAGTACAAACAGGTCTATGCTATATAATATTATAGAAAGCTACTATGACGCAAAGCATGGTTACGAAACTTGGAATACCAAATATTTGATGAAAATGTGATATGGCGTGTGGGTAGCACCCCACGTGGCAGGTGCGGGATTAACCAAACCTCACTACAAAGAGTGACGCTCTAAAACTACCTAGACACCATAGTTACTGAAAAATGGACCATCAACTAATAGATAAGGGCGCACGTCGGAAAAGCTAGAACCACTCTCAACCGGATGAGGGCCTTGTTTAAGAGCCACAATCTCTCTCTTTTTATGAAAGTAAAAATGCTGCCACGGATGATGTAATTTTTTTTGGTGTTGAATTGTGGACCTTAATGAAGATAACTAAGTATTTTCTATAGGAAATAAGCCACAATTTTACTAAAAAATGAATTTATTAATGTTTCGAAGCCCAAATCGGGTTTCGTTGTCAAAATACAAAATACTATTAAAATAAACAAAAATGTTGTTGCTAAGTAAAAAAATTCTTCTAATAATTTATTTAATCTGACTCATTTATATTGGCAATTCAGATATCGTAAGTATTGAAGATTTGCTTTTTGGAATGATATCAAATTCTGATTTTGATCGAATTACTTTTAGTTTACAAATAATTTATCAAAATTCATACCAAACACAAAGAAATATACATTTAAATAAATTTAATATTCTTTTAGGACAAAATAGTTTACATGCTTTTGATAACCTAAATAGAAATAATGACATATTAGCGACAGTTGTCAGTCTATCAAATAGAAATTTAAATGCAACTAAAAATTTAGTATGTATTGTCAAAAGGTTTAAACTATGCTGTTACTCATCCATCTATTCCAAAATTAGACATAATTAGCTCAGTGGAAAAATATCCCAGTGTTTACCAAATCATGAAAAAGAACAATATAGGGTACTATGTAAACTTGAATTGGAAAAATCTAATAAAATTGAACAGAACATCAGCAAAGAGGAAATGAAAGCTTTAAAAACTTTAAAAAATGATGACTCCATAACAATCCTACCAGCAGATAAAGGAAATGCAACTGTAATAATGGATGAAATACAATATGAGGACAAAATTACAGATCTAATTACAAATGGACCTTATACCAAATTAACGAAGGATCCAACGAAGACACTGCAAAACAAAATCTATAGAACTTTATTCAAATTTAAAAGAAATTACTAACTAAAGAAATTAAAGTACTATCAAAAAAAATTAATGACACCCCATTACAGTAAGACACCACATTTTTATGGAGTACCGAAAATTCATAAAGCGAATATTCCACTTAGACCCATTTGTAGTACCATCAATAATTGATGTAGTGAGCTATCAAAATTTTTATTAAATATTATAAAACCATTTGCAAATTATAATGACACATTTATAAAAAATACACAACATTTTTTAAACAAAATAACAAATATTGAATTTAATCCAAATAATATTTTAGTAAGTTTTGACATAAACAGTTTATTTACAAATGTGCCATTAGATAAAACTTCAAACATAATTAAAACGAAGTTAGATAATGATAATACATTGACAACTAGGACAAAACTAAATGTATCAGCTATAATGGAGTTATTGATATTATGTACTAATAATACCTATTTTCAACTAAATAATGAATTCTATAAACAAAATTTTGGTCTAGCAATGGGCTCTCCTTTATCTCCATTATTGGCTAATATATTTATGGAGGATTTTGAAACTAATATCATTTCTAACCAAAACTTAAAACCCACAGTATGGTGGAGATATGTAGATGATGTGTTTTCAATATGGCCTCATAGATCAGAATTGTTGGATACATTCCTATATAATAAGCGATCAAGAAGAGACAATAAAATTTACAATGGAAAAGGAATAAATAACACTTTGCCTTTCCTCGATGTTTTAGTCTCAAAGAAGGATACTGGATATGAGACTAAAGTGTATAGAAAACCAACACACACCAACAGATATCTCAATTGCAAATCAAATCACAACATCAACGTTAAAAAGGGAATCATTAAGTCCTTATATGATAGAGCCAAAATTACTTGTTCTAACGAAAATTCATTTTTAGAAGAAAAACAGTTGTTAACATCCGTTTTATTAAGAAATGATTATCCTTTATCGTTTATAAATAAGGAATTGACAAGATTGGATCGAATGGAACAGAACAACTTAGAACGGGATCCTACAACATTCACAAGAAATAATACGAGGAAAATAACAATACCATATATAAAAGGACTATCCGAGAAACTTAAAAATATAGGAAATAATTTCAACATTTCAACAACACTCAAAACAACAAACACATTGAGATCTATTCTATCTAAAACTAAACCTAACAATGAACAAAAAAGAACAAAGAATTGCATTTATAAAATACCGTGTGAATGTGAACAATTTTATTTAGGTGAAACATCAAGACCATTAAACGTTAGAATAAGTGAACATCAGTCTTATATTAAAAATACAGAATTTGATAGATCTCAAATATATCAACACGCATGGGATAATGAACATAGAGTTCAGTGGAGAGATTCAAGTATAGTCCTGAAAGAAACTGATAGTAAACAGAGAAAAATCAAAGAAGCGGCTCTAATTATGCTAAATGAAACCAATTGTGTCGCAAATTCCTCGGTAGAATGCAGTAGGATGTGGTTACCCATACTGAAAGAGGAAGTCAACAGAAAGAAAATACCACGAATAATAAGTCAATAACATATCGAGTTAGTACAAATTTTATATTTTAGTATTACTTATTGTATATCTATGTATTATTAATAATATTTATAATTCACCTATATTAAAGTCAGAATTTGGTATTAGTTATTTGAAGGTAAATTAAATGTAAGACCAAATACTTACGATGTCAGGATAGTATCACGAGGTTTTTTCCTGGTTTTCCCTCGTGATTTACTAAGGAATCTCTAACGCGAGAATTTTACTGGCATCGTTGCATTTGGTTTTCTTTTTAAAGACAGATCACATGCTATGATTCTTTTGCGACGGATATTCTTGAGTTGGGATTGATTTCATGTAATCGAATGAACTATCTTTTAGTAAAGTCGTCCCAGGAACGCAACTCATAAGTATTGGCGATATAATTTTAAAGTCTTCTACTTTAAAATGTATAATATACGTCTGAATTGCCAATATAAATGAGTCAGATTAAATAAATTATTAGGAGAATTTTTTTACTTAGCAACAACATTTTTGTTTATTTTAATAGTATTTTTTATTTTGACAACGAAACCCGATTTGGGCTTCGAAACGTTAATGAATTCATTTTTTAGTAAAATTGTGGCTTATTTCTCATAGAAAATACTTAATTTTAAAAATGCCACAAGGAAATAGCTTCAGAACAACATTAATGAAGATATGTGCATTTGAGATGTGGCTGTATGACTAGTTCGTATAACAGTTAAGACTCCGTGGACTGACCGAGTCACAAATGAGGAGGTTCTCAGAAGAACGAAGAAGAATTATAAGAGTCTGATCACCATCAAAATTCGAAAACTACGTAGTACACGTATTATGTGGAAACACTCAAGATATGCCTTCCTATAAGCCATTCACAAGGAAAAATATGTGAAAGGCAAAGTCAAGTAAGAAGAACATCATGGTTAAAGTGTTAAAGAACCTCAGAACCGGGTTCAAGACAACATCTGTGCATGTGCAGCTTTTCCGCCATAAGATAAATAAGATAAAGATTGCCATCACTATTGCATCCCATGATGTAATAGTGTAAACAGAAAATTTAGATATTTTGCTTACATCTAAGTGTTTTGATAACATATTTGTGTCAGCATTTTCAGTAGTACAACAGTTCTAATAATAGCCAATCTTAGCTCTAATTTAAAAATTAATATACATATATATTATTTTAACAACCAAACTTTTATTAAAAGAGAAACGAAAGGTTTAGTTGGAGAGATAGAAGCGGCTTTTGTGCGTGATAAGTAATATGGAAAAACTATACGCGGATATGTTGAATTAGTTGTGTACATGACTTTCACTAACGGCCGGAAACCAGAGCGGGGACCGAGGGTATTAATAAGGGGTCAAAGTCGCGGTTTTTATTATTTTTTTGTGACGCTCATGATCGAGATAGTACACCAAAATTTGGGAATAAGTAGGCCATGACGTAAGTAAGTAAAATCTCTAGGGGCGGAAAGCTGGACAAAGGGGCGGGGGTAGGGGTGAATATAGAAAATTTAAAGGGTTTTTTGCGACGTTCGTGATTGAGATAGTGGACCAAAATTTGGAAATAAGTAGACCATGACATTACTAAGTAAAATCCCCAGAGCCGGAAACTAGAGTGGGGGACGAGGGTAGCTATAAGGGGTCAAATTCTCGTTTTTATTATTTTTTTTTGTGACGCTCATGATCGAGATAGTGCACCAAAATTTGGGAATAAGTAGGTCATGACGTATCTAAGTAAAATCTCCAGGGGTGGCACGCTGCGTGGCCGACAAACGGGTGGGGCAGGGGTGAATACAAAAATATAGGGGGTTTTTTGCGACGTTCGTGATTGAGAGAGTGCACCAAAATTTGGGAATAAGTAGACCATGACATTACTAAGTAAAATCCCCAGAGCCGGAAACTAGAGTGGGGGACGAGGGTAGCTATAAGGGGTCAAAGTCGCGGTTATTATTATTTTTTTTGTGACGCTCATGATCGAGATAGTTCACCAAAATTTGGGCATAAGTAGGTCATGAGGGTAAATAAGTAAAATCTCCAGTAATGAAACGCTGCGTGGCCGATAAATGAGTGGGGGTAGGGGTGAATATAAAAAATATAAGGGGTTTTTTGCGACTTTCTAGATTTAGATAGAGTACCAAAATTTGGAAATAAGTAGACCATGACTTAGCTAAGTAAAATCCCCAGAGCCGGAAACCAGAGTTCTGGATGAGGGTAGTTTTAAGGGGTCAAAGTCGCAGTTTGTATTATTTTTTTGTGACCTGCCACAACATTTGTCCCCAACGCAGCGTTCCGCCCCTGGAGATTTTACTTAGCAATGTCATTATCTACTTATTCCCAAATTTTGGTGCACTATCTCAATCATAAACGGCAAAAAAAACCCATATATTTTTATACTCACCCCTGCCTATCACCCCTTTGTACGCTAAGCAGCGTTCCGCCCCTGGAGATTTCACTTAGTTACGTCATGACCTACTTACTCCCAAATTTTGGTGCACTATCTCGATCATGAGCGTCACAAAAAAAAAATAATAAAACTGTGAATTTGATCCCTTATAACTACCCTCGGCCCCCACTCTGGTTTCCGGCCGTTGGTGAAAGTCATGTACACAACTAATTCAACATATCTCCGCATAGTTTTTCCATGTTACTTATCACGCACAAAATCCGCTTCCAGCTCTTAGACTAGTTGGGCTATCTATATTAATTGCTCCGATATTTTTGCGATTGTAACTATATTTCTTTTACTAAAATGTGCAATTCTGTTATATTTTTTATAAAAAAATCTGTTAAATTCTGTACCGTAATAGTAATTGATTACTTTACTATGTTCAGTACGAATATTTTATAACCTTTTGATCTGCTTAATCAATAGGAGTTTACTGGTTTATAATTTTTTTCATAGGTTTTGATATATTTTCGCGCTAATTTTTCTCGTCTTTATATTAAATGTTAGGTATATAATTTTATCACTAACTGTATATTTTACTACAAACGTAATAAATTGTCGATAGTTATAAAAACCTAAAATACAATAACGCAAAAAATGGAAAACATAATACATTGCGAAACAAAAAGAGATGAAACTAGTGGAGGTGGAAATTATCGTCACAAACGTATAAATTAACATTACGTTACATAGTTTCCCACCTTTAGACGTATATCAGAGGAGTATGACAACTGTCACTGTGATAGTATAATTTTATAAAATACTCCTGTCACAAACGTCTCAAGGTGGGAAACTATGTAATGCAATGATATAAAATATGCTTCTTTTCATGAGCATTTTTCAGTGCGTCACAAATGACAGAAAAAAAGGTAAGTCCGTGATAATGCTCATTTATGACATTTCTTCTAACATGACATTTTAGTTAAATCTGACAGTTGTCACATTTTATTTGCAATTTGGCATAAAAACAAATCAATTGAGTTTATTGCATTTATAAAATGGTATTTTCTTTGATTTGTATAGTCTTATAAATTGTACAGATTATATTCTCAGATATATTATATAATTAGTAAATAATTTTTTTCGATTATAGCGCCATCTATTGACAACTAGAATAAATGTTATAAATGTCACCGACGAAATGTAATCACCGACGTGCGTTTTTTTCTGTCACATACAATTTAAAGAAAGATATTGCGGACTATCTATGGGCCTTGCAGAGAAGAGGCAACAGGAGAATGGAGAAGAAGACACAATGATGAACTCCAGACAATATACGGAGATGAAAACATAGTACGCTACATTAAATCAAACAGAATACGATGGGCGGGTCACGTACTAAGATCAAGTGACGAAAGACTTCTAAACGCCACATTCTGGGAAAGGCCCGATGGAAAAAGGTCAGTTGGTCGCCCAAGAAAGAGATGGAAGGACGCAGTAGCCAGCGATCTACGCAAAATGGGAGTACAGCAATGGGAAATAGCTGCTCAGGACCGACAACAATGGAGGGAAATAGTAAACGCGGCCAAGACTCACATAGAGTTGTAGAGCCAAATGATGATGATGATGACATACAATTTAATGCGTTAGAAGGGAATCGAAAAACTGTGACGCACTGAAAGGTCCTCATGAGAAAAAGCATAATTATTTATACTTTTATACCGATAATTTCCGCCTCCCCTAGTTTCATCTCTTTTTGTTTCGCAATGTATTATATTTTCCATCTTTTGCGTTTTTTTGGCGGTTATTAGCGCGCTCATCACGGTATCCGCTGTAAGCTCGTACGTAGAGGGATACATATTTAAAACTTCGTGAGCGCCAGTAGTGACAAGTCAGTGAAATTTTTCTGGAAATTTGACATAAATCTCAAAGTAATTGATTTAAAACAATAATAGGAAATAAAAAAAAATTCAAACTCGAAGGATTATTCGAAAAGAACTGTTCAGACCGATTAAATAAGTATACAAAAATCTTACACATTCGTTAAAAAAATGAAAAAATCTGACACATTCGTTAAAGAAAATCGTGTGGCGCGAAAAGTAAAAAAGTATGTATCCTCAAATCGTTTATTCGATGAAGAAGCGCCCTACGCTTTTCTTTAATGAATGTGTTGGATTTTTCAATTTTTTAACGAATGTGTGAGATTTTTTTATATTTAATCTGTTTAACAGTTTTTTTTTCGAATAATCCTTCGAATTTTAATTTTTTTTATTTTTTGCTTTTTGGTTGATTTTTTTATAATATTTTTAATTTTAGTCACTCGTAACTAAAGCAAAGCGTTTGTTAAGATTTTTTTTTCATATTTTTTTATTTTTAACTTTTTAGTCATACACTTTTCAAACATTAAAATATATCGTCATGTAAAAAGGATGTATATGTTCTATGACACATTTTTTGCATTTATTTTAACATTTGATACATACATTGTAGATTTTCTGTAATTTCTTCACGCATTTCTTAAATCAAAATCATTATTTACACCTATTACAGTTTTCGCAGTCTTTCCCTCTCTTGTAATGCTCTAATGTAATCTCTTTCATTTCGCTACGTGATTTCCCTTCTAAAAACAAAAATTGAATCACCGACCGATAATCCCTCATTTCATTTTTATAAAATTCCCTGACACCCTTGGGTTCACATGGGGTGAAAACAAAACTACGAGTCCGATTTGGCTGAGATATTAAAATAAGTCGTCTACAAGAATTTATTACACGATAGATGAATTCTTTTTTAATAGTGGCGCCCTCGTGCGCAGAGGCTAAGTTATTATCATTCCACAAGCGTCAAAGTACAAAAAAGTTTTACTTAATCATATTATGCACAAAAACTTCTTTCAAATAAATTTACATAAATATTATGTAGGTACTGAAAGAGTCCGGTTTAACTTATATATAATCGGTTCATAACGCTCTACGACGTCTTCCGATTCCCAATCGCCATTGTTCTCTATCGTAGCACATGTTTTCGTTCAAGCCTCTTTCTGTAATTTGCCCATGAATTCCTTCTCTCCAGCTTTTCCTAGGTCTTCCTCTTTTCCGCCGTCCTTTTGGTGCCCATCGTAGCACTTCCTTTGGTAATCTGTCGTCTTCCATACGTTGTACGTGGCCAAAATATCTTAGTTGCTTTGTTTTTATATTGTCCATTATTGTATGCTTCACATTCATTACCTCCAACATTCTTGTATTTATGATTTTATATATCCTTGAAATACCAGCAGCTCTTCTCCAGAAGTCCATTTCAGTTGTTCTGAGCATATTTTCGTATTTTTGCCAAACTTCGCTGTTATATGTTATAATGCTCTTAACAATGCTGTTATAGATGTTATGTTTATTTTCTTTGGAGATGCTTTGGGCCCATAGGATTTTGTTCAATAATGAGATAGCTTTCCTTCCTTGTGTGCATCTTTCTCGGATATTCTTGTCCAATGTTCCATCTTGTGCAATTTTAAGACCCAATTATTTATATTCCTGACAGTGATTAATAGTTATTTCATTTTCCAACGCTAGATCCTGCTGTATACCTCCAACGCACATACATTCCGTTTTCTAGGTATTCACTTCTAAACCCCAGTTCCGGTATTTTTCTATGATTTTGCGGGTCATATATTCAATATCGTGATAATCCTGTGCCATAAGAATCTGATCATCCGCAAAACATAGACAGCCTTATTAATAAACACGGACTAACGCCCGACTAACTTTAGTCCGAGGACTAAGTCAATACCATTCATTTTCCCTATTAATAAACAGCGACTAACGATGGACTAAGCTAAACCCTCTCTAGTCTCGGACTAAAATTTAATCCGAGGTAATAGTAGGTTTAAACCGAGACTAACTTGACATTTTGTATTCATAACCTTACAAACTTGCTAAATGCATTATTTGCTTTTGCTTGCTTGTATAATAAATATATAATAACATTATTATGTTATTATTGATAATGGAGAGATATTATTTTATTAATGATTTAATATAATTAATAGACGAATTAAATGAGGATATAAATCAGCGGAAGCGGAACGATATTCCTCTTGTGAGTCACATCAAAATATACAAAATTATAAAAAAATCTTTAGTTTAAAGGAATTAGAAGGTAAATTTAAAATCAAATACCGATTTTCAAAAGGTACAGCAGTTAATATGAAATACAAAACAATAATACAATAATATAAAATATAAAACAACAGGTAGCACCTTCTCAGAACGAAGTCCAACAAAAGTTAATTAAAATTTATGCAGAAATGGCACCGACCGAACAGCTGTTCTGTTTAGAGGAAAGAGAGGTTAAATCCTCTACATTATCTTCTTTTTCGCAAAATTCTCTCCATTTCTCTTCTTTTTCGCAAGGGTTGCCAAGATAAATTTGTTGTAACTAGGACTAAGGAAGGTTTAGTTAGTCCGAGCTTAGTCCGTGTTTATTAATGACAATCTTAAAATGAAGTTAGTACTCGCTTAATCTCGGACTAAGTAGTCCGAGACTAACGTTGGACTAAGCAATTTTTATTAATAAGGCTGAGAGTGTACAACCTGTTATCATCATTTAGCGGTATACCCATATTCTTACATTTCCTTTTCCAGGATTTCAAAAATTGCTCCAAATATATTTTAAATAGCGTCGGCGATAGACAGCAACCCTGTTTAAGACCTTTATTCACTTCAAATAGTGACGAGATTTCCTTACCTAGCTTAACTTTTGCTGTATTATGGTGTTATAGATTTTTTTACAGCTTTAATAAGGTTCAGACTGATGTTAGTTTTTTTAGGGCTTCCCAAAGTTTACTTTGTAATACAGTATCGTATGCTTTTTTTAAGTGTATGTACACTAGGGTGGAGTGAAAATAAAACAAAATTTTTTTTTTTCTCAAATTTTTTCGCCTGTATGCGGAAAAGTGGTCTCACGTGTAGTGTAAGTAGCTTGCAAAAAATGAATTTGATGGGATAATTTTTTCCGGTGCCCCAAGCCACCTAAAAATTAAGATAACGTGAAAATAAAACAAAAATTTTTTTTTCTCAAATTTTTTCGCCTGTATGTGGAAAAGTGGTCTCACGTGTAGTGTAAGTAGCTTGCAAAAAATGAATTTGATGCGATAATTTTTTCCGGTGCCCCGAGCCACCTAAAAATTAAAATAAAGTGATTTTTTTTGCAGCTCTTCGCTTGTTTTCCGTGAAAACAACCCAGAACTCACCACGAGGAGGTGGCTGCAATTCGAGTTCCACCCACCCACCCACCTTTAAAACGTTTATGATTTAATGCTTGAGATTAGCTAAAAACTCAACTTTTGTGTTAAATTTAGGTAATGCTTGTCGGGAAACTATTTGGGACCTTATGAAGCCATCTCTTGCTTCAGGCCCACATACTTTTAAGGATGCCTCTGTTACCAACTTAACGCAGCGTTCTATAGCTTGGGAGTGACAGGGAAAACGTAGTATCTCCATTTCTTCAGGAACATCTTTAATCATCTGTTTTAGATCTTCTGTTGAAATTTTTTTTGTCATTGGAGGTTCGCTTATCACTAATTGTTGCCAGTCAATCATTTCAATGTAGTCATTTGCGTTAAAGTTAATTTCTGGGACTTTAAATTTTCTTATTTCATGGGAGTTTCTGGATTTTAAGATTCGCCGCAAACCTAACTCTCTGATATGCTGCCGTTCATCACAAAGCATTGCTATCAACACATTTTCAGGATGTGCAAAATAACCATTAATTTGTATTATCCTGTCCACTATTTTTTGCAGTTCAGGTGACAAATACCTCGTCCTTTTTACTAAATTAAATAAATGTACTGGTCCATCAAAACAAAATGGTCTTGCTTTAATCTCGAACCACAGTGGGGCATATACGTTTTGTATATAGCATACCAAAGATTTTAGGTTTTCCGAAGGAGGATCTGTTGCTACGTAAAGACGAAGAATTCTGCTTGCAGTTGTTAGCCATCTAGCATGTGAAATTTTTCCCGGTTGTCTTCTTGCTAAGTCACTCGAGATTTTACCGTTAGATACTGAATTACTAATTTCAAATAAATATTTCTGATCCGTGCTAAGCTTCTCGATTTCCTTTGCATCATATTTGGGTAAAACTGATCGAATTTGCTCAAATTTAACTACAGGAAGATGCTCGCAGTTTTGTAGTCCTTTTCCAATTTGTCCTGAAAACTCACGTGGTCCGGTAGTTTCTCCATCCAAGTGCTTTATTAGATGGCGCAGAGGTAGTTCATTGGTATGTAATATGCAAATAAACCATTGCATTGATCGACCAATTGCAAGTTCTACTTTACGGATAACACCATTGTGAATACCTGTATTGACAGCAGTTCCGTCGCATCCAACAGCTACCAAATTATCAAGGTCTACATTTTTATTTAGAAAGTCCAACATTGTCTTGCTGATTTCTTCTGCACTACCCGACGATACACTAATATGTCCTATATATTTTGACTTGGGCTCAGAGACTAAGACAATATGTTCTTCAGATATGGTAGTTTTGTAGTATTTATTATCCTTCATTTCATTTTGTAGAGTTCTATCTTTTCTACCATCAAAATAGATTCCATGAAGAAATTTAAAAATTTTTGTATCATCAATTTTAATCTGGTTGCGCCTTTTTTTTCTCTCCCGCCTAATTTTACTCCGATCTATGATTTTGTCATGACTTTCTACCGAGATGAAACTTAGATCTTGCAACACCGAGTTTGTTATTATGGATGCTACTCTATCAGATACTCCTGTACGATCGCATGCTTGAGCTAAGTTTGGCAAACTAATTCGCATTTGTTTTGTTTTTTTTGTATTCGGTAAATCGTCTTTTGTTCCGGTTTTTGTATTTTTCTCGTAGACACTTGTGGCACTTTCATCTGAAGACTCACTTATAATTTGTTCTACTGGAAGATGTGTTTCGGATCTTGATGAAGAAGATGTAGCTATTGGAGATTGTGTTTCCACAATTTTCCGGTAAATAGAGCGTTCTAGTTTTTTGGTAATTACTTTATCCACCGAACCAATTACCATTTTTCTATCATGCCTCTGATCTTTAATGAAGTCATGCTCTCGAGCCGGTATTTTATTTTTGCATTTGCATAATAAATAGTCAGAACATTTGCATGATGCAATATCAAACAATTTCTTTTCCAATAAATCTCTAAAATCTTTAACCTTTCTTTGCATATTGGCTGAGTTTCTACTTTTCATAGGTTTTTTAATATTTCTGTATTTTTGATGTAATTCCTTTAATTTAGATTTAATTTGTTGATCGGATATTATCGGAATGGATGCTTTAACCCACAGCAATTTTAATTCAACAAGAAGAATTTCATTAATGTCACTAACAGTTGGTTCAGCATTATTTGCTGCAGCTTCTTTCATAAACTGGCGAATACACAAAAAGTTTCTGATAACATCAGCACAGGTCGGTAACATATTGTCTTTAAACTTCCTTGGTGCTCCAAAAACACAACAAGCGACGTCTGTTCGTGTTTTAGGCATGTTTTCTTTTTTTACGGATCTCACGGACACAGTTTAACAACACAGAATAAAACAACGGTTCACTGTATTGCATCTAAATTGATACTAATACAAGAAACGCAGTTTGCTCTCGAATCGAACTACTACCAAAATTAACCAAGTAAGTATTAACGAAGGCGGGCGCATCGGCGCATTACTTTAGTGGGAGGCCAATAGCCTCAAATTTCGAAGTAGTGGGGGCACCGCTAAACGAAGTCCGATCGATTTGAAATTTTGCAGGGTATTACAACAAATATGCAGACCACTTTTCCGCATACAGGCATTTTAAATTTTAAAAGTTGATTTTTTCGCTCCACCCTAATGTACACTAAATGAAGTTCTTGATTGTAGGCTATGGGCCATTCCACGAACATACGCCTGTTTTGGATTACTTCGAAAACGAATATTTTACTGTGCAACATAAGAAGTACGAAAGTAAATGGCGCTAATAATTATTCCAATAAACAACAATGTAATTTGCAATTTACTTTCGTTCTTCTTATTTTGCATAGTAAAATATTCGTTTTCAAAATAATCCAAAACAGGCGTATGTTCGTGGAATAGGGTATATTTGTTTGTCTATTAACTGTGTTACACAATACAGGTGGTCATTGGTGGATCTGCCAGCGCGGAAACCGGCTTGCTCTTCGACCTAGAGTTTCACGATACGATACAATATCGATACTTTTTAAGTATTGAGTATTGTATTGGCTATGCCAATGAAGTATCGTATCGAGTATCGATATCGGCAATACTTTCATATAAAAATATCGTACTGATGTTGATTTCGATACGAGATCGATACAATACTCGATAAAATATCGACATAAAAAGAATAATTATACCTACATCTGAGCTGTGTAGGCTCTTTATGTTCACTTTTGAATGCTTGTCAAATGGGCATTATTCTAAAAATATTACAAATATTTGTTATAACTTATAGATTCTTATAAAACTTGAATATGGCTGAATGCTTCTTTGAAACGACTAATACTAATTCTGTATCTATTGTTTAAAAACTACTTTGGGAGCGTTCAAGTATTACGTAACGCGATTTTTGAAGATTTTTGATCCCCCCTTCCCCCCTACATAACGCACTCTACTGGGCGTTTAACTATTGCGTAACCCAATAATTTTTGAAGATTTTGACCCCCCCCCACCTGCGTTACGTAATACTTGAACGGTCCCTTTTGAAAAGATAGGGAAGTCCCTGAGATTCGGAATAAATCGCAATTCATTATTTTTGTTGAAAATTATTTTTGCGTCATCATCATTTACCTCCATAATATTGCCACAAATGCCACATGATATAAACAGTGTAATCATAACAGTCATTTAGTCACACTCAAGAGCTTCAATTTCAAGCACTCAAGTGTAAAATATTATAACAGCTGATGCTTGGATCACTTATCTAAATGCCTATTCCACGAAATATAATTAAACAACTGTGGCGTTTTATTTATTTTTTTTTCGATATCGATATTTTCAATAATATCGAGGCAAGCGTATCGACAATACAAGAGTATTGTATTGATTTCAGATAATGAGTATCGTATCGACATTAATATTGCTAAGGTGTGTATTGTATCGGTATCGTATTGATTTTCGATACGATATCAATACAATATCGATATTTTTATCGAATATCGTGAAACTATACTTCGACCTCTAAGTCTTTGTGTTCCTCTTATATTTTATTTTTAATATTTATTTTGTAAACTCTGCTGATCGTGCTTGTGACAGATATTTCCAGGTAATTATCGCATATATTTTTATTGCCTTTCTTGTGTATTGTAGAGATTACAGACAATTGCCATTGTTTTGGTGTCACTTCGCCATTCATACATCTATTAAATAGATCTCTTAGGTGTTCATACAAGGTGTTGCTACCATATTTGAGCAGCTCAGGTGCTGTGTCGCCAGGCCCTGACGCTTTTCTATTTTTTAGGGATTTGCATGCATTTCGTACTTCTTCCAGTCTTATCCGAATCGGTGAGCCACTGACAGTTACATTAAAACTTTCATGATCTTCGTTTTTAATAAAATCTTCTCTATTTTCTACTAGTAACTGTTTGAAATAGCCATCTCACTTTTCCAGAGTAATGGGTGTTATTATATCCCTTTTTGTGTCTGTTCTCAACGTTTTAAGGAATTTACAACTCTCCGCGTTACTTGTGCCCCATATTAAGGCGTTAAGTTGATTTAATTTTTTTGTCCACGTTTCGTTTTTCTTCTGTGTAATTTTTTCCGCACTCTTGCTTGTGCCTCTTTGTATAAAATTTTATCCGAATCTTTCTGTGTAATCATACATATATTTCTCTCTTATAGTTTATTTCGGTGGCTATTTCTAAGTCCCACCAGTATGGTCTATTTCTTATGTTCTCTTTGTACTTCCCCATTGCCTCATATGCGGCTTCGTGTATACATTGTGTTTATATGTGCATGAAGATGTTCCGAATTTGTAAATGTATATTGTCCTTCCCGTTTCTCGTCCAGTCGATTTTGATATAGCGTTCTTATGCTTGTTTGTTGTAAGCTTTCTAGGTTGTATTTGTTTTTGGGTTCCAAGTTTCCTACTTGGTCTCATGGATTTAGATCTTTTGAGATTTCATCCCGGAGAACAGTCCTTCCGCTTTTAGAAAATGATGGTCACTGCCGCATGTTGCTCCTCTATAAACCCTTTCATCGTTAATCTTCATTCTACTCCGTTGTTTCAACAAAAGATAATCAATTATACTTTTCTGGTTCATAGTAGGTTGGGTCCGAGTATATTTTTATGAATGCATCGATGCTGGAAGAAGCCGTTCATAATTCTTAAATTGTTCTGTTTACAGATGTTAATTACTCTTGTTCCATTATCGTGGAGTACTTCCTCGCCGTATCTGCCTACTACATCATTCTGTGTTTTTTTGCCTGTTCTGCCATTTAGGTCTCCTAATAATAAATATAATTTCTCTAGCATTTCCTATTTTGACGATTTCATCGATCAGCCGTTCATAGAACTCATCTTTGTAGCTACCACGAAAGAAAATACCACGATTAGTAAGTCAATAACATATCGAGTTAGTACAAATTTTATATTTTAGTATTACTTATTGTATATCTATGTATTATTAATATTATTTATAATTTAAACCTATTAAAATCAGAATTTGATAAATTAAATGTATGACCAATTACTTACGATGTCGGGATAGTATCACGAGGTTTTTTCCTGGTTTTCCCTCGTGATTTACTATGAAATCTCTAACGCGAGAATTTTACTGTCATCGTTGCATTTGGTTGTCTTTTTAAAGACAGATCACATGCTACGATTTTTTTACGACGGATATTCTTGAGCTGGGATTGACTTCATGTAATCGAATGAACTATCTTTTATTAAAGTCGTCCCAGGAACGCAACTCATAAATATTGGCGATATCATTTTACAGTCTTCTACTTTAAAATGTATAATATACGTCTGAATTGCCAATATAAATGAGTCAGATTAAATAAATTATTAGAAGATTTTTTTTTACTTAGCAACAACATTTTTGTTTATTTTAATAGTATTTTGTATTTTGACAACGAAACCCGATTTGGGCTTCGAAACGTTAATAAATTCATTTTTTAGTAAAATTGTGGCTTATTTCCCATAGAAAATACTTAATATGTTCATGTTGACCTTCATTATTTTTTCATTTATTCCTTCCCACGATGATATGTGCTTTCTTAATCTTCTGCGTATGAAGATTGATATTCTTTGTGGAGCTCTCATGTGTTTGTTTCCGGTTTAACTTACTTAACCCAAACACATTAGCAATGAAGCAAAAAGAAAAAAAAATGGAAGTTGAAAATTATAGTGGATTAAGTGGATAATTACTGAAAGTGGCCACTGGTCTAAAACTGAACTCACCATAAAAAAATACGGCAGTACAAGAAAAGCATAGATTTACAGCATGTAAATTGAAATATAATGTAGGCAATTTCATAAAGTAGACTCTAAGAGCAAGGTTCAAAGGGGCGTGGAATACTGGAGGAGATAAAGAACTGTTTGTTTCTTATTCAGTAAAATTAATTTACAGGAATATTATGCCGTTATATATTTACCAATAATTGAAAATCTATACATGTAATTAATATTTGTATAATAATTCTATTGTGTTTATTTAAGAAACTTCGCAACATCGATATTGGACACATGTAGTATTGCACTGCGTAATTCGTGACTTGGGTGCAGTACGAAACGTGTGTAGATAAGAACCAAGATAGATACATCCGTCTGTATATTAATTACTTTCTAATAATATATTACGAAATCTTGTTCGCTAGACAAAAATTTTGTTTCTTTAGCTTTAATCTTTATCTGCTTTTATGCAAATAATGTTTGTATTGAATATTTTAATCAAAACATTAAAAAAAGCAATGTAGATTTGCTGTCATCATTTCCAGAAGGTTTATTTGCAACCAATGTATTAACTTTATCTTTAGGCTTTTCTTCAAAACCATCTTCGATCGCTCTTGATTTTTCAATAAGATCAGCAAAAGATTGGATTTGATCTCTCGGAATTCTATTTCTAATTCTACGATTGAGTAATAGGCCAGGGTAATAAGACAAAAATATACCCTGTTCGTGACACTTCAGCAGCCAGGGTATTGAAGCGTTTTTTCGACAAGTAATACCTATAGAAACAAATTGTAACTATTTCCTGCGTAGGATCTGGCGGCCATTTTTATTTATAAACAATTAACTGTCAAAAAATGGCATTTCCCCCTTTTTTTTAAATCAATAGAAAACAGTGAAACTTATGATTCTTTTAGTACAAATATCTTTGAGATTATAGAAAAAGCTTTCAAATGACATATTACAAAGTTTGATATACTCAGTTATTGTTAATATAATCGCGAAGAAAGGTCGGAATTGCAAAAAAAATTATTTTCGCAATATCTATTGTAAAAATTAGAGTACAGCTTCGAAATTTTTGTCAAATGGGGGTTCTTTGTTGCTTAATATGTGATAAAA
The DNA here is from genome assembly GCF_917563875.1 of Diabrotica virgifera virgifera. Taxonomy (NCBI): domain Eukaryota; kingdom Metazoa; phylum Arthropoda; class Insecta; order Coleoptera; family Chrysomelidae; genus Diabrotica; species Diabrotica virgifera. The sequence goes on along the minus strand of NC_065445.1, from coordinate 206,342,798 downwards.
ATTTAAAAGCGATTCATTTAATTGTTTAAATTTTATTCAAATTGTTTTTCCCAGAGAGCATTTTTTTGCAATAACATAAGTCAGAAAAAAATGACGCTAGAACCATTTCACAGGTGTCAAATGAAAAAGCAGAAGCTATATTTTCAACTTGGTTTAAAAAAACGAATAAAAAATGCATTTATTAGTAATAAATAATTATGCAAAAGTATCGTAAATCTCTCCTTATAAACTTTTTGAATAACTTTTTCCAAAAAAATGAACTTTTTTACCCTGTTTTAAGTGCACAACTACCAAGTAATGTTATTTACATCATAATTGATAAAAAATTGTAATAAATATATATAATTTCTTATATAACAAAATAAAAAGTTTATAAGGAAAATTAACGATACTTTTGCATAATTATTTATTACTAATAAATGCATTTTTAATCGCTTTTTTTAAACCAAGTTGAAAATATAGCTCATGTTCTTTCATTTGGCACCTGTGGAATAGTTCTAACTTCATTTTTTTCTGACTTATGTTATTGCAAAAAAAATCTCTCTGGGATAAACAATTTGAATAAAATTTAAACAATTAAATGAATCGCTTTGAAATTTTTATCACATATTAAGCACCAAAGAGCCCTTATAAGACAAAAATTTCAAATCTATACACTAATTTTTACAATAGATATTGCGAAATTAATTTTTATTGCAATTCCGACCTATTTTCGCAATTATATTAACAATAAATGAGTATATCAAACTTTGTGTTACGTCATTTTAAAGCTTTTTCCATAAGCTCAAAGATATTTGTACTAAAAGAACCATAAATTTCACTGTTTTCGATTGATTTGAAAAAAAAAGGGAAAAATGCCATTTTTTGACACTTAATTGTTTATAAATAAAAATTGCCGCCAGATCCTACGCAGGAAATAGTTACAATTTGCTCTTATAAGTATTACCTGCCGAAAAAACGCTTCAGTACCCTGGCTGCTCGAGTATCATGGAGAAAACCTTATAACCCTGGACTATAAAGCATATATACTATATCAATTTGATGAGTTATATGTAGCTCAGGTGGTTTTGGTAACTTGGCAATGAGTGCACGAATAGAATTAACGAAAATATCTGTTGGTGCTCTCTCGCCTTGATCACGGAAAACAGTTCTTTAAAAATTGTGCATGGTGGCATGTTTAAACCATATGCGTGTCTTAAAGCCTTTAAAGCATCATCCCAACTAAGGATTGCGAATTGAATAGCTTGCCACCAAGTTGCAGCATGATGATCTAATAACATAGACAAATCTTTTATTGTATTTTCATCTGAAATCTTAACACAGTATTTAAAAATGGTTACGGCACTTATAAATGCTTCTACATCTTCATTTTTATTGCCAGAAAATCTGGAGGAACAATTTGAAAAGTTTCCGCTTTTAGTAAAGCTTTGGGCTTGATTTCGGAAAACTACTTGTGTCATACTAGCAACTAAATTTTTAAGTTGTTCATTGGTCATCATTATAGAGGCCCATGGAATAGCAGACTCGTCTTCTTGCATGGCAACAGGTGATTCACTATAAAACAATTTTTTGATTCTGAGCTAAGTTCTGAAATTTCTGTGAATTTAGAAGCACTTCTGAGACTATAGTTGCTCATTAGACAATATCGAAATCACAGCATCACAGGATAGTCCAAACTAACATTCATGCAGGCATACAGCACAATTAAAAGTGTTGGAATTTTAGCACAACAATGCAGTTTAAAAGGATATTCAATAGACCGGGCCGAAAAAGGGCAAAAAAAATTTTTTTGGGAAATTTTAAACGGGCTAGTAAAAAAAAGTTGTGTATGGTAGTCCTAATACTGTGTACCAAACATAGACCGAATTAAAATATTTTTGACCGTGCCCCCGGGGGCTTAAAAAAAAATTATTTGTTTTTGCTTTATTTTTGGGGCGGGCTAGTGTCCAAAATATTAATATCGATGCTACTATCTCATTAAGAAATTTTCATCATGATTTAAAAAATTTAATCAGCCCCCAGGACTAAAAATATAAAAGAGGGGTAAACAATTCATATTTATTTACTATTTTTGCACTGTGAACTGTGCTGCTCTTTGCTTGAATCAATATTCGGCACGAAAGGTTGTTACATTGAACTATTATGGACATCAAAAACTTAGTCTTTTATTATGGATATATTTAACATTATTTGGTATATTGTTATTTATTTAATCCAGAACCCATCACGATGAGGTAGCTGCATGGTGAGTTCCACCCGCCCACTATGAGATGTATCTTCTGCATCGAAATTGATTTAGGGATTTGGGATTCTATGAAAACGCAATTTTTATACCAGCCTTCCTATATTTTAAAATTGTTCTGACAGCAACCTCTCTAATACGTTAACGTGAATCTGTTAACATACAAATTTGAATGACTTCCGGGTGTGCAAATTAAGCATTGTCTTGAATAACTTTATTGATAATTGATGAGACATTACTCGGAAAATCTCTCGAGGCCTGTAGTCCTGTCGCCAGGGGGGGTACAACGGCCTCTTTAATTCAGATGGACTAACCCAAGTTTTTTTTATATATTTTGACCCGTAGAATACGAATTTTTTGGGTAACAGTTGATCCGGATGTCGATAAGATTGTTATAGACAAAGAACTTGAGGAATTACATAACAGCGATTTCTCGCAAAACCAAACATCTTTTTGTATTTTTTGGGTCATTTTAAGCAAAAAATATTCCTACAAGTTTTTTCGTAGAATGCATAGTTTTCGAGATAACCGCGGTTGAACTTTAAAAAAATCGAAAAATTGCAATTTTTGAACCCGAAAAACTTTTGATTAAAAAATAAAGTAGCAATTCTGCTTACCGCATTTGAAAGTTTAAGTCAAATTATATCGGTTTTGATTATTTGAATTGCTAAAAATTAATTTTTTTATTGTTAAACAAATCTATAAATACATAGTGTTTCCCGTACCTAATACATGCGTTTTAACGCATGCTACGTAGACATTGCCTCGCTTGCACTTATAGCTACTCTACCTACTCGTTCGATTTTAAATGAGAAATCATTGAAAACATCACTCACATCACATACTAGGTGTTTATAACTTTGTTTAACAATAAAATAATAAATTTGTAGCAATGCAAATAATCAAAACCGATATAATTTGACTTAAACTTTCAAATGCGGTAAGCAGAATTGCTACTTTATTTTTTAATCAAAAGTTATTCGGGTTCAAAAATTACAATTTTTCGATTTTTTGAAAGTTCAACCGCGGTTATCTCGAAAACTATGCATTCTACGAAAAAACTTGTAGGAATATTTTTTGCTTAAAATGACCCAAAAAATACAAAAAGATATTTCGTTTTGCGAGAAATCGCTGTTATGTAATTCCTCAAGTTCTTTGTCTATAACAATCTTATCGACATCCGGATCAACTGTTACCCAAAAAATTCGTATTCTGCGGGTCAAAATATATAAAAAAAACTTGGGTAAGTCCATCTGAATTAAGGAGGCCGTTGTACCCCCCCTGGCGACAGGACCACTGTATTAATTTCCATAGATGCCTGGCACCATATTTTAATTTTGGCTAAGTTTTTATCTCAAACCTCATACGAGAATATACTTGCCTTGCAATACAAACTCAGCTAAAATCTTTAAGCTTTTACAAAGGATCAGTTGTAGCTACATAAACTCTAATGCGGTTCGCTGTCATGAACCAAAGTGTTTGTGCCATCCTGGACTTCTCTCTGCCAAACTTTGAGAACATATATTCCATCTCAAATTATTATTATTATAATAATTGGAGAAAACTATATAATTATATAGTTTGAATAAATACTGTTGATCTGGACTTAGATCATTTTCGTTTACAAGAGGGAGGATAGATTTTATGGGTTTAAATTTAATAACAGGCATTTTTTCGCAATTGGGAAGAGGGGATCTAATCAGCTCAGAATATGAATAGGGACCTTTTGTGTGCGCATCTAGTTTTTGCAGAAAATATCGCAAGGCAAGTTCAGTAGCGTGCAACGGGCATACATTCCGCTGTAATGGTTTATGCACTCGCCCACTCGCCTTTCTATAATTCCAATGATTACACCTTCCCGTATTGACATTTGTACCATCACATCCCATAACACTTAAACTACTTAGATCTATATTATGGCTTTGTAAATAATAATAGATATTCCTTCGACAATATCTATGACACGAGAATGGCTAAGAGTTAAGTACCCAAAATATAAATTACCGGGTCCTTCGATTAAATCTATATGGTCTTCAGTTTTCATAATTCGCCTCGCGTTTCCGAAGACCATGGTTTGATATTTTCTTTCATCACAGTATAGCCCTTTAATTGACTTGTTTAAATTTTTACTCTCGAAGTTGCCGTCTGTTTTCCTTAACTCCTCTCCGAATTTTATTTTTGTCGATGACCAGCGTTGTATTATCTTTGAAAATTTAGTTCAGATCTTCTAAAACGGCATTTAAAAGCTTAAGTATTTTTTCATGTCGACTGTATTATCTTTCTTTCGCTTAACAATATAATATGACAACAGAAGCTTTTTTAATAGCCCCTAGCATTTTTTTTAACAAAATAAAAATTCTTTAAGGACCGGGGGGTCCGGTTAATTACTTTTTAAACCGGCCCAAATTTGATATAGGATTGTATAAATAGTAGTTCCAACTTTTAGCCACTAGCCTTGTACAAGAATTTGAAAAAAAAATTTTGACTCAAAAAAAAATTTTAAGGGCCAGGGGGCCCGGTTAATTATTTTTTAAACCGGCCCAAATTTGGTATAGGATTATATAAATACTAGTCACAACTTTTGGCAACTAGCCGTATAGAAAAAGTAGAAAAAAATTTTTTCGGCCCGGCCTAATATTCAATAGCAAAGATTATACACAGTCTTGAATCTGGTCAGCCTAGATCAGTGTTTTTCAATCTGCGGGTGGCGACCCCCAAGGGGGTCGCGGAGCCTTACTCGGGGGGTCGTTGACTGAAAGAAAACGTTGAGGTTCTTAAAATACAATTTTAGTGGGAAGGATGTGCTTGTTTGTTTTTCAAAAGTTTATGAAATTTTGGTACTACTTTTGAAAGGTTACGAATCCAATCATTGTCTAATTGCAGTGTATTTCTCTTTTTAGTTTTAACGTCTACCATTGAAGAAAATGTCAGTTCACACAAGTATGAAGTGGCGAATTGCACTATTTAAAAGCTTCCGTTGCCAGCTCTGGATATTTTTGTTTTATTTTTATCTAAAATACATCGACACTTTGCGAATAAAATTCCATTTTAAGCATGCCATCATCAGCTAAATTTAGAAAACGTTCTTTCATTTTTTTTTTTAACATCAGTCAGATCTATGAATGTGTCTATCAAAGGGTTTAGAATCCATCTACGCCTATTGTCAGCTTCAGAGTGCCACTCTGGAAGATATGTCAAAAGTTGCTCTTGCAAATTATGCAAGCTCTGTATAATGCAACAAATGTGAGCCGATACTGCAAAACTTTGGTCTGTGGCATTATCTTCATCAATCTTCTGAACACATGGAAAAGGCTTAAACATTTTGTTTTGCACAGAGGTTGACCACAAACGAAATTTTGCGTGAAATGGTTTTACTTTATCTTTAGCTATTAAAATATTATGTATTCTCTTTCTTGAAGGTCCTTTCCACAATTAAAGTGACGTTCCACAATTAAAACTTCCCCTGCTCCAGTGTTCCCGTACATCAAAATTTGTCCGACTAAACGCCGTTAAGTATTAACAAATTTTCAGCTTGCTATTAATAAACCTTTTTGGTACGCGGGATCCAGGCCTATAATGTTCAATACATTATACGAATAGTATAGATGCAATATGCACATTCTCCACGTTTATCAACTTTCGGAAAAATGAGAAAAACTGTTTAATTTTGAAGGCCATGGTATAATCCTTCAATTTTTTTTGTGTAACAACTTTGCTGTACTAGAAACTGTTTGTCCAAACTTTATGGGTGTATTTAATGACGATTGTTTTGTAAATTTAATTTAAAATTCAGACAATGTGAGTTTTGTACCAAAATGTGGTTAACTGTGAGTTTTGCACCAAAATCTCATGGATAATGTTAGTTATGATCCAAAATATTTGAACTTTGCTTTAGACTGTAGACTACTAACAACTAAACTTGCTAATTCAGATTTGTTTCGTTTCCACTTCTCGGGACTTATTTTCTTTTTTCTTGTTTGACCAGTCGAGGGCTCTACTAGTTCGTCCATTATGCACCAATAATTTAGTTTATTAACTAGTAATAAAAGTTGTATTATTTAAATCACAATCATAAAACGTTAATCAACCTTAACAAGCACATGTAAATGCAACAAGTGAGGTGAGGTTCAAAAAACCGTTGACAAAACATCACCAGAGTGACGACAATCACGTGATGCGCCCTACGCACTCTGATTGGTCGAATTGGAGAATGTTAATTTTGCTGCAAATCATGTGTTGGATAATGTGACTTATGTTTCAGAACTTCATTTTCAGTATGGTTTTTCGATATTAAAATGTGAGTTTTGGTTGAAAATATTATCACGGTTCGATTCGCCTTAAAAAGACGAATTCATTGATATACATAACTGAAAATATGAAAATTTGGAGAATGTGAATTTTGCATCTACACTCTACACAGTGTTAAGCGCGTTAATAACCGGCAAAATAGCACAAAAGATGGAAAACGTATTAAGTTATGAGATAAAAAGAAATGACACTAGTCGAGCTGGGACATTTAGCGATATTAACCTATACAGGGTGTCCTGAAACTCTACCGACAAACGAAGACAGGAGATTCCTCATATAATTTGAAGACAATTTAACCAAATTCACCTAGTCCGAAAATGCTTCCTAATGGGGCTGGAGCTCTTTGAAAATGGCGTCTTGTGATTAGTTTTTCTTAAATACCTCCAGAACGCTTCTAGTCAGAAAAACAAAAATTGGTACGCATCTGTATCTTCCAGAGATAAATTGATTCCATCCATTGCCAATTTCTAGTACCGGTCGTAGGCGTCCGGTTTGGGTTGGGCAACGGTTATTTTATCGCATAACTTTTTTTTTATTATTTAAATTTATGTGTCTCAGCTGCAATGGCCATTGACACAAACAATATTGGTTATACAATAATTAATTACAATAAGGACTTAAAACTAATTATTATAACAGTTAATTTCTTAATCTTAAATAACATTAGGTAAAAAGTATGAAGAAAAAAAATTGGATATACAATCATGGGATATACCTAGAGACGTACAACTAATTATTACAACAACTATTAATAATTATTAATTATAGTCGGTTCGCTAAACTCGGACGCAACTGGCTAGATATTTTAGTCGATAGTTTTTTTGTTTTTTGCCAATTTTGCAAAAATTGGCAAAATTACTAACTATTTAGTAATTATTAACTATTTAGTAATTATTTTTTGCCAATTTTACTAAAATTGGCAAAATTACCGACTAAAACATTTAGAAAGTTGCGTCTGAGTTTAGCGAACAGACTATATAATGATTATATATTAATTACTGAACTTTGAATAACAGGTAGAGATTATAAAGACAAAAGATCATATTGTGTTAAATAATTGCATGTCTTTCAAGAAACTAATTAGGTTACGAAGCTGATCGGACGAGTTTAAAATATCTTTAATATTTGACTTAAGTTTATGTCGATTTCTCTGCGTCACATACTGAGGACACTCAGCAAGGATGTGTTTCACGCTTAAAACACTAAAGCAAGTTTGACAATTAGGCTTCGATTGAGACTTCATTAAGTATTCGTGTGTGTATCGGGTATTGTGTGGTAGTGTGTTTTTGATTGTGTTCCAGTGGATTTGCCAAGAGATATGTTGTTGCTGCTTAAACATCTGCTTCAAATCACTACGGATTTGAACATGTTCTTTTGAATGCTGACCATTTAGGGTAGAGGCTAGTTTGGCGACGTGATCTGCTTTTTCATTACCGGGGATACCGATATGGGATGGTATCCAGATGATAGTAACAACAACGCCTTGAGAAGCAAGTGTACTATAGATGTTATGGATTTCGTGAACTAAAGGATGTTGAACATATAAACTTTTTATGGATAAGAGTGATGATAAGGAATCTGTGCATATTGCTTGGTTTTTACTATCGATTTCTAAGGATTTAAAAGCTTCTAATATCGCGTATAATTCTCCAGTATATACGCTGCATACATCTGGTAATAAAAATGATTTTATAGTCTTATCAACTGTGGTAACAGCAGATCCAGTTCCTATTTCACTTTTGGAAGCATCTGTGTATAAAAATTTTTGGAATTGGTTGTTCTCTATGATTTCTTCAAAGTATTGTCTTATCACGATGCTCGGATTTTCGTGTTTGTTGTAGGTCAACAAAGAAGTATTTAAATGTAGGATTGATCTGCTCCAAGGAGGGGTAGCTGGAAGTGGATATGGGAGTGTTTTGGTAAGATCGATGGGATTTCTTAAGGTTGATTTCTGGATTTCAATAATTGATTGGATCGTTTTCGGTAAATCTGAGAGAGGTTTTGAATTTATTAGACGATAGACGGGGTTAGATGGATTTACGGATACTGTAGCAAAGTAAGATTGTAGGAGATACTCTCGTCGAATCCAGAGGGGTGGTTTATTAGCCTCGCAATAAAGGCTCTCTACAGGACTGGATTTGAAGGCGCGTAAACAGAGACGAATGGAAGTATTATGCACAGAGTTGAGTAACTTTAAGTCAGACTTTGACGCAGACATGTAAATGAAACTACCGTAGTCCAGTTTGGAGCGAATTAAGGCTCTGTAGACATTGAGTAAAATACTTTCGTCTGCACCCCAAGTATACTGTGACAGTGCCTTGATTATATTAAGCCTCTTCATGGTATCTCCTTTTAGTTTGTTAATATGCTCTTTCCAATTTAGTCTACTATCAAAAATTAAATCAAGTATTTTGTAGTGTGTTACAGTTTGCAATGGAATCTCGTTGAGATATACAATAGGATTTTGGCTAAAAGGTCTTCTGCTAAATCGAATTAATTTTGATTTGGAAGGTGATAGTATTAATCCTGTCTTTTAGCCTATTCGTTAAGTTGATTTACGGCGGTTTGCAGTACTTTACATGTGGCGGTTGTATTTTTTCCTTGACAATATAGAATAAGATCATCCGCATACATTACATATTTGACTGGTTGACAAACACTTGAACAGATGTCATTTATTGCGAGTATAAACAAGGTTGTACTGAGTACGCAACCTTGTGGGACTCCATTATTTTGCGGGTATGTTGCAGATATTTCACCGTTTACTTTTACCTTGAAAGTTCTTTTTTTTTTAAGTTTTGTATGAAGAAATAAATATTTCCTGTAATATTGCATTGAAGAAGCTTTTGAAGAATGGCTGGTCGTGAAATGTTATCGAAGGCTCCTTCTATATCAAAACCGGTAGCGATAACATCTTGTTTATTCGAAAAGGCGGTAGCTATTTGTGTTTGCAGTAACACTAAATTATCAAGTGTAGAACGGTGGCGTCTGAAGCCAGATTGGGCTTCGTTAATTATAGCATATTTTACTAGAAGCCAGATTAATCTTGAATTAATCATTTTCTCGAGAAGTTTGCATGACGAGCAGGTCAGTGAAATTTGCCTATATGCTTTTGGCAGATTGGAAGGCTGATCGGGTTTTTTAATGGTATGATGATTGATTCGGACCATATACGAGGAAATTTCTTATTAAGCCATATTTTATTGTACAGATTTATGAGTTTTGCAAGGCTGGATTCAGATAAATTTTTTAAAAATATGTATGGAATATTATCTGGCCCGGCAGTGGAGTTTTTACAAGACGCTAGAGCTACTCTTAATTCTTCTAGTGTAAAAGGGAGGTTGATAGCGGCTACATCATGTCTACTAATTTGAGAAGTGTGAGAAGTTAACGAATTTTGCTCATTTAGATTTTGGTTTTGCTCGAGTTCATATCTAAATTTCAGTGCGAAACTTTCAGCCATAATATGCGAAATTGATTGGTTATCTGTAATTACTTTTCCTTCCTGTGTAATTGCTGGGATTTTTGGTGAAGATTTCTGTCCTTTAATTTGTCTTATTTTTGTCCACATTTGTGTTGGAGAAGTACCACTGGTAAGAGTCGAAACAAAATTTTGCCAGGAATCTTTCTTACTCTTTTTAACAATATATTTAGCTTTAGCTTTTAGTCTTTTGAAGCAAATCAGGTTTTCTTGACTTCTCTTTCTTCGATATCTGTTAAGAGCAGTTTTACATTCTTGTACTATTTGTTCGCATTCTGGATTCCACCGTGGTACAGCCTTTGTAGAGGGGCATATTGATATTTTCTGGACATGAGTTTCTGCAGCCATGATAATGCAATTGTTAAAAAGAGTTATTGTCTCGTCAATATCTTCAGACTCTTGTACTAATGAGAGTAGGTTTTCGGCACTACTTTTGAAATGATTCCAGTCTGCTTTAGCAATATTCCACTTAGTGACGGTGCAATTTTTTTTATGACTATTTGTTATGACTATCGGGAAATGATTACTATCGTATAGGCTATTTAACGTATACCATGAGAGTGAATCAGCTAACTTGGGATCACATATACTTAAGTCAATAGACTAGTAACTTCCTGATGCGATATTAAAATACGTGTTAGCTCCACTGTTCATCAAACAAGCATTATTGCAATTTAATACGGTTTCTATGATTTTTCCTCTTCCGAATATTTTCTTGGAGCCCCACATAATATTATGGGCGTTGAAGTCTCCGACTAGTATAAATGGGCTAGGTAGTTGGCGGATTAAATCATCTAACTCGATTTCAGTGAGGTTATAGTTAGGTGGAATATAAATACTGCATATAGTTATTTTATCAGGACACCAGATAGTTACTGCTGTAGCCTCCAAATTAGTGGTTAGAATATGATGTAAATAAAAACAAATCGTTAGACACGAAAATAGAGGTTCCTCCACTTGCTCTAGTAAATGTTGTTCGAAGAAAATGGTAACCTTTAAAGTTTTTAAGCTCTCGTTTATGAGAGTCTTTAAAATTAGTCTATCGAAAGCAAATTATATCGGCTTCTGTATTGTTGATTAGCTGTTGTATGCGTTCTAAGCGAGGGTAAAACCCATCGCAATTCCACTGAACTAGCGTGAAAGTAATGGCTTTAGGTAGTTAAGGAAGAGTTTGAGAGATAATCGTTATCATTATTGGTTGATTGAGATGCTGTACTTTTTGTTTCTGTGTTGTCTATATTTAACTGTTTTTTAATTTTCTTAGAGACTCTTGTGAATCTATTTTTCGCTGTTCTGTCTTCAAGTGAGGGGTATATTTTTGATATATCGTCAAGGAGTGCCTGGACATTTGGAGTGAACTCCGTGCTTCGTGCAAGGGGTTATCACTGCCGAATGTATTTTCAAGGAAGGCTAGAAAACTTTCAACAGGAAGGGAAAATGAGTTTGGATTTTCTTGAAAAAGATTTTGGATAGTGTGAATTATGGAATTAGTTAATTTAGACTTATCGGGGGAGTCTTTCTTAGATCTTTTGGCTTTATGCTTAGTGGGAACAATTACATCTGATGTGGGCATTTCATTGATTTTAGTGGGTGTATTTTTAGAAGTTTGTGTTTCTAAAGAGCTTGTATCACTGATGTCAGAACGACTTCGTTTGTGACTGGTGGATGGGGGAAGAAAATCATTATTTGGGGTTATGGAAGTAATGGGGACATCGACTGTATTTATTTTTTGACTAAGATCTAGATTATTTGTTGGGTTTGAAAGTATGTCATTATTTGATATTGGGGAAGTGGGATTGGGTTCAGTAGGGAACGAATGTTCATTTAGGGAAGGATTTCTAGGAGGATTTTGACAATTATTTACCGTGTGACCTTGTAGTTTGCATAAAAAATAAACCATTTTATCCGTAGAGAGAAATATCATGTGAGAGTTGTTGTCAAAAGGGATTATTATTGAAGTTTGGAGCTCAAAGTTTTCTGTGGATGGAGTGACATATACTTGTCTTCTGAAACTCATAATACGAGTAAATACATCACCGGGGATTCCAGCTTTTAGATATGAGACTGGTGACGCGAGTTGTAGACCTAGATCCTTGAGATGTTTTTCTATGGTGTCATGTGGGATTGATGGACAAACGCTGGAAATGTTAAGCCTTGTAGCTGGTGTTACTAGTCTGCGTACTGGTAGTTCAACTGTATTTATTTTAATTGTAGGATGTTCAGTTATAATTTGATCGACGAGTTCAGAATTTGTAAGTTAGATACAGATTCTGTTATTGGAAATTCTTGAGGCGAAGCAGATGTTTTAGGATTAACAATATAACCTATGGCCTTGACATAGTCGAGTAGTACTAAATTTGGTTCTGCATGAATTAAAATTGCTTCGGTCTTCTTCGGATACTTCGGACGCGGTTTAGTCATAGTAGCAGTTGCATATGAACTAGTAAGATTACTGGAAGAATTGGGCCCAGACATGGTGTTGCTAACAGTGGGGGAACATTGATTTAAATTGTTACTCATGTAGTCAAAAGTAACTTGAATTTGTTTATCTTAACGCTTTGGATGCCTGGAAATAAGTGATAATCTTCGATACATCACTGCAATACTGATTGCCTAACTGTTGGCGTCCGTTGGGACGTGAGAGCAACAGTGAAATAATATTGACAGTTTGCCACTGAATTTGTTTAAGTTGAAAAATTATTAAGTAAAAAATCTCTTACTGAACGAAGTTATGGCTTGTTCTTGACGATTTACACGTAACACAATTGTTATTAGTCACTATTTGCGCGAAAACTAATTTTAGTAACTAGTATTTACAGTAATAATTACAAATTTCGGCACCAATTTACAGATCGATACATACACGTTCTGACGTTAATTTGACAGTCATAACTTTTTTGTCTTAAAATTTTTAAGCATATCTGTCTCTGGATTATCAGTAGGGCACACCGTTTTCTAAAAAAATCGATTTAAAAAATTTCCTCTCTTGAATTTGAAAAGAAATTTGAAAAAAAAATTTTAAAAACGGTGTATTTTACCAACTTAAAGCTGGAGTAACTTTTAGTACTAGAATACTTCATAATTTCATAATCTAATATCAAAAATGCTTAAAAATTAAAGACAAAGGTTATGCGATAAAATAACCATTGACCTACCCAAAACCGACGTATATGACCGGTACTAGAAATTCGCAATTAATAAAATCGATTCATCTCTGGAATATAATTAAACATAAAAGTTTTCGTTTTTCTAAATAGATTTTTTTTAATTTTTTTTTAAATTCAGGAAACGGAAAATTTTCAAATCGATTTTTCTAGAAAATGGTGTATTTTATCGACTTAAATCAAGAGTACCTTTTAGTACTAGAATATCTCCCAATTTAATAATCCAGAGTCAAAAATTCTTAAAAATAAACAGAAAAAAGTTTTGTGATAAAGAAACCGTTGCCCTTCCCAAAACGGACGGCTATGACCGGTATTAGAAATTCGTATGCCAATTTTCGTTTTCGATATAAAAGCGTTCCGGAGATAATTAAGGAAAACTGATTACCAGACGCCATTTTAAAATGGCTCTAGCTCCCTTAAGAAGCATTTTCGGACTGGGTGAATTGAGTTAAATTGCATTAAAATTATCAGTAGTAATTGCACAAGAGCTCTAAAATTATATATTAATTTTAGAGATCGACTGCAATTTGTTGCGATAATTTCATGAATAAAATTGTTCAAAAACAAAATTTTATTGTAATTTATATATGTAAGTACAAATTAGTACAATTAAACACACAGTTGTTTTAAATTTTTGACGGTTGAAAGTCATCACTTTTATAATTTTTAAAACATTAATTGTCATTAATGTCACTGAATGTATTTTTTCGTAGCAACGAAGGGCATCTGACGTAATATACTTGACGACGGGAAATTATCAAAAATTATCAGTTTAATTTAGATTTCTGTAGCTTTCCATTGGTCAGAATCTCCTATGAATGAAATAATCTGAGGAATCTTCTGTCTTCGTTTGTCGCTAGAGTTCCTGGACACCCTGTATATTTGCATTATATTGGCTGTTTTCCCCCTTTACACGTATCAGAGGAGTATGTCAACTAAAACTGTCACTTAACTGTGACAGTGGTAGTTTCCAAACTCGTGCGATACGTCTAAATGTGGGAAACAATCCATATAATGTAAATGTTTAGGTTAACATCGCTAAATTTTCCGGCTCGATTAGTTTCATTCCTTTTTATTTCACAACTTAATAGGTTTTTCATCTTTTGTGCTATTTTGCCGGTTATTAACGCGCTCATCACTGTTAAGAAATTAATGGCCATCGAAAAGTTAAAACTGACCTGTTATAATATTCTGTAAAAAGTCGTCTGTTTCTAAAATAATGAATTTATTCCATAATGTTGTATCATACTATATAAAACTTTACAAGGAAAGTTTTCACCATTAACTAAGTAAAGCGAATTTGTGACCATCTTTTCCAGTTCGTGTCTTTAATATTAAAACTTGTTTTTTGTTTTTCTTGTATCAAAGGACAACACATGAATTTTTAAAATCCACGTGCCACCCTGCAAACTAGATTCACATTCGCAGACTTTTTCAAATCTAAGCCGTTTCAGTCAAATATCTTTAAAAATTGATAGGATGGTGCGAATCCTCGGCTGAAAATTTCATTTCGAATCAAGATTTTATTACAACAAATAAAAAGGCAATATAGTGATAAAACGAAATTAGATGTTTTGGTATTAATAATAATGCTTTTTATAAATAATAGGTATTTATGATATAAGTGTTAAAAGTACACGTTTAAGGCACGCATGTGAAAGTTTGCAAAACGAGCGAAGCGAGTTCTGCAATTACATCATCATCATCATTCTCTTTGCCTTATCCCTATGCAGGGTCGGCTTCCCTAATTGCATTTCTCCACAGAATTCTATCTTGGGACATATCACTGTTAATCCCCTTTACCAACATGTCCTGCCTAATCGTCCCCCCACTTCTCCTTTGGTCTTCCTCTCCTACTCCTTCCAGAAATCTGCACTTCAGAAATTCTTCGTATTGGGTGATTAACGTCTCGACCTTGAACATGACCAAACCATCATATCCTATGCTGTCTCCACACCTAGACTTCCCCTAATATACTCAATTCTAATTTTATCCTTCTTTGTCACTCCACTCATCCATCTAAGTATTTTCATTTCCACCACATGCATTCGTTGTTCCTCTTTCTTTTTCACTGCCCAACTTTCAGTTCCGTGCATCATAGCCGGTCTTATGGCTGTTTTTATAGAATTTTACCTTCAGCTTTATTGGAATTTTTCTGTCACACAACACACCACTCGCTTCTTTCCACTTCATCCATCCAGCCCTACTGCATGCATCTTCATCTATTTCTCCATTAGACTGTAATACCGATCCTAGGTACTTAAAACTATTGCTTTTCACAATCATTTCACCATCCAAAGATAACAAAGTCTGCAATTCACATGAGTGCCTTAAAAATGTACCTTTTAACGCGCATATCATACAATATTTTTTCTACAAGCGTAATTACAGGACAATTTTTCCAAATCTTTTACTTGAACTTGACTGACATTCAATTTTTATATTTTTTTGACATTACATAAAAATTACCCATACGGTCAATACGAACTGCAGTGTCTTAACCCTTATCCGGGCAACACATTTTACTTACGTTACCGGGCAACTCGTGTCCGTTGGGCCCACCACTGTTCGTGAATGTACTATTCATATTTACCCATATATTTATAATATCCTTTTTTCATTTTTTACTAAAGTTAAATTTTAATTGTCTAGATTAATAAAAGGTGCTACTATAGTATGCGGTCTACCTTTAGGGTGCGATCTACCTGAAGGATTTGCCATATTTTCATGCCATACTTATCTGGATTTGAAGGCATATACTACTTGAAACGACACCTACCTCGATACGTAACAAGTTGCTCATCTACCGTTATGTTTTTTCCTGGTAAATAGTATTTCTGAAAGATTTGTTTGACTTGATTTCACACATCGCGTATTGCTGCTAATTTGTCGTTCCTTCTTCGTTTAGACCTCGTGTCCTTATCGTCAAATCGAACAAATCAGCAAATTTTTGAATCGTTTTAACCCCATGGTAGCTTTAAATATAGTAGGTCCATAAGACTTACTCCAAAGTATATCTAGATTATGGATTGTGGCACTCAGGTGCCCTGCAGTTAGTAGTGGCATAGTAGTCCGATAAAGGCATACAGCTCTCTAGAGTCGCAATATTTCCAGTTATCTATCCCCAGAACTTTTTCGGCTTCTTTACTTGTACACTTCACTATTTCGTCCACAAACAAACAAAAGGAATTAACAGGATCATCTAGACTTTGACCAGTGGCTAACATTAGTTTGTGCGTTATCGCATACGTCCTGTCGGTCTTCCAGTTAATTTCATACTTATTTTCAAATTCAAAAATTACACACTCTGAAATCTGGGAACTTGTAGCTACATATTCTTCTTCATTATCACTCAATACTACTTGCTGATCATCCTCTTCACTTGCTTCCGAAAAATGATCTTGAATTTCAATCACTTTCAATGCCACCTACTTCAGGAGATTCTTTATCATCGAAATCCCATAAATTATTAGCAACATCCTGCAGTTCTGCAGCTGATAATGGTTTTCGGGACATTTTATTCGCACTATATACTTTCACTGTAATTCAATCTAATTTTAGGAGCTTAGTTGTCGACACTAACATCGATATCAAACGATTGATAGCAGATGCATTATTTATTTCAAAATATGTATAGGTACCTACCTAAAAATATTATTGCATTCCAACAATAATTATCAGTTTTTAAAATTCATTTAGAATCCATATAACACCTATTGTAAGCATCTCTTTGATGTTTACATCAAAGATATGTTCACATTGTTTTTTACAGATTTAGACTGTATTATTTGATTTCCGGAATCATAAAAGTAGTTTAGATAATCCCCGAAAACATTACCTGACTGCCAGATTAACTTCTGTAACAAAGATTTAGACTTTAGGTATAAATACAAATAGGGTCCGACGGGCCCGTGTTGCTCCTTTACGTGACAAAATTCTTTCGACGCAATAATTTCAAAAATGATAATGAATATTTTGAATAGCTCATGACTATGTTGAAGGAAACATACTTCTAAACATATTCAGTGATGCAATAAACTCAATAAATTTTTTTTATCAGTTTATGATAAAAGAATTGGCGTCTCGGGCCTGTTGGACCCACCTTGCCCGGATAAGGGTTAAAGATTTTAAAGCACTAGTGCCTTAAAGTAGCATTTTTAACGCTCGTATGGAGTGCTAAAAATTGCATTTTTAACACGGTTGTAGAAAAATTTTATTATTATTATAGGGCTATCAAAAAAATGGTACCGTAAAGTGAGGCTACCTTGTGACACTTTTTTAGGCTTTGTGATGATATAGTACATACGCTTTCGGTTTATTATAATTTTAAAAATATCACCTGAAAGCTCAATCTTTTCTCTATGTTCAGTGAAAACTAGAATGCGCTATATTTTATAGAAATCAAGTAAATGTCAAAGAAATTTGTCACAAAGTCGTCCCATGGGTGGGGGTTTCTTTGTGACACGTAAGTTTTTCTGCGGTATTTATATGGAATTCTAACTGTGACACAAAGAAACATCCGTACATTTTTTACAGACAACATTTTAATGTTAAATGGACGTAGCATTGTGTTATAATATAATGTACTTTGGTAGAAATATCTTCTAAAAATTCTCCTTCAAAAGTCAAAGTTTTCACGCCAACCTAAAATCACCTGTTTTGACGATGATCAAATCAGCTGTGGCATGAGGAGCTAAGTTGCACTAGGAACTGGTTATTGCTCCCTAGATAGTCTACATAGTCTACTATCGAAAAAAAACATTTTAATTTTTCCAGCAATTCTATTAGCTCGGCCAAGTTAATAAGTTTAACTTTAGAGGCCACTGTCACAAAGTAACCACATGTGTCACAAAGTAGCCTCACTTTACGGTAATTAAAAAACACATTTTTTATCTTTAGGGTAATGTTGGTCAGTAGTCACCATGTTGACTGACATGCCATTAATTCATTGAAATTATTATTTTAACCCTTAACTATCAACGTGGTTGTTTCAGGACGTGACGGTTCGACATGCGGTTCGTCATCATCATCGCCAGGGCTTTTCATTCCGGATTGAATGTTTGCCGCTCTTACTTAGAGCTCTCTGATTCGCTTATTGCGGTGAATCACTCCGCATTCCACTTTCGTGTTGTCAAAGTTTTTGTATGACTTTACTTTCGTTACAATTTTTGTCTACTAATTTGGATATGTGCATAGTTCCCTTCAGTTACTCATTTCCAGAATGTTGATATCTCTCATGACCTGGTCCTTCTTTCTTTCTCTGGGTCTTCCCCATGGTCTTTCAGTTTCTGGTTTCCAACTGATGATCTTCTTAATAAGTAGGTCGTTTTTCCTTCTTTATGTGTCCCAGCCATCTTAGTCTCTTCGCTTTAATATACCTAACTACATCTTCTCCCTTCATTATCTCTCTTAGTTCATTCTTCTTCTCATTTCTCCATTGTCCATTCTTATCGGCCCATAATGCGTCGAGGATTTTCCTTTCTAATATTCTCAATATTTCTTCATCTTTTTCTGTTAGGGACAATGGGTGGAATGAATAAAACGTAGTACCTGCTAATGCTTCAAGTACGTATGTACTACATATTTGAAAATTTTACTACACTTACAAAGCATCACTTCACAAAGAAACTTTACATATACAAGTAGAGATTAAATCAGCTCTTAAGATAGGAGAGAGAACATTCCTGCTGTAGCTAGAAAACCAAGAGGAAAAGGAGAAGCTAATGAGAAACAAAAGAAAAAAAAAAGTTTTTGCCTGGGCCAGAGAAATGCAGCCTATGCAGTCTCTGATGAACCTCTAACTAGAGGTGAAATCGTCGATAAGAGTGCTGGCTGCACTCTCTGATCTGAGTAGAAATTAAGACAGTTTTGGTTTCGCAAGCAAGCAAGCAATTTGATTTAACCCGACCTGTGGGAATGTCCACCCTCTCGAAAGAGTACATTCGGGTGTAACAATTCATTGGGGCGAGGTGTTTTGACCCGAGTATATACAGGGATCACCCCACCTCGCTCCAATGCCCCAGGCCATCCCTTTTCCCCCCATAGCACGCTGATGCGCGATGGGGGCACAACTATCGTAGCCAAATGCTCTTCACAATGGAATCCTGGGTAATAAGATTCCATTGTGGTACCCTAATCGAATGCAAAAAACTAGGCCAGCGTGATGCGCTCTATGCCTTTATCTTCTTTCTTACTTATCCGCGGAACTAAAAATTGCTTGCTTGGGCCCCGAGTCATCGTGCTGAGCCCTAGTGGGCTCCGCCCGATGACTCGTTGCTCGAGTTTGTATGTGTTTTATGGTTTTTTTATAATTTTTTTGGGGGCTTTCGCCATTTTTTTATTTTATTTATATTTTTTTGGGGGCTTATGCCCTTCTGTAATTTTCTAATATTCACTTACCTTAGAGGCGGTCGTGGTACTTGATCTTCGTATGTAACGCTGTCTTCGGCACTTGTTTTCGAGCTACGAACTCACTACTATCACTTATCACTTTTGTACTCTTATCCCACTATTTGTTGCTTCGGACGTCTGTGCTTCCATCGGTGGAACTCATCATACCTTAGCGTCTCTCGCAGTATGTAATTTGGGTGGTGCTCCAGTTCCGCGAATTTGGTCCTTGCCTTATCTGTCATGATTTCGGTGACTCTCACCTGTTGGAGTTCTCTGAACAGGAATATTTCAGCTACATATCTTGGGACTCTGGCGGCCTCCCTCAGGCTGTTGTTGTGGGCTGCTTGGATCTTCTTCTTGTGTGTGTTACTTACGTGTCCCCATGCGAGAGACGCGTATGTTAATACCGGTAGGATTATACTATTGATCAGTCTTAACCTTGTTTTCAGTCTTAGTTTACTTTTCCTGCCTGTGAGTTTTGGTTTCGCACCGCAACTGAATGAATAAAAATGGTATACATTTTTATTTTTATATTAGTATTACTCCTATAGAGTAACTAGGTTCATTTTCCGTTGGAACTTTACCACGCTGCAGACGGGGGTTGTGAATTGCATAGTGTAGAATTCCTTCCCTTTAGTCTTTACTGCAGCATCCATTTGGCTTGCATATTGTAGAAGCCTTGGAGGTTGTCACCAGGAAATGGGCCAATAAAGTTTTTCAATTAAAAATCTTTTAAAAATATTTAATTTACAAATATTTTTATTAGGTTGAAAAACTTAGTCTTTTATTTAGCAGATGCCGCTAGACACCTACTACCATCTCGTCAGTTGCGGTGGGAGATGGATATGTCGAAGATTTTTGCCTGGGCCAGAGAAATGCCGCCTATGCAGTCTCTGATGAACCTCTAACAAGAGGTGAAATCGTCGATAAGAGTGCTGGCTGCACTCTCTGATCCTAGTAGAAATTAAGACAATTTTGGTTTCGCACCGCAACTGAATGAATAAAAATGGTATACATTTTTATTTTTAAACAAAAGAAAATTTAAAGATTATAAAGAAGAAAGAATTTTCATAAACGATGATTTGACAATAACTGAGAAAAAAATGCAAGAGGAAATAAAGGAAAAAACACAAGAGGCCAGAAGAGAAGGGAGAACAGTAAAAAGGGGGTTTCGGAAGATAACAATAGATGGCAGAGTATGGAGATGGAACCGCACAAAAGGAGAGCTGGATCCACTAGCAAACTAAACGAAAATCTGGGAGCGAGAGGAAATGCCGGAAGTATGGAGAGAGGCTACAGTATGTCCCATTTATAAGAAGGGAGATAGAGCAGTGTATGAAAACTATAGGGGTATCACTCTCCTAGACGTAACATATAAGGTAATCGCCAGAGTCGTAAGAAGCAGACTGGAAAGGCACTTAACCTTCGGATGACCAAGCGGGGGAAAATGTGACCCCAGCGTAAGTTTTTCTTTAATAAATTCAAAAGTATTTTCAATTTTTAACTCATTATTTTTTTATTTGACTTTAATATCCTTCTAGATATTCTCATATTTTGAAATTAAAAAAAATTCCCTATATTTTACGAATAAAAAATATATTCTGAAGTTTATGTACTGAGAATATTTGAGCGTAAAATACTAAGGAAGATATTTGGACCAACCCATTGCAGCGATGGAGAATTAAAATGAACCACGAGCTGAATGAACTAATGCACAGCATAGATTAGCTTTGTAAAGTCACAAAGACTAAACGTGCTTGGTTACTTAGAAGGAATGTGAGATAATCGAGCTGTAAAAGTAATCCAGAGATGGAATCCAAGGAAACAAAACAAGAGGAAGGCCCCATAAACAATGGATAGACGACGTAGAGGGGGATCTTAAAACCATTATCATCAGGCAGTGGCGAAGGAAAGTATCCGACAGAGCAGGATGGAAAACAGATCAAGACTCACAAAAAATGTTGTAGCGCCATTAGAAGGAGAAGAAATTAACAGAACCTAAGACAAACTAGTGAATTGGTCAAGTTTTAAGTTTTTAATAGTAATTTAGAATAAAATTAGGAAAACCGAGCGGAGCAGATAAAATTAATCCCGAAATGATAAAATGGATAGGGAAAGAAGGAAAGAAGTGGTTGCTGGAAATAATGAGAGAAGCATGGAAAACAAACAAACTGCCGAGAGAATGGGAAGAAAACTTACTGATCCCAATTCACAAGAAAGGAGAAGACTCCACCTGTGGAAAC
This sequence comes from Diabrotica virgifera virgifera, assembly GCF_917563875.1. NCBI lineage: Eukaryota > Metazoa > Arthropoda > Insecta > Coleoptera > Chrysomelidae > Diabrotica > Diabrotica virgifera. The sequence continues at coordinate 206,320,970 of NC_065445.1, read as the reverse complement.
TATAGAGATATATGCCTCTCATCAGTAGTGTTCAAGCTATATACGAGAATAATAAAAAGAATATTAAGAACAGAGCTAGAAGAAAAACTAGAAGACGAGCAAACAACATTCAAAGCCAAAAGGCAAACAGTTGACAACATAAGCATACTACGATATATAAAAGAAAAAAATAGTGATCGGGGAACAAACATAATATATATGACCTTTATAGACCTTAAAGCAGCGTTCGACTCTAACGCTGGAATACTATGGAGGATCTGGGAATAACGAGAAAACTATTAGAGATAATTAAAAGTACATACAACAGAGTGGTGGGAAAAGTACAAATCGGAGGAAGCAGGTCACTAGAATTTAGGATGAACAAGGGGATAAAATAGGGATCTAGCCTAAGCCCACTCCTGTTCGTCATAATTATGCATAAATTATTTAAAAATTAAAAAGAAGAACAAACCACTTAAAAACAATAATAGGCTACACGCACCTAACACCAGTTATGATAGGAGGATTACTGTATGCGGACGACGTCGTTCTCTTAGCAGACAACCCGAGAAAGATGCGGCGACTAACTGATGTATGGACTGAGGAAATAGAGAAAATTAAATTAGAAATAAACATCAGCAAATGCAAGACGATGAAAAGAGGTCAGCAGGAGCAGGAGATCGAAGGTGAAACACGAGTGATCTGTAAAGGATAAGAATTGGAGAGGGTGACGGCCTACGAGTACCTGAGCACGATAATATCGAATGACGGAAAGCTAGACCTAGAAATTGCAAATAGGACAAAGAAAGCTACGAAATTATCTACGAAAGCTATTAACAATACGATACTGGGAAAACGGGAAATCAGCCAGGAAATAAAAATACATATATTTAATACAATCACAGTACCAACTCTTCTATATGCAAGCGAGACATGGGACACAAATAAAAGATATGAAAATGCCATAAATGCAACAGAAATGATGCAGCTGAGAAAATATTTGGACAGACGAAGATGGACAGGGAAAGGAACGAAAACATCAGAAACGTACTAAGTCAGGGACCAATAGAGAAAAAAATTGAAAAAAGAAAACTGAATTGGTTTGGACATATAACTAGGATGAACGAGAACAGACTAGTAAAGAAGGTGACAGATGCCAAAAAACAGGGGAAAAGAAGAAGGGGCAGACCTAGAACGGGGTGGATGGAGCAGATCGAGGAAATCGGGACAAAGAGAGGGAAAACAGTGCAACAGATGAAGGAAATCGCAGGAGACCGGAAGGTGTGGAAGAAATGGGTAAAAGATGGATAGGTGATACCAAAGTCCGACGCTCTTATAGGGTATAAGGACAATGAGAAGAAGAAGAAGAAGAAGAAGAAGAAGAAGAAGAAGAAGAAGAAGAAGAAAATTTTATCTGCTGTATTCGCATAATTTCAAATATTTTCTATTTTAGAGAAATGAGAAGTCTCAGATCTCAACAATAAATCTGAAAATTCTCTTGGAACCACTTTCTGGTAACATCCTTAATATCTGCCTTTTACAATAATTTATAAGCCAATGAGACGACGAATAAAGGAGACGAAAGGATACAAAGGCCCTACTGAAGAGGTCTGAAGAGACCGAAATGGACATATATGGATGGCGGATCTTATCTGAACTGAAATGAAACATAAACTCTCTTTAATTTTTAATTTTACTTACATTTTGAGTACACGGAATCAACTTTCCTTGGAATTTTTCCTAGACGAATACACAGAATGTGACTGCATATTTTAGAGTCCCTTTCGTCTCCTTTATTCGTCGTCTCCTTGCCTTATAAATTGTAAAAGGCAGAGATTAATGATGTTACCAGAAAGTGGTTTTAAGAGAATTTTCAGATTTAATGTTTAGATGTTTTGATGTTTAGATATTTAATGTTTAAGTACGAGGAACAACTAACCAGAACAATTCGGATTTCGTGATGCTCTAGGAACACGGGAGGCCCCATTTGCTGTGCAAGTGCTATTTCAAAGATTCAGGGATATAAATTGTGATATATACGTATGCTTTATAGATTACCAGAAAGCGTTTGACAGAGTAAAACATGACAAATTAATAACTCTAATGCAAGAAATTATAATTGACACCAAAGATCTAAGAATTATCAGAAACATTTTTATTACAATCAAACGGCCAAAATCAAAATAGAAGACCAGTTAACTGATAAAATTTCAATAGAACGAGGAGTACGACAGGGCTGTATTTTATCTCCAGTACTATTAAATATTTACTCTGAATGGGTATTTAAGGAAGCTTTAGACGGTTGTGCGAAAATAGTATTAATAAATGGTGAATGGTTGAATAACATTAGATATGCAGATGACACCATAGTTTTTGCCGAGAATCTGAATGATTTACAGATATTAGGGCCATTCCATTTCAAATCACTCAATTTTGGAGCAAAAAAAATTTTGGACCTCCGATTTGTCTGAAAATTGGTATATAGCTTCTACGGGACGTAAAAATAAGATATTTAAGGTCACAAAATTTTCTTCTTCTTTTTTCTCAAAATGTTATTTTATGCGATTTTACAGTGATTTGGTGTTTATTTATACAAATTTGCATTTTCTATCGTAAAGTATCAATGGAAAACATAATATTTTAATAGAAGGGACTCAAAAATGTCATTATATGGCATTTTAACAAGTTACTTTGATTCAAAACAAGCTTTTGATCAAATTTTATAGTGTAGAAAACGTTAAAATACCGTTTTTACATTTTTCTCCATTCCCAAAATACATCATAATCGATTTGGCTGAAAATTTGCCCACAGATAGACAAAACATAGGACGTGTAAATGGTGAGAAGTAAGAAGTAAGTACAATTAACTCGAAAATATCGACCTGACGACAAAAATTGTTAAAAAGAAATTGTAATAATTGTAAATACGATTTATTTGGAACAATTTCAGTTCCTACCATTTTTGTCGAAAATTTAAAAATGGCGGAGATATTGAGCAAAACAGGTTCTCCTTTAAAATCAAGATGGCTGCTAACGTAACGGAGGAATTCATTCGTGATTTTAAATTTAGGCTACTATTGACTCCCCTAAAGATCAGAAAAATAAAATTTTGGGCAGCTCAGCATTCAAGGTCAAATGCTATCCCGACTGGACTAATATATTCTATTGAGTCTGATATTACTGCATGTAACTTTTTTGGTATTGTAATATAATTCAAATCCTTCTAACCACTTAAAGTCCTATCTTTTGGCTGTCTGTGGGCAAATTTTCAGCCAAATCGATGATAATGTATTGTGGGAATGGAGGAAAATGCAAAAAACGGTATTTTAACGTTTTTTACACTATAAAATTTGATCAAAAACTTGTTTTGATTCAAAATAACTTGTTATAATGCCATATAATGACATTTTTGAGTCCTTTCTATTAAAATATTATGTTTTTCATCGATACTTTACGACAGAAAATGCAAATTTGTTTAAATAAACACCAAATCACTTTAAAATCGCATAAAATATCATTTTGAGAAAAAAAGAAGAAGATTTTTTGACCTTAAATATCTTATTTTTACGTCCCGCAGAAGCTATATACCAATTTTCAGACAAATCGGAGATCCAAAATTTTTTGCCTGAGTGATTTGACATGGAATGTACCATTAACAAATCGTATAACAGAAGTCAGCAACAGATACGGACTAGCTCTTAACATAAAGAAGACCAAATTTATGATAATTAGTAAAAAACCAATACTAAACGCTCAACTTATAATCAACCAACAGAATATCGAAAGAGTTGAGCAATATACATATATGGGTACGAATTTAAATAGCCAATGGGACCACTTAACAGAAATTAAACAGCGAATAATAAAAGCCAAAGCACGAAAGCAGCATACGTTAGAATGAAACCCATTTTTAACAGTCGAGACATATCATTAAAAACAAAATACCGTCTGTTGAAATGCTACATATTCACAGTTCTGCTCTACGGAATGGAAGCGTGGACACTAATTGTTGCATCTATGAATCGCCTCGAAGCTTTCGAAATGTGGTGTTATAGGCGCATCTTACGTATATTCTGGGTTTACCGAATTACTAATTTGGAAATCCTGCGTAGAATGGGGAAAGAAAGTGAAATTCTCATAATCATCAAAAGAAAAAAATTAGAATATCTAGGACATGTAATGAGAAATCAAGAACATTACGGCCTTCTCCAATTGATTCTCCAAGGGAAGGTAAATGGTAAAAGAGGACCGGGAAGAAGACGCATTTCCTGGCTTCAAAATTTACGAAAGAGGTATAACACCACTACCACTGAACTCTTCCGCGCTTCGGTAAACAAAGTCAAGATAGCCATGATGATCGCCAACATCCGGAACGAATATGCACTTTAAGAAGAAGAAGAATGTTTAGATCTGGGACTTCTCATTTCACTTTAATAGATGTCGCTACCACTACAACATCCGATATGCAAAATTACTTTTAAAATTCTGCTTAAATAGGCAGCTTGGATTCGTTTCGATTCGGAGGTACAGTATTTCTCATGATCGTCTTTCAGTGCGTCACAGTTTTTCGATTTCTTTCTAACGCATTAAATTGTATGTGACAGAAAAAAAGGCACGTCGGTGATTACATTTCGTCGGTGACATTTTTACAACATTTATTCTAGTTATTCTAGTTGTTGATAGATGGCGCCATAATAAAAAAATATTTTTTTTAATTAGATAATAATATTACAAATATAATCTGTATAATTTATAAGACTATACAAATCAAAGAAAATACCATTTTATAAATGCAAGAAACACATTTGATTTATTTTTATTCCAAATTGAAAATAAAATGTGACAACTGTCAGATCTAACTAAACTGTCATGTTAGAATAAATGTCATAAATGTGTATTATCATAAATGTGACTTACCCTTTTTCCTATCATTTGTATATATTGATGTGATCTTGATTATTGATATGAGATAATATTCTTATATGTTACTTAATTTAATCAATGTATTAATACTAATCTAATTAATTAACCAGATCACATATCAATATGTTTTCAATCTCAGGGCGAATTATAAATTAATTACTTACTTCCGTGGCTTCTAAATATTTCTTAATGGTTCCTAATCGGGATAGAAAAGAAAAGAGTAAAAAAAAATACACATATGGGTTACAATTATAATCAAATATTTTTTATTTTATTTAAAAGGCAATCAATGCTTAATATTTGCTATTTCTCATTATTCTTAAACATAACATTTACAAATGGGAATCTTATTTCCTTTTGGTTTTCAATTGAAAGTTTTTATTAACATTTAACTATTAGGAGTTATTAGGAACAACTCTATTTAAGTTTGATGAAGCTTTTCTGATATTATTGATTATGTTATTCAATTTTTTATGTGGAATTTAATACGAAAACCCATACATTCATGTCCAAACAAATGAGACTGACCTTTTCCTGGTGAACTGAAAATGTCCTCACACAAGACCCTTTCCTGCTATCCTTGGCTGCGATCAAACCTCGTCCTGGCTTCCAGTGATGTTCTCCTTTGAAAAACTAGCTCGAATAGCTCTCGTTCCTGCTTTTGTCGTGATGCTGTGTTCTACCTTTCTCGAAACTGCTATCAGCTACCGGGACACTCTGGGCTCAAGGAGGTTCTTTTACTCTCGACCTGGCCTACTTCTCGTTCCACGATAGATACTCCACACTCACGGAACTACATCGGCTTTCTCACTCCCCGTACACTACCGTCTACTACTCGACTTCACTTCTCGACAGCTCAAAACATTCTGATCTCACTTTGTCATCCATTCCCCTACTTTCTAAACATCCCTTCCAGATTCACAAATCAACCTTCCACCACCAACTCTCATTCGTAATATTCCTCAAAACCAATTTTTAATCTTTCTAAATATGCTTAATGGATTTCAAAAGAAAATATTTAATTCCCATTCTAAAATACTTTCTAACTATTTACAAATTTTAATGACCTATTCTCTCTTTCAAATGAGTCTTATTTAGCATAGGCTAATGATCGAAACCTTCCGCGAAAAACGATAATGAACTATCATCTATTTCACTGAGTTTTATTTAGCATAGGCTAATGATCGACCTTCCGAGAAGAACGATAATGGTACGCGTCATTCACTTTGTTTATCTAAGCACATTGTTCCGAGTTTCGTACGCTTATTCTAATCACTTCTTAAAATTAAATATAACAATTTGTTGTATACAGGTTGTTCTAAATTTATATGCCCGAGGTTGAGAAAATTAAAAATATTTTATATTAAAGTGAATTTTGTTTATAATTATTAAATTTTAATTTTTATATCAAATAGAAATATAACAAATCCCCGCCTTGTATTCGATAAAATTTATCTGCATTTTTAAATAAATTTTCTCGAGGCAAAACCAACTCCCTGTATATTTCCTTACTTTAATCTACGTCTTATATCCTAACTTACTATCTACTTCATGTAATTCTGTCTTTTATTCGTGATATTTGTATACATCGTGAATATTATAAATTCCTCGGATCTTTTCCGAGTTCCTGTGCCTCAACTCATAACTATTTATCCCATTTTCATTATTCAGGATGTACGGGCCTTCGAAAACAGGCATCAACTTTGCGCAAATGCCGCCAGGAAGATTTGATACTCGTAATGCCCTCACGAGTACTTTTTCACCCTTTTGGAAAGTCACTGGTCTTCCTTTTCTATTTTGTTCCTGTCTTTGGATATATTTTTCGTTGCTTCGCCGTAATCTTCTCTGTACGGTTTCAATCACCTGTTGATATTCTTTTGGCTCTTGGTCTTCCCATGGCCTTATCGGCAGTACACCCTTCATGATGTATTCTGGGGTCTCCTTTGTTACTGTGCTCGGAATTGTATTTAGATACCTTTCTATTTCCGCCATTTTCCTGTCCCAGTGGCGATGTTGACCATCTGTTGCAATGCGAAGAAATTTCGTCACTTCCTGTATGAATCGTTCCGAAGGATTACTCTGTGGATGCCTGATGCTGACAAAATTTGTCTCTATTCCTCGTTCTCGAAGTTGTCCTTTGAAACGATCATTTCGGAAATACGTTGCATTGTCCAGTAGGATCTTTTTTGGTGTTCCTACTATGGCTATAAAATTGTCGATTTTTCTTAATATTTCCTCCCCCTTTGTGGTGCGGCAACTATATAATTTTACGTATTTTGAAAACACATCCACCATTACCAGAATATGTTTGTTCCTTTTAGTGGTCATAATTAGATCGCTTAACATATCTATTGCTACAATGTCGAGTTTGTTTCGGGCTTCAATATTTTTGGCAACATTTTCGTTTTTGAAATTCCGACTCTTATATTTTTGACATACATCGCACTTCTGGGTAATTTCCTTTGCAATGCGGTAATCCTGTCGGCTGATGTAATTTTCCCTAAAAACGAGCCAAACTTTTCTGCTACCGATATGCCCATTGTCCTCATGTAATTTCTTTATTATCTTTTCGGCCAATGTCTGTGTCACTAAATATAGTTCCTTTCCGTCTATTCTCTTAAAATATATGTCATTTTCTACTTCCGCTCTTCTTTTCTCTCTTTCCTCTAGGTCTTCTTGGTTTGTCCTTATCTCATTTAACGAATATATCCCTTCTTCTTGTATTAATCTATTTAGTCCCACCTGTAGAGTAATTGTTTCCTTTTTTCCCGTGTCCTCATCCCGTGTTAGAGCGTCGGCTATTATGTTGTCTTTTCCTTTTATATATCGGAACTCAAAATCATACTCCTGTAATAATAGAATGCCTCTATGTATTCTATTATTTACTAATCTATTCTTCATGATATGTACTAAAGCTGTATGGTCTGTTTCGATTGTGAATTTTGCTCCCAATAAGTAAAACCTCAATTTGTTTACGCAATATAGTACACTGGCAAACTCCAATTCTGTAACACTATATTTTCTCTCATGTGTTTTAGTCACTCGCGATATAAAACATATCGGCACTTCTTGGTCGTTTTGTATTTGAGACAGCACTCCTGCAAATTTTTGTATGGACGCATCAGTTCGGAGTATAAAAGGTAAATTGTAAATGGGGTGGTATATTTTCGTTCCTTTTGCGAATTCTCGTTTTAATGTTTCGAAAGCTTCCTCCTGTTCTTCTTTCCAATTCCATTTTATTCCTTTTTTAAGCAACTTTATCAGAGGGATTTCCTTTTGGCTCAAATCGGGAATCAGTTTTTTAAAATAATTAATCGTGCCAAGAAAACCTCTCAATGTTTTCAAATTCGTTGGTCTTGGGTATTCATCTATGAGCTTGACTCTGTCTTCGGCTAATCTTACTGTTTTGGTGTCCAATTGAAAACCCAAATAAATGACTTCTTTTTGAAAAAATTGACATTTTTCAATGTTTAATTTCAATCCGGCTGTGTCCAATTCTTCCAGAATTATTTCTATGTGTTTCAGATGACTCTGAGTATCTTGTGAAAAAATTAATAAATCATCGATATAATGAACTATGAAATCTTCGTGGCGATTCAAAATGGTATGTAGAGCTCGGACGAGTGCAGCACAAGCACTCTGCAATCCAAACGGCACTACCTTAAACCGGTAGACAATACCATCAATAGAAAAAGCGGTGTAGTTTCTACACTTTTCAGCTAACGGTATCAACCAAAAACTGTGTTTTAAGTCAATTTTCGAAAATATGTGTGACCCCGTGATTCTTCCAAAAATGGCCTCGATGTTTAGAGGTGATTCATATTGTGATACAGTGTGCTGGTTGATATTCCTGGCATCTAAACATAATCTCAATTCTCCACTGCTTTTCTTTACTATCACAATCGGGTTAACATACGGTGAATCACATCTTTCGATGATTTGATCTTCCAACATTTTATTTATTTCTTCTTTCACCTCTTGTCGATACTTGTATGGAATCGGGTAAGTCTTTGATCGAAAATTTCCCAAGTTTTTCACCTCAAATGAATGTTCGTACTTTTTAGCCACTCGGTTTTCCTCATTGATCAAATTTTCGTAGTTTCTTAACATCAACCGCAATTCTTTTTCTTTCCCTTCTCCACATATCAATTTTCTGTCTTTTTTCTCAGATTCTTCACACATGTTTACCGTGCATTCTGCATCCTCGTTTGCATATACCTCCTCTTCAAATACCACTGTTTCAATCATATTCTTTTCACTTTCATTTTTTTGCTTTATTTCTTCTTCTCCTGAGCCCGTCTCTTCTTTTGAGGAATCCCAGGTTTCCTTTGTTTCTGATACTCTCAAATTTTCTTCTTCTGGGCTCAACTCTTCTTTTGAGGAGCCACAGGTTTCATTTTCTTTTATCTTTTTCTGACCTTTTCTCCTTTTTTTTCTTTGTCCTTGCTTCGCTGCCAAATTCATTTCCACTGTTTGTTCTTTACCTGATTCGTCCGTATTTTGTTTCTCATGTTCCTTGTCCTGTTCTTTTTCTTTTTCTTCTGTTAGTTTCATCGTATTATTTTTAAAATCTATCACTACATGTTTTTCTGCCAATTCGTCCACTCCTACTATCATGTCATGTGACATGTTTGGCATTATTACACATTGTAGTGCATACATATTCTTGCCCAGTCGTACCATTACTCGTATGCCTTCATTTAAAGTTGCCAATGTCCGTTTGTTTGCGCCCACTAAATTTACCCTAGGTATTTTATAAATTAAATTTGTTAAGTTAACTTCTTCTATTAGTTTTCTGTTGACCAATGTTATTTCAGATCCAGTGTCTATCATAATTTTAATTGGTTTCTCGTTGATAAATCCATCCACAAATTTTAAATTAACTCCATTTTTCTTTTCGTTGTTTCCTGCCAATTTAATAAACTCCTTGGGGTGACAAAAGATTCCTGTTTGATTTTTGGTTTTTAGTGAGCGCCGTCGTGAAAAGACGCCGGTTGCTCATCGTTGTTTATATTTTCGTCATAATGTCTCTCTCCGTCATATTCATCTGTCTGGGTATTATTTACTTCTCTTCTATTTTCTCTTGGTCTGTCGGATCTGTTTCGGTTTTCTCGATATCCCTGTTCATTTTGTCTACCATTATTTCTGTTTTCTTGATTTGAGCGTGTGGTGTTTCTATTCTGGTATTCTCGATTTCTGTCCTCATTCCATTGCCTATTTCTTTGTTCATAATTTCCTCTTCCGTTGTCTCTATTTTCGTTTTCCCTTCTGGGATTAAAATCTCGTCTTGCATAGTCCCTCCTATTTTGATTTCTATCTCTGTAATCTTGTGTTTCTCGGGGCCTGTAATCTTCTCGCGACCTTCTTGATTTTCTTTCTCTTAGACGTGATTCTCTTATTTGTAGGAATTGGCATAAACTATCTATGTCTTTGTAATTTTGCAATGTGATATGGTCTTCCAGCGTTTCCTCGAAATGTCTTGCAATCAGTTCGACTAATTGTTCCGATGAGTAATTATATTGTAAATGTTTTGCATTATTGTAAATTTGCAAAGCATATGTCCTTTCTGATACACCCATCCTATCATTGTATTTCCCATTTTGCAATTCCTTGTTAATTTCCAATTGTTGGACTTTTCCCCAGAAATAATTCAAAAATTTTTGTTCAAATTGTTGCCAATTGCCGAATTCTTCTTCTTTACTATCGAACCATAGGCTTGCTTCATATTTGAGATGGTTTCTGATAGTTTCTTTTGCTGTTTCGAAATTTCCGATGTGCTGTATTTTCTTTTTCAGGCTATTTATGAACGGCACTGGGTGTAATCTTCTTACGTCCCCGCCAAACCTTATCTTCACGTCATCTGTGCTATGTATAACCATTTCTCTTCTTTCTCCGACATTTTGTTGAGTATTGATTTCCGCAATCTTTCTTTCCACTTCTTCTATGTCTGCTTGAATAGCGTTTTGCAACTTGTTTTCCAAACTTTCCATTTCTTTTTTCTGGCAACTCGTTATCTCCTTTATTTTGATTTTGATTTCTTTAATCTCTAACTCCTGTTTCTCGCTCTTTTCTGCAATCTATTTTTTTAACCATTTCCTTCTTAATACTCTCTATATTTCTGTTGTTTTCTTCTATGGCTTGTTTTGTTTCCTGTTGATTGTCATCCATTTTTTTTGATGTTTCTTCCTGATTTTTATCCATTGTCCTTTTTGCTTCATCCATTGCTAGTTTTGTTTCTCTTTGATTGTCATCCAGTTTTTGTGACTGGAGTTGCATCAGTTGTAATAGTTTATCTATTCCTGATAATTCTTGCTGTTCTGATGCCATGATTGTCGTGTCTAAAATATCTTCTTGGTCTGAATGTTCTTTTTGTTTTTTGTTGTCTTTGCTTTGGCTTCTTGTCACAGACATTTGTTTTCAAGAAGTACTGTCCCCGCCAAATATGAAATTTTACTAGTATGTTACCAAGACGACTTTTTCTCACCCAAATATTATAAATTGTCAATAAATATATCAAATGTAAATATCGTAAAAATAAATTATTAAATCAGTTATGTAAAATTTGTACCTAAAGAGATCTAAAATTTTATGTTATCAAATGTAAGTATCTCACTTTTTACCACAGGCATATAAATTTTCAAATACCGGCTTTACTCTTTCTATCCTTCAAATTTGCCACTAGAAATACTTTACAATGCTTTCCACGTTGGACGACAGTTGATGTGATCTTGATTATTGATATGAGATAATATTCTTATATGTTACTTAATTTAATCAATGTATTAATACTAATCTAATTAATTAACCAGATCACATATCAATATGTTTTCAATCTCAGGGCGAATTATAAATTAATTACTTACTTCCGTGGCTTCTAAATATTTCTTAATGGTTCCTAATCGGGATAGAAAAGAAAAGAGTAAAAAAAAATACACATATGGGTTACAATTATAATCAAATATTTTTTATTTTATTTAAAAGGCAATCAATGCTTAATATTTGCTATTTTTTATTATTCTTAAACATAACATTTACAAATGGGAATCTTATTTCCTTTTGGTTTTCAATTGAAAGTTTTTATTAACATTTAACTATTAGGAGTTATTAGGAACAACTCTATTTAAGTTTGATGAAGCTTTTCTGATATTATTGATTATGTTATTCAATTTTTTATGTGGAATTTAATACGAAAACCCATACATTCATGTCCAAACAAATGAGACTGACCTTTTCCTGGTGAACTGAAAATGTCCTCACACAAGACCCTTTCCTGCTATCCTTGGCTGCGATCAAACCTCGTCCTGGCTTCCAGTGATGTTCTCCTTTGAAAAACTAGCTCGAATAGCTCTCGTTCCTGCTTTTGTCGTGATGCTGTGTTCTACCTTTTTCGAAACTGCTATCAGCTACCGGGACACTCTGGGCTCAAGGAGGTTCTTTTACTCTCGACCTGGCCTACTTCTCGTTCCACGATAGATACTCCACACTCACGGAACTACATCGGCTTTCTCACTCCCCGTACACTACCGTCTACTACTCGACTTCACTTCTCGACAGCTCAAAACATTCTGATCTCACTTTGTCATCCATTCCCCTACTTTCTAAACATCCCTTCCAGATTCACAAATCAATCTTCCACCACCAACTCTCATTCGTAATATTCCTCAAAACCAATTTTTAATCTTTCTAAATATGCTTAATGGATTTCAAAAGAAAATATTTAATTCCCATTCTAAAATACTTTCTAACTATTTACAAATTTTAATGACCTATTCTCTCTTTCAAATGAGTCTTATTTAGCATAGGCTAATGATCGAAACCTTCCGCGAAAAACGATAATGAACTATCATCTATTTCACTGAGTTTTATTTAGCATAGGCTAATGATCGACCTTCCGAGAAGAACGATAATTGTACGCGTCATTCACTTTGTTTATCTAAGCACATTGTTCCGAGTTTCGTACGCTTATTCTAATCACTTCTTAAAATTAAATATAACAATTTGTTGTATACAGGTTGTTCTAAATTTATATGCCCGAGGTTGAGAAAATTAAAAATATTTTATATTAAAGTGAATTTTGTTTATAATTATTAAATTTTAATTTTTATATCAAATAGAAATATAACAATATATATATATATCGGTTTTAAAACGTTCTCCTACGTCTTCCGATGCCTAGTCGCCATTCACTTCGGTCCATCCAAAGGTCTTCATCCAATTCTCTTTCTCTCATTTCTCGATTTATGCCTTCTCTCCAACTCAGGCGGGGTCTTCCTCTTTTTCGTCTACCATGAGGGGTCCACGTTAGGATTTGTTTCGGGAGTCGTTCTTCGGACATTCTTTGTACGTGTCCATACCATCTAAGCTGTTTGGTACTAATGTCATCTACTATTGTGTGTTTCACATTCATTATTTCCCTAATTCTGTTGTTGGTTACCCTTTCTAATCTTGATTTTCCTGCTGAGCGCCTCCAGAAATCCATTTCTGTTGCTTCAAGTTTTCTCTTGTATCTTTCTTTTATTTGCCATACTTCACTGCTGTAAGTGATTATACTCTTAACAATTGTATTGTATATTCTATGTTTGTTGTTGTTTGATATTGACTGGTCCCAGAGGATGCTATTGAGAAGGGTAATTGCTTTTCTTCCCTGGTTGTTTCTTTCTTCTATCGTCCGGTCTACGCTTCCTTCTTGTGTGATGGTCATACCAAGGTATTTATATGCGTCGCAATGTTTAATAATTTCGCCATTCCCCAGTGTAAGGTCCTGCTGTGTCCCACCGATACACATATATTCGGTCTTCTTTATGTTTATTTCCAAACCACCTTTTTTGTACTCCTCTATTAATTTCCTATCATTTGTTACGCACTGAAAAATAATCATGAAAAGGACAATAGGCCATTGTTTATGTTCAAAATAAGAGAGCTAAAAGGAACTACAACGTTAACGGGATTTTATTTTCTCATATGGTCAATGTACCTCTATATTTGAATAAAACGTTAAGAGCTACCATTTAAATGGGTGCGTTTTTGTGAAAAGGGTCAATTATTAGTCTCTTAGGTCTGGATCCCGCGTATGAAAAAAAAGTTGATTAATAGCAAGCTGAAAATTTGTTAATAGCTTAAGGGTGTCTAGTCGGATAAACTTTGATATATGGGAACACTGGAACAGGGGCAGATTTAATTGTGGAACAGGTTAAAAATTTGGAACGGTCACACCACGAAAACGGAACATTTATTTTGTCCGACAGAACAGACTTAAACTCTCCGAACAGATATTAAACTCTCATGCAAAAATCAGACTGCTATTTATCACCTGTCATAATTCCTGTCATTTGACATATTCTACATGTTCCACTCATTAAAACGCCCATTTGGTGATAAATAGCAATCTGATTTTTGCATGAGAGTTTAATCTCTGTTCGAAGAGTTTAGGTCTGTTCTGTCGGACAAAATAAATGTGCCGTTTTCGTGGTGTGACCGTTCCAAATTTTTAACCTGTTCCACAATTAAAACTGCCCCTGTTCCAGTGTTCCCATATGTCAAAGTTTGTCCTACTAGACACCCTTAAGCTATTAACAAAATTTCAGCTTGCTATTAATCAACTTTTTTTTCATACGCGGGATCCAGACCTATCTAGGCACAGGGTAAATTAGAGTGAGTTCTATGAACTTTTGGTACAAACGAGTTTACAGGAAAATTGTTTCACGGTAAATTGACTATCGTAATATCACATTTTAAAGTCAAAAATATTTTTTTTTTACAAAAATATATTCAAAAGAAATGCAAGAAAAAACACGAAAGAAAGCAATTTTGTTTTCTGCCCCATAACTTTTTTCCACAGGGATATAGGTATAAGCATTGCTTCAGCGAAAAATAATTTTCACCTTTCCTCTTTAATGTGACGTTTGGTAGAAGTGTCTAGGATTTATGGTTTCTGAAATAAGATTTTTCAAATTTCGCCGGTCACAGCATTTTTGGGCCATTTTCCCCATTATTTCGCAAAAATTGTTCTGTAACTTTTTTCAAGCATTTAGAGGTATACTGCCGTGCTAGGCCCAAAGGCGGTAACTAACATTTGAGAAAATGGTGGCAAAATCGATTTCAAAATTGAATGCTAAAATTTTGGCCCGTTAGGGATTTATGGACTAGCTAATAGTTTTTATGCATGGATATATGCCCCAGTTTATTAAGGGAACCGTTAATGATATTTTAAAACAAAGTTTTATATAAAAAGAGGTAGATACCGCTAAAACGTTTTATCAAAACTTACTATAAAACTAAGCCTATTAGCGGTATGTGGTTTATAGTTGTGACTGATATGAAATAGAAAGGTTTTCTGTGTATTCCAGATTAATAAATTGAAAGAATTAAAGTACTATTAAATGTTATTATTTTGTTGAGCCACAATATGACAACAACAAATTGACAATATTTAGTTGTCGTTATATCTGTTTTCTTTCAAGAGTCAATAAATACATATTGGTTCATTAATATTAATGTTCTATTTGCGATTCAATACAGACAATTTAATAGACAATCGAACACCATACCTTGTGTCCGGTACATACACAAAACCTATTTAGTATTACAATGGTATTACCTCATAATTATCATTTTTTTTATAAAATCTTTTATAGTGCGTCTAATAATTTGGGCAGAACTGTACTTATACAACGAAAAACCAGAATCCGTTCAGATTGTTATAGCTGTTTAAACATCTGCGTTTTAAAGAATTCTTCAACTGTAAATGTGATTGCAAACCATACTTTTGACTTTTTCTTCTCAGCTATTTTTATTTTGTTGCTTGCAAACAAATTTTTGGATCATTATCCAGGTACCTGATGCATTCTTAGAAAATTTATAAAGGAATAAAACCAGCATTTTTGTATAAAACTTATGTAAAGGATTCTCAAAAGATAAGGTAAAGATATCCCAAATCTACAATCCCGTATCTATGATAGCATTGTATAACTAGACTGCTATTAGACATTGTCTAGTTAAACAATGATAATAGCTTGTATTGAAACAAAAAAAAATGCAATCAATGGGTTGCATTGATTTAGTTGTTGCAACCTAACAAAGGGTTTAAACATACATATAAATCATCTACTTGGCGCAGATTCACATTGTTTAGGACAACATAAATGGTTAATTCTTGAAATAGTATAAACAAAAATGAAAATATATTTCAATAGATATAATAATCTCGAAAAGTTCTTACCATCCTCGCTAATTATTTCTTTTACCAACACAACTCTTTTAACTAACACAATAATTTAACCTTGTAAAGTTAGGCCGAATTTACTTTGTAATACTAAGATTTGGCGGTTTCTAAATGTAGGCGTAGAATTCTTGAAATTAGATTAGCGGTAAGTGCAATATGCTAAGGTATATGGACGGCAACTGTAGCAGATACCGTCAAAACGCCATAGTATTTAACATTTGCCGCCAAATTGCTTAGTATTTTAACTGAAAAGTGTAGATACCGCTAACAAAATTGCAATTTTATTTAAAATATAATGCTTCTACAACTCCAAAGACTTTAGAAATATATACTAAATACCCTATTCTACCTAAAAATACAAAAATCTTATTTTCGATAAAAAATCAGATCCCGCCTTTGGGCTTAGCACAGCAGTATACGCAATGGCACATTAAGTAGAAAGTAAAGTTAATTACCTTTAAACTGGTCTATTGTATAGGGTTATACGACTATTTTTAAGGAAGTTGTGCTTTTTCAAGGATTTATACTTTTAATGATTTTTGATATTATTTAGGATTATTTTTTAAATTCTTTATTACAAATTTTAAGTATATACATTTTGGAATAAATAAGCTTATTCTCTTTACTTTAAAATGGTGCATTGCAAAAAATTCTAGGACTACTTTTAAACAAGACATCAATAGGATCTTTAAGGGTATCCGTAATTTGATTTTTTTTTAATTAGAAGAATATAATTGCATGTTATAACATAATTTTTAATTTTAAATAACTTTTCTTAATAAAACTTTTCGATATTGTGAAATATAAAGGTATTTTACTCTTGAGTGAAATTCATATTTTTTAACATACCTCGTACACTATTGATAAAATTTTATACCTGAAGATTGCATCTTAGGTTCTAGACTATGTAGAACATTTTATAGAGAATGATCTTTTTCATAAAGTTAATAATAAAAAAGTTTTCCATATGGTTCCAACTTAGTGGGACCTATTGCATGTGTATATGTATGTCACACTTTGAAAAAGCATATATCTTGTTTAAAGATAGTCCTAGAATTTTGTACAATACACCATTTTAAAGTAAAGAAAATAAGCTTTTTTTATTGCACAATACTTATACCTAAATATACAACAAAGAAAGTTATAATGAGAAATTTAAGAATAATCCTAAAATATATCAAAAATCATTAAAATTGTAAAACTTTGAAAAATCATGTCTTGCTTAAAAATAGTCATACAGCCTTCTACAATAGACCATTTTAAAGTTAATTTACTTCTATTTCTACTATATGTATCATTGCGTATACCTATAAATGCGTAGAAAAAAGTTACAGAACAATGTTTGCGAAATAATTGGGAAAATGGCTTAAAAATGCTGTGATCGGCGAACGTTGAAATTAATATCCTATTTCAGAAACTATAAATTCTAGAGACTTCTATCAAACGTCATTTTAAAGAGGAACGATGGAAATTATTTTTCGATACAGCAATTCCTATACTTATATCCCCGTGGAAAAAAGTTATGAGGCAAAAAACAAAATTGCTATCGTTCGTGTTTTTTTCTTGCTATTCTTTTGAATATATTTTTGTAAAAAAAATAATTTTGACTTTCAAATGTGACATTTCGGCAGTAAATTTAACCTGGAACAATTTTCCTGTAGACGTGTGTGTACCAAAAGTGCATAGAATTCACCCTAATTCGCCCTGTGCCTAGGGACTAATTCATCCTTTTGTCAAAAACGCACCTATTTAAATGGTAGCACTATGCGGTTTTTTCATATTTACAGGTCTATTGACTACATGAAACAATAAAACTCCGTTAACGTTGTAGTTCTTTTCTAAAATACATAATCAATAGCCTAAGGCTACGGATCCACGGGCGAGAAATTGACGCTAGCAGTACTCGTAAAACAAACTTAAGGTTCCGCGGAACGGAATAGGAATAGCCGAACTGAACCGACTACGCACAAGTCCTGTAGTCGGTACATTTCGGCTATTCCTATTCCGTTCCGCAGAACCTTAAGTTCGGTCTACGGCTACTGCTAACGTCAATTTCTCGCCCGTGGAGCCGTAGCCTAAGGTGTTCATGTAGCCTTATACACCAGGGAAATAAGGCAAAAATATACCATGTTCGGGACACTTGAGCAGCCAGGTTGCAAATGAGATTTTTGGGTACTATATACCTAATACATTATAAATACAAAAATGCACGTCACAGTTTGGACGAGTTTAGTTATTAACAAATAAGGGTCAAAATGGGAGTTTTTTCGTTAAATCGCTACAAGTAAAAATAGGCTATTTAAATATCTTATTCATAATATTTTTCTTTTAGTAGATGAGCCAAGGTTTAAAATATCGCTTTTTGAATTTTGGTCCGATTATTAGTTGCTTCAGATATTGCAAAATAAAACTAAAATTTCGAAAATAAAAAATTTGCTATAACTTTTGCCAAATTGAATTTGGGACTTTCATATTGCATGAAAAGTTGAGTCCATACAATGTACAAAAAATTTTAAGGCGATGTGTCAATTAGTTTAAATTTTGTTGAATTTGTTTATCCCAAAGAGCTTTTTTTCGCAATATTATTGTTCAGAAAATAATAATGATAGAGCAATTCTGTGAAAACAACATGAAAGAAGAATAGTCAGGCTTTCAACGCATTTTAAAAAATCATTAAAAAGTCATTTTTATCACTCAGAACATTTTACTAAAATAGAGTCATTTTGGCTTATAAACAATTTGAATAACTTTGTTAATATTGACTGTAGGCTAAAACTACAATGAAATTTGAAAAACTGGTATTTTTATACGAATTTTCAAAGAAAAACTTTTCGCCTAGGTTAATTACGGTCAAAGATAGCCACTTTTTTATTTAATTGACGGCTACTTTGTTTATAACAACTAAGCAACCTAACTAGAGCCATTTTGAAGTTAAAGATATATAGGTTATGATATATAGTTAATAGATATATAGTTAAAGATATATAGTTAAAGATATATAGGTCAAAGTTTGAGTAAGCTTTGAACCACAACAGAGTGGTTAAAAAAGCTTTAAAAATGGCGTCCGAATGGAATTAATTCGTGGTCGATGGAGGGGAATTACTAAAATACGTGTACTCAAAAAATTAAACTGATTCTGTAAATATATACTGCGATTAATATCGCCGGAACTTGTTGATGGATTTTGATCATAATTTTTTTAATTTGTATATACTCGTAGTCTTATAGAGTACGTTATGTACACACAGCCGCACCTAACATTACAAAATATTAGGGGGAACTCCCCTTCTCACTAAGGGATATGAAAAATAGATTACGACCGATTCTAAGACCTACCGAATATACATATATAATTTCATAAAAATCGGTCAAGCGGTCTCGGAGGAGTATGGAAACAAACACTGTGAAAGGAGAATTTTATAGATATAAATATATAGATGGCTATTAACAAATAGGGGTTGGTGATAGAAGAGTGAAAGTTAAGGGTTGTATGTATTTTTTAATTCTACATCATATAAAATTAAGGTAGATAATTTTGTCCAAAAAAATAAAAAAAAATGTCGGGGGGGGGGGGCAACCATCCTTATAACTTATGGATATAAACAATAGATTAAAACCTCTTCAACGTCCTACAGGATAAACGTGTAAAATTTTATAAAAATAGGCCAGGCCGTTTCGAAGTAGTATGATAACGGACACTGTTACAGGAGAATCTGATGTATATAGAAGTAACTGCGAACTAAATAATAAAAGTGGCTAACTTTGAACCTAATTAAATAAAAAGTTTTTTTCTGGAAATTCGTATAAAAATACCAACTTTGGAAATCCTAAAGTAGATTTACTGTATAGTCAATATTAACAAAGTTATTCAAATTCAGAAGCCAAAAATGACTCTATTTTACTAAACTTTCTCGGAGTGATAAAACGACTTTTTAATGATTTTTTTTAATACTTTAAAAACATAACTATTATTCTTGCATGTGGTTTCCACATAATTGCTATGTCATTATTATTTTCTGAACAATAACATTGCGAAAAAAACCTCTTTGCGATAAACAAATTGAATAAAATTTAAACTAATTGACAAATCGTCTTAAAATTTTTTGTGCAGTATATGGAATGTTTTACTCAACTTTTTGAAAAAATATGAAAGTCTTAAGGCCATTTTGGCAAAAGTTATAGCACATTTTTTATTTTTGAAATTTTAGTCTTATTTTGCACTTTCCGAAACAAAAAAGGATCGGACCAAAATTCAAAAAGTGCCGTTTTAAACCTTGGCTCATCTACAAAAGGAAGAATATTATAAATAAGATATTTAATTACCCTATTTTTATCTGCAGCGATTTAAACGAAAAAACTGCCATTTTTGACCCTTATTTGTTAATAACTAAGTTTCTCGTCCGAACTGTGACAGGCATTTTTGTATTTATAATATATATTAGGTATATAGTACCCAAAAAATCTATTTGCAACCTGGCTGCTCAAGTGTCCCGACAAAAACCTTATTTCTCTGGACTATTATCTGAATTAAAATAAAACGTAAGGTGTTTATAATTTAAATTTCTATTTTATTTCTTTATATCGGAATATTAACAATGAGAATTATTATTTATAGTATAGTATAGTTGATCCAAAAAGTGAAAGTTATCCTTCAACACCAAATTGTTCTATATGGCCCACACAATGTCCAGCAAAAAGTCACACCATTTTGAGCGTCGGGTTTGTGTGGGGGGGGGGGGGGGAAGGGGGGAGAAATCGGTAAATTCGTAGTTTTTTAAGTTTTTCGCCAATATTTCTAAAACTATGCGGTTTAGCATGAACAACCCTCTATACAAAATTGTTGTACATTAAATTTGAAATAAAAAAGGTTCTATGCATAATCTTTCTAAAATGAATGGTTCCAAAGTTACGGAGGTAGTATATTATAACTGGTCCAAAAAAGGCCTAATCCAAACATCCAAAGTAAAAGTTTTCCTCCAACACCAAAATGTTCTATATGGTCCACGTATTGTTCAGTAAAAAGTTACACCATTTTGAGCTTCCGGTTTGGGAGGGAGATGGGAGAAAAGCCGCTAAATTAGTAGTATTTTTAGGTTTTTAGTCAATATTTCTAAAACTATGCTTTGGCGTAAACAATGTTAGGTACGAAAATGTTCTACGTAAAATTTAAAACAAAAAATGTTCAATACATAATTGTTATAAAATCAACGGTTCCAGAGTTACGGAGGGTGAAACTTCGAGGTTTTCGATACTTTTTATATTTTTTGGGCAATATTTATGATTTAACTATATCAAAAACCCAGACATCCAAAGTGAAAGTTATCCTCCAACACCAAATTATTCTATATGGTCCACCTAATGTTCAGAAAAAAGTCACACCATTTTGAGCGTCGGGTTTGGGGGAGAGAGGTGGGAGAAATCGGTAAATATAAAAAGTATCGAAAACCTCCACTTTTCACCCTCCGTAACTCTGGAACCGTTGATTTTATAACAGTTATGTATACAACCTTTTTTGTTTTAAATTTTATGTAGAACACTTTTCTATAGAACATTCCTTACGCTGAAGCATAGTTTCAGAAGTATTGACGAAAAACGTAAAAAAACTACTAACTTACCGACTTCTCCCCCATCTCCTCCCCCCCAAACCGGACGCTCAAAATGGTGTAACTTTTTACTGAACAATATGTGGACCATATGGAACAATTTGGTGTTGAAGGAAAACTTTTACTTTGGATGTCTGGGTTAGGCCTTTTTTTTGGACCAATTATACTATACTACCTCCGTAACTTTGGAACCGTTCATTTTAGAAGGGTTATGCATAGGGCCTTTTTTATTTCAAATTAATTGTAGAACAATTTTTTGTAGAGGGTTGTTCATGCTAAACCGCTTGCACCGCATGCTAAATATTGACGAAAAACGTAAAAAACTACGAATTTGCAGATTTCTCCCCCCTTACCCCCCCAAACCCGACGCTCAAAATGGTGTGACTTTTTTCTGAGCATTATGTGGACCATATAGAACAATTTGGTGTTGGAGGATAACTTTCACTTTGGATGTCTGGTTTTCAGTCTAACTATACCATACTATTATGGCTTTTACATAACACCTCGCAACCTAAAAATTTCCATAAAAATATTTGCACATATTATGTTATAGGTAACGTCACAAAAATTCGTTTGATATTTGGTAACTTTGAAAACCGCATCTAAGTTGCATATTCGAGTGTAAGATATGTATGCCTTGGAGAAATTCAATATGCTTTTACGGATAACGCAGAGTCTCCTGTAAAGGGTGTGAATATGTTTTATTCTTACTTTTACTCATTTATTTTTTAAGCAATGGAAGGAGTATAAATTACGGATTTCTATTTTGCGGAGTAGTGATATAATATTGTTTTATTTTAATTAAAGTGTCTCGATTACAAAATTAACTAAGGATCAAAGAGGCCATGCTCCGGATGTATTACATATATAATGTAGATCATATTACTAGTTGATAAAATTGATGAAAAACAATGAAATACAATAAAAAAAAAGGAAAAGATTCCTCTCATTGGCTGTATACCATAATAAAAACTTACTAAGGAATTAAACTTCACTTGTAGGTAGATGGTATATAAATTTATTAAAAAAATTTTATCTAGCAAGATCCAAATTGGATTGAAGTGGGTACATCACTAGTACAAGAAACACAAACGTTTTCGGACCAATCAGTCCATCATCAGGTTGAAAACCTAAAATAAACAAACCACTGTATAAAAAGCCAAATTGAAATTTTTACTGTTAGAAAATTAGGAATTAAAACATGTGGCTACTTACTTTAGATCCAAAGTAGTAGAACTAGCTACATAGTTAGGTCGAAAGACCTTAGTAAAACATGAATTATGCCATTTCGGCTACAACAATGTCGACTTATTGTCGACAATTCATCGAACCTTGTGATACTCCCTTGGGGTACACCCAATACTGAACCTTGTGGTACTCCAGATACAATGTTTTTGAGACTAGAGTCAGTATCATTTGCTCTAACTAGTTGTTTTCTATTATTCAAGTAAGATTGGAACCAATTCGAAGAAATACCTCGAATTCCATATAAATTTAGTTTTTTAATCAAAATGTCGTGATTTACATAATAAAATGCTTTGGCATAGTCACAGAAAACAGTGGCAGTATAAAGATTATTGTTTAGTGCTTGGTAAACCTCATGAAGCACAGAAAACATGGCATCAGTGGTACATTTATTAGTTAAAAAGCCGAACTGATTTTGGGATAAGATGTTGTTATCAATGAGAGAGGACATAAGTCGGATTTTTATGAGTCTGTCAATAATTTTGGAGAGTATCGGTAGTAAGGCAATAGGTCTATAGTTGCAAGCATTAGATTTTTCACCACCCTTATGAAGAGGAATTATAATGGATATCTTTGGGCACTCTGGGAATTTGCCTCTTTCAAAGGAATCATTAATTAGTGATACGAGGATTTTCAACACATTTTCTGTGAGATTTGAGAAGATTTTTATGGATAGTCCATCAGTACTACAGGATGATTTGCTTTTGATACTATTGATCGTTTGGATCAGTTCAGATTTATCGGTTGGTCTTATAAATAATGAATTAGAGAACACTGCTGAATTAGGGAGATGGGAAATGGGATCTTTTTGCGGCAAAATAGTAGAATTTATATTTTTGCTCACATTAAAGAAGTATTCGTTTAGATTTTCAGGGTCTGGAAGGGCAAATGTTTGAACTGCGTGAGTTCTATTTCGAAGATCGTTTATTATGGACCAAGTTTCTTTTGCAACACTTTTAGACCTTCCCAGACGATTTTTATAGTAGGCTTTTTAAGCTGATTTGATGAGTTTTAGATAGGTTACCCTGTACTTGGTAATATATTGAGTGACAGAGATGTTGGTAGCAAACTTCTTGATATACAATAGTGAGCGCATATTTTCGGCTGATATGCGGATACCTTTGGTAGCCCAGGGTTTGTGATGTTTTGGCTCAATTGAAATTAAAGGAAATGCCTTATTGAAGATAGAGACAAGCTTTTCTAAAAAATCGTTGAAATTATAGTCCACGTCCGCGGAAGGAAAATGCCACTCAGAAGTTAAGCATAAATTTTGAAATTTATGAAAATTCCGAGCGGAAAAAATCCTACATAAACGTCGGGTTTTCGAGGACGGTTTGCTGAAGATGTAAAACTTCGTATATACTGCTTCATGATCTGATAATCCCGCATTAATAATTGTAGAGCAGACATCAATGGGTGAGAAATCTGATACAATATAGTCAATTATGATAGATGAAGTTTTTGTAATCCTTGTAGGAGAATTAACATGCATTGAAAGACCATACGATTCAAATATGTTGACCAAGGACATTTGGGTAGCACAAGCAGCATCATAATTAATGTTGAAGTCCCCGCATAAAATTTTTCTGCTTTTATGAGGCAAGTCATCTAACAAATTTAGCAGGTTCTGAAAAAATAGTTCCACAGGAGAATCAGGTGATCTATAGATGCAAATAATGTAAAGATTAAGATTTTTATTATAAACTAAGGAAAACTCAAAGAAGGCTTCATTCAACAGAAAGTCATATTTTGTTATCAGAGAAAAATGATTATTTCTAGAAAGAATTAAAGTGCCTCCATGAGCTGAACTTGGACGATCATACCTAGCAATTGTGGTATATTTGAAAAATAGAAAGTATTTTGTACCTAGTTAAGAAAGTATTTTGAGTAGGTATCTAAAACAATTAGGAAATTAAAAAATAATATTCTCTAGATTTGGAAAATATACCGAATTCCGTGACCCGTCGGCCCGATCAAAAAAGCCCCGTCAAAAAATTCCCGTCAAAATAGCCCGGATACAAAATAGCCTCGACAAAATGGCCCGCAAACAAAATAGCCCCGACAAAATATATCGCACACAAAACAGAACAAGTCAAAAGAGCCCCGGCTAAAATAGCCCAGGCTAAAACAGCCCCTTAGAAACACCGCCAATAAAAAGTGTTACCTTTTAACGGAGTACCATTTATTTTAAATTACTATTCTAATGGGAAATAAGCCACAATTTAACTTAAAAAAATAATTTAATTAACGTTTCGACTTCCACTTCGAACGTCGTTGTCAAAATACAAAATATTAAAAAAAAACAAAAATGGTGTTGCTCGGTAAAAAAATTCTTCTAATAATTTAATTTAATCTGACTCATTCATATCGGCAATTCAGACGTACAGTGTGGTGCAAATGGAAGAAATAAATTCGTTATTTCGTAAACCCGCGACGTTAAGGAAATATCCTGAAATAGGTCGACTTTTTTTTAAACTAGGATATTCTTTTATATATGTCATACTAGTGACGTCATCTATCTGGGCGTGATGACGTAATCGATGATTTTTTTAAATGAGAATAGGGGTCGTGTGCTAGCTCATTTGAAAGGTTATTTAACTCTCTATTTAGTAATATAAACAATTACATAATTATTTATACAAGGTGTCCAAAATCTTTTTTTTAATTTAAATTATTTGACAAAAAAAAGAAGAATGTATGTAATTTATTTAATTTAAAATTCATTTTACCGTTGCCCGAAAACAGAAAAAATGATTATATCACAAATAAACATTGATTTTCGCTTAAATTAAATGTTAAAACTTCCAAGAGGCAGAGAAGAGAAGACTCGAGTTCTCTGAAAAGACCAATTTTATTTCATGTGGTTAAGATAAACATCTGAATAGAGGATAATTACCATTTCCGAAAAAATGTATTTTTACGGAATTATGTCATGATGAATTCTGAAGGGAGCTTTTTTGTTGGGACTATTTTGTCGGGGCTATTTTGTCGGCGGGCTATTATTCCGCGGCTATTTTGTCTGCAGGCTATTTTGTCGGAGCTATATTGTGTGCGGGATTTTATGTCGGGGCTATTTTGTCGGAGCTTTTTCGACGGGGCTATTTTGACGGGGTACCACCGAATTCTACAAGGCGCTTAATAACTATGCGAAACAACAGTAGACACTGGAAGGGAAAGAATAGAAGTAAAAATTATTTTCTGTTACTTACCTATCCTCTACTTTCTGTTACTTATTGATGTTACTTCTGTTACAACGGTATCAAAAGGATTGATCTCTGGTGGGGCGCTTTCCGTGGTGTTGTCTAGGTTCTTTGTATTCTCCGTTGTCTTCTTATTTGAATTTAGAAATCTCTGTACTTGACGATCTTTTCAGTGAGTTTTATTAAAGACCTTTTAAAGACCCTCCAGATTTAGCCATAGGCTCACACTCCCTCTAAGGGGAAAATTGACTCATCCCAGATACCTAAGGTATTAAAAGGATTGAGCTCTGGTGGGACTCTTTCCGTGTTATCGAGCCCTAGGTGACTTAGTATGCAGGTGTATCTCCCAAATTATCTTGGAAAATGCTCCTAAGACAAAGTCCTGTAAAAAGTGTAAAAAGGATGTTTCAAATGGTGTAAAGTGCAGTATTTGTGAAAGCTGTTTCCATATTGGCTGCGCAAGAGTTCTTAGGGCAGATACGTTTATTACTGACGATGTAGTCACATGTTGTACTCCGACAGCGGTAACTACCGACCTAGACCAGGTATTTTACGATGCTATGGAAACACTCACAGGTATTTACATATATATTAAAACAAGAAGATTTAATAATAATTGAATTAAGAGACCAAATAAATATTTTAAATGATTTTATTGCCGTATTAAAATGTGAATTAAGCCTTATCCGGGCAACACATTTTACTTACGTAACCGGGCAACTCGGGTCCGTTGGGCCCACCTCTGTTCTTGAATGTACTATTCATATTTACCCATATATTTTTAATAGTCTTTTTTGATTTTTTATTAAAGTTCATTTTAAATTGTCTGGATTAAAAAAAAGGTGCTACTATAGTATGCGGTCTACCTCGAGGGTGCGATCGAGGGCACTCAGGTAGCCTGCAGTTAGTAGTAGTCCAGTAAAGGCATATAGCTCTGTAGAGTCTCAATATTTCATGTTCTCTATTCCCAGGATTGTGTGTGATGAGAGTGGACGGCATTAGAGCATGTCTATTTGCCACAGAATTTTTTAATTTAAAATTGGTTGTATCTTCTAGGTATAATTACTTTTTCATATATCTATTTTAGCTTCTAAGATAAATTTAATTAAAATATCGTAAATTCCTTTGTCTTGTTGTGCTAATAGAGTAGTGATACTAATCGGTAGACTTGTAAGTTTTTTTAGTTCTTGATACAGCGTATCTGTATATGAAGTATATTTTTGACACTCTAGGAAAATGGCATGGAACACTCTAGGAATGGCATGGAACACAATGACACTCTAGGAAAATGAGAGTGGATGGCATCAGAGCATGTCTATTTGCCACAGAATTTTTTAATTTAAAATTGGTTTTATCTTCTAGGTATAATTACTTTTTCATATATCTATTTTAGCTTCTAAGATAAATTTAATTAAAATATCGTAAATTCCTTTGTCTTGTTTTGCTAATAGAGTAGTGATACTAATCGGTAGACTTGTAAGTTTTTTTAGTTCTTGATACAGCGTATCTGTATATGAAGTATATTTTTGACACTCTAGGAAAATATGATTTATATCGGCTACAGGATTTTCCGGACAATGGGTACAATGCGGAGAGTCAATGATACCTGTCCGAAACAAATGGGCTGGGAAACGTCCATGATTCAATTTTAAACGAGATACTATAGACGAATGTCGCCTATTATTATTCCAAGTGTTAATATGTGGAATAATTTTTGGAAATGCTGGGTGAATTTTAAAATAATGACTTTCAGAATTGGATGAAGATGTTCTGTAATGAGCCTCCCATCTATCCCTAACATCTTCCTTATACAAATTAATAATATCTAATGAGTTATAAATATTTAAACTCAATTCTGAATTCAATGCTTTTTTGGTTGCAAGATCAACAGCTTCATTTCCAGATATCCCTGAGTGACCCCTTACCCAAACTAGTGTAACTCCTATACCACGCTCTTGCAGTTTAAATATTCTATGTCTTATAGATAATATAAGATTATTTTTATAGTGTTTTATTGGGGAACTATTAACTGCCTGCAACACTGAAAGAGAGTCACTTACAATTATCACAGATGAAGTTACATTAGCCTCGCACCAATCTAGAGCTTTCCCTATGGCTATCGCTTCTGCACTAAAAACTGTTAAATAATATGGAACTTTAAATTCCTCAACATGATTGGTGTCTGAAACGAGAAATGCACAGCCTGTTTTATTTTTATTTTTTGATCCATCCGTATATATGACTGTTTTATTTTCTCCTAGATTACCAAGTACAGATTTGAACATTAATTTTGTGAGATTTGAATTATCCGGATAGTTTGGTATGATAATGGTTGGTTTAAGTATTAAAGCTTCAAAGTTTGTTTCGTATAATGGATAGTTATTTAGGGTATATATAAGTTTTTTATGCTTTTCTGTATAAATAAAGGCATCAGCAAAAGGAGGAGAATTTTTAATTCTCCAATATTTTTTTATAAAACTCTGAACTGCTACATCTGCGATTTTCTTGACCATAAATGTACTAAACGTCCTGTATTTTATAATTTGTTTGCTCGCTAAATATTGTCTACGAAAACACAAGGGCGGTTCTTGTGCTTCAGCAAGAATTGCACTATTTGGTGAGGAGACCATAGTTCCTAGACATATCTTTATTGCTTTATACTGTATTCTGTCTAAAATTAATAAATTTGACTTACTAGTTGAGGCGTAAAGTGTACATCCATAATCCATTATTGATCGAATGTAGGACTTATAAAATGTAAGGGATATATTAACATCTGCACCAAATTTATATTTGGAAACTACGCGCAGAAGGTTAAGCCCTTTTTCACATTTCTGCTTTACGTGTTTTATGTGACTCGTCCATAAAAGCTTATTATCAATATGGACACCTAGATATTTATATTCTGTCACTAAGGGAATAGTAATATCACTTATGGTACAAAAATCAGAGGTTTTTAGTCTGTGTCTGGTAAGACACATTACCGCTGTCTTGTCCTGTGAAAAACTAAAACCCATATTATTAAACCAATCACGCATGCAGTAGAAAATATGCTTTAAGTCTCTAATACATTGTTGATATGAATCTTGCATGGTATAAAAACAAATATCGTCCGCGTATTGGATAATTTTTATAGTGTCATCCATCAAACCATGCAGTTCAGCTGTGTATATTTTAAATAAAAGTGGACTCAATATATATCTCTGCGGTAAACCGTTACATACCGTTCTTGGTCCGTGGAGTACATTTTTGTGATCACGAATATATATTTTCCTGTTTAAAAACAAGTTTATTATATTAGTTGCTACCCATTTGCTGATACCCATTCCACACAATTTTAGTTTTAAGATACTCAAATCAACCACATCATACGCACCTTTTAAGTCGACAAATAAACATAACATGTATTTATTTTCAGAAAAACATATTTGTGCCTCAGTAACCAAATGAGTCAATGCATCAATAGTACTATGACCTCTACGAAATCCGTACTGTGCAATGGGTAGAAGAGAATTGCTTCCAATAAAATATTCTAGTCGAAATTTAATCATTCGTTCAAATGTTTTAGTAAGACACGACATAAGTGATATAGGTCGAAATGATGACGGTAATTTTGGATCTTTATATGGCTTTTGTATTAGACATATGACAATGTTTTTAAGACTCTCAGCATAATCTTGTTTCAACCACCAGTTGTTGAAAACTTTTAAAATGATTTGTTTTGCTGAGTCTGGAAGATTGTGTAAAATTTTATAGGTAAAACCGTCCAAACCAGTAGCCGTGTTCTTGGTTTGTTTTAGTGCCAAAGAAAGCTCTGAAAAGGTGAAAGCTTCAGAAGTACTATCAAAAGTAGACCGAAAATGAAAATTATTTAAATCTTCCACGTTGACATTGGAGACTAAGGGCGGGGCAAACTGATTCAAAACATCCTCAATTAAATCGTTATTTAATGGAGGTCTCTTTTGTTGGTGATATTTGTTTCTAATTGATTTTATATAATTCCAAATTTTAGAAAGTGGAGTAGATCTAAGTTCATTAATAAAATTCACCCAGCTATTTCTTTGTTTTAATTTGAAAATGCGTTTAGCCTTTGCAGAAATATTTTGATAAACCAGGTAATTGGGAAAATTTCCTTGTCTTTTAAAAACCTTAAGGGCTTGGGAAGGAGCTTCTACTATTTTTGAACACTCTTCGTCCCACCAGTAGGGCCTTGGCGAAGAAGGAAGAAATGGTTTTTTAACAGGCATTGATTTAGAAGCTGCTGAAGATATAACGTCAAATAAATGTTCTGTCGGTTGACAGTTATCTAGATCATTGACAGGAAAGTTAATATTTATTTCATTTTCAATAAGTGCTTGGAAAAAAACCAATTAGCCCGAGAGTCGTTCCATTTGGATGCAGGATTTATTTCGAAAGATGTAGGGGAAATCTGAAGTTCAAATTGTATAGGATAGTGGTCAGAACCTAGTGTATCTTCTCATACGGACCAATTTATCAAATCCGCCAAGAAAGGAGAGACAATGGTTAAATCGACTGCAGAGTGGTTGTCATTTGGATTTACCCTAGTGGGTGATGCATCATTTAAAGTAACTAGTTCCAAAATATCTATAACTTCTATTAAAACCTTTCCACCACGATCTTCCGGGATAGGACCCCACCTGTAATGGTGTACATTAAAATCACCACAAAAAAATGTACGAGAAATATTAAACTGTTGAAATAAATTTAACCAATCCTTCTTTGTCACAACTATATCAGAGGGTTTGTATATTGAGACAAAAGAAATATTCATATCCGGAATAAATACTGCACATACTTCAATGCCGTTTTCAAAATTTGGGACTATTACACATTCTTGATAATTTATGGTTTGTAAAATAAAAATACTGACGCCTCCATAACCATTATCTCGATATTTTTTATAGAAATTGTAACCTTTTATATAAAAATTACTATTAGACTTTAGCCAAGTTTCGGAAACAATGATTACGTCAACGTGGTTTGTATTAAGGTAATTTAATAAACTACCTTTGTTAGTTGTTATTGATCTACTGTTCCACTGTAAAATAACTAATTGACATCTAAATATTTGTTTGTTAGCCATTAAAAGGACTTATTAAAAAAATTGTTTTTCACTTGAAACAGATTCACTATATGTATCCATAATATCAGTCGGATCGTTTGAAACGAAGGCATTCTCTACAAAATCCCTGATGTTGGATTCCGTAAGAGTATTAAGTGAAAATTGAGAATTTTTTTGAAACTTATTTATAAAAGATGTAATTAGCATTATAGTTTTTTCTTTATAATCTATAAACTCTTCTCTGTAGGGGTTAGGAATAATGGGTTTAGATTTTTGACTAGGTTTATTTGATTTTTTAGGTGGCATATTATCAGCTGTAGGAGAGGTTGGATGTGATCGCTTAATGGATTTTGTAATGTTTGGTTTAGGCATTGATTTTGTTTTTTTAATAGTGAAAGTAGATGAGCTATTACCTGAAGTGTTGGTAGGGACGGACAATTATTATCGTTACTTAATATTGAAAATCTATTATTAGTCGTTACTTTTGCATATGATGGGTTGTTATATATGTGTTCTGCTTCTTTAAAAGATATATTTTCTAAGGCCATAATTTGTTTTATCCCTTTTTGTTTTGTGTATACAGGACAGACACGTGATACTGAAGGATGGCTGGTATTATTACAATAAATGCACATGTTTTCTTCCTTACATTCCTCTTCCGTATGACTGGTATCTGCACACCTTCGGCATCTCTGATTTTTTGATTTGCATTGCTTGGCTGTGTTGCCGTAATGCAAACATTTGAAACACTGTACAACGGGTTGTACATAAGGTTCAACGCGGAAGTTACATAAATTTATTTGTACACATTGAGGAATTTCATTCCCTAAAAATTCAATAATGATCATTTGTCTATCAATTAAGCATGCATTTCCATCAGAGTCGATAATCTGCCTTTTCATACGCTGAACACCCACTACCTCTCTGTTTTATTTGATTGCAGTTAATAAATATTCTTCGGAAAAGAAAGTATCTACCATTTTGACCACCCCTTTTTTATGGGTGTAGAATTTAGGAATAAATGCTATTAAATCATTTTTAAGAATAACATCGTGATTAACTAATGAATTTGCTATTTCTAATGAATTGAAAATAACTTTAACTCTATTAATTCCAACGGGTTTAATGTCAATTACACTATTCTTTAATATCTCATCAACAAGAAGAAAATGGCCAATCTTAATGGGGAATAACCTACCTAGGTTCAAATTTTTATGCTGCACGAAAACAAAAAAGGGCCCTTTATCGCCTGGTCTATATTTATTAGTAAAATCGATTTGTACATACCTGTTCTCCGTGTTATCAGTTTGACTGTACCCCCAGGATTTTTCGGCTTCTTTATTTGTACACTTCACTATTTCGTTCACAATTTTTTCTTCCACAAACAAACAAAAGGAATCAACAGATCATCTACACTTTGATTAGGGGCTAACAGTACTTTGTGCACTTTGCTTTTTATTATGTCGCAGAATCGCATACGTCCTGTTAGTTGTGGTTGACTCTTCCAGTTAATTCCATCCTTAGTTTCAAAAATTACACTCTAAAATTTGGGAACTTGTAGCTACATATTCTTCTTCATTATCACTCAATACTACTTGCTGATCATCCTCTTCACTTGCTTCCGAAAGATGATCTTCAATTTCAGAGTCACTTTCAATGCCACCTACTCCAGGAGATTCTTCATCATCGGAATCCCATAAATTATTAGCAATATCTTGCAGTTCTGCAGCTGATAATGGTTTTCGGGACATTTTATTCGCACTATCTACTTTCTACTATCTACTTTCAATATAATTTTACGGGCTTAGTTGTCGACACCAATATCGATATCAAACGACTGATAGCAGATGCATTATTTATTTCAAAATATGTATAGGTACCTACCTAACAATATTATTGCATTCCAACAATGATTATCAGTTTTTAAAATTCATTTAGAATAGATGAAACACCTATTGTAAGCATCTCTTTGATGTTCACATCAAAGAGATATTTGCATTGTTTGTTACACGTTTAGACTTTATTATTGGATTTCCGGAATCATAAAAGTCGTTTAGATAATCCACAAAACATTACCTGACTGCCAGATTAACTTCTGTAACAAATATTTTGACTTAAAGTATAAATACAAATAGGGTCCGACGGGTCCGTGTTGCCCCTTTACGTGACAAAATTCTTTCGACGCAATAATTTCAAAAATGATAATGAATATTTTGAATAGCTCACGACTACGTTGAAGGAAACATACTACAAACAAATTCAGTGATGTATAAAATTCAATAAAAATTTTTTTATCAGTTTATGATAAAAGAATTGGCGTCTTGAGCCCGTTGGACCCACCTTGCCCGGATAAGAGTTAAATAAAAATGAGACAAAAACTGACAATTTAAATCATGTACAAAAAAGTGGGGAATCCTCAAAAATTACGCTGATAAGATTAATGACCAACCAGACAAAAATAAAAGGTTAATTGAGCCTGTGGCCAGCTCTTCGATAAAATCAGAAGTGTCAAGGAAAGATGTTTCCTCTGCTATACTGAATGCTGCAACAAAAGAAAAATGTAACGAAACTATAATTTTGGGGGAGGATGAGGATACTTCTTCTCGTAAGAACAATGAATGGAAAGAAGTGAAAAAAAAACAAACAAAGAAGACATCTTTTAGAGTAGGCAAAAATGGATCCATTAAAATAAACGGTAAAGAATTTAAGGGAGTTCCAAAAATGGAAAATCTTCACGTATACCGGGTGGATCCACAGGTGAACACAAATGACCTACGAAATATGCTACAACCACAGTTTCCAGAAGTAACTTGTGAGGCTCTCACTTCGAAACATCCCAATATACAGGGTGTAAAAAAATACAGGTGATAAATTAAATCACATATTCTGGAACCAAAAATAGTTCGAATGAATCTAACTTACATAAGTACAAATAGGCACATAAAAAAGTTACAGCCCTTTGAAGGTACAAAATGAAAATCGATTTTTTCGAATATATCGAAAACTGTTGGAGATTTTTTATTGAAAATAAAAATAATTTATTGAAAATAAACATGTGGCATTCTTATGGCAGGAATATCTTAAAGAAAAATTATAGTGAAATTTGTGCACCCCATAAAAATTTTATGGGGATTTCGTTCCCTTAAACCCCCCCCCCCCCCAATTATTATTGTGGTACCATTAGTTAAATTCAATATTATTAAAACTTTTTTGCCTCTTAGTATTTTTTCGATAAGGCAGTTTTTATCGAGTTGAGGCTTATTTTTCCATGTGTTTACATAAAAATTTTATGGGGCTTTGTTATTTTAAACCCCCCAAATGTTTGTGTACGTTCCAATTAAAATATTACTGCGGTACCATTAGTTAAACACAGTGTTTTAAAACTTTTTTGCCTCTTTGTATTTTTTTGAAAAGGCACCTTTTATCGAGATGTGTCTTCTTTTTTAATATGGTTCAAAATATCCCTAAAAGTGTAAATCATAAATAAATGTTCATATTATTAGTCTCCATAATCGTACTTAACCATATACAAATATGTGGTGGATTTGACAAATATTCGAAATATCTCGATAAAAACTGACTTTTCGAAAAAGTACTAAGAGGCAAAAAAGTTTTAGAAACATTGTATTTAACTAATGATACTACAATAATAATTTAATTGGAACGTACACAAAAGTTTGGGGGGTTTTAAAAGAACAAAATCCCCATAAAATTTTTATGGGGTGTCCAAATTTCATTTTAATTTTTTCTTAAGATGATATTGCCATAAGAATGCCACATGACCATTTTCAATAAAAAATCTCCAATAGTTTTCGATACATTCGAAAAAATCGATTTTCATTTTGTAACTTAAAAGGGCTGTAACTTTTTTTATGTGCACATTTGTACTAAGGTAAGTTAGGTTCAATCGAATTATTTTTGGTCCCAAAATATATGATTACATTTATGACCTGTATTTTTGTTACACCCTGTATATTCGTCACTTATGGTAAGCATTTATGAATCTAGTTTCCAAAATGCTATGGACTCTGAAAAATGGCCCCATGGAGCATATGTCCAGCGTTTTTTATACCTTCAATGAACGCACTAGACAAATTTGACATAACCAACCACGTTGATTAATGTTCTATACATAATAATCAGCTAGAGGCTTTGAAACATTTTAAAATCATAAGTGTTAACTCTCAATCAAATGTTCAAAATAAGCTAATTCAATTACGCACGGTAAGCATGTTTCATGTAAATTTTGTGTATATCAAATAAAGTCGAGGTGATCAATACTTTTCTTGCGGATAAAAAGTTCTATGACATATGTTTTTCAGAGCACTGGCAAACTGAAGAAAATCTAAAATGAATTAACATCTCCGGCTTTTCACTAGCTGAATTTTTTTGTAGGGTTAAAAAGATACAAGGTGGAGTTGCAATTTATCTAAAAGAAAATCTTATGTATCCTTCTCTTAATCTACATGAATAGAATGTAGAGCAAACTTCAGAGTTTTGTTATATACCTTCAATAAAAGCCAATGTTTTAAATGTATACAGATCAGGTAATGATGGCTGTGACTTGTTTTTGGTGAATTTTGAGAATGTTATAGCGTTCTTACTTAATAAAGCAGACAAACTGAGTATACTTGGAGATTTTAATATTAATTTTAAGATTAAATCT
This sequence comes from Diabrotica virgifera virgifera, assembly GCF_917563875.1. Taxonomy (NCBI): domain Eukaryota; kingdom Metazoa; phylum Arthropoda; class Insecta; order Coleoptera; family Chrysomelidae; genus Diabrotica; species Diabrotica virgifera. The sequence continues at coordinate 206,285,050 of NC_065445.1, read as the reverse complement.
GACTCTTCTTATGATATTCAAAATCTGTTAATGTATTTTGGTCTAGAAATAACGATAAACGATTATACAAGAATCACATCTGAGTCCAGTAGTTGTATCGATAACATTATGACAAATTTTTCTGAAAATATCTACAGAGCGAGCGTATTTGAACCTTGTTTCTCTGACCATCGAACACAGTTTATATCTATTGATTCTGAGCTTAAAGTTGTTGCACTAATCAATCACTTCAACCGTCTATTACTTCTTCTGGTTTACAGAAGCTTAAATATGCACTAGCTAGAACAAATATGGACTTTTTCTATGACACCAATAATGATCCCGATGTTTTGATATTATTTCTAACTGAAACTTATAACAACTTAATATTAAAGTTGTTTCGATTAAAAAAAGTACGACAAACTACTAAAATAACACCCGTGAAATGGTTTAATGACGAATTAAGGTCTTACAGATTTAATCTTTCTCTTATTAAACACATTACAGACGTCACTAACTATCCCGATATTTTTAAAGTATATAAACAACAAAAGTATGAATATAACCGGCAGATACAAAATGATAAAAAGTCTGCTTGCTCTGATTTTATTACTAACTCGAATAATAAACCTAGAGACTGCTGTAAAATATTAAACTTCGAAAGAGGCAATACAAGATCCAGTTCGGTACAATCTACCTCTAATCTACCTCCAGACGAAATAAATAAATTCTTTATTACAATCGCAGAGAATATAATTACACCCCTTCCCACTATTAATAATGATATCCTCTCTTTAGTCACAGAAATTATCCTTCCCCGAGCAAGTCCTTTTGTTTCCGACCCTCGAAAACTGACAATTATTACAGACCTATAAGCATTGTTTCTACATTCGAGAAAGTGATTGAAAAGATGATCAAATGACAATTGTATTCCTATTTTGAGTCCAAAGCGAGGGGCTTGAACATGGCAATCGCATAGCAATTTCTCTATGCGATTTGTCGAAGACTTTTGACTGCGTTTCATATGACATTTTACTCCACAAATTAAATTATTATAAATCAGAGGTATCCCTCTTAAGCTTATCCCTTCGTACCTATGTGGCAGACTGTAGTGTCTAAAAGTGATCTCTCCGATTTTCGACCCGTAAAACATGGAGTCCCACAAGGTTCGGTCTTGGTACCTCTTTTATTCATTATCCATGTCAACGATTTGCCTCAATTCATATCTCCGTACAAATCAACATCATTACATACTATCAGGTAATAATCGAGAAACAAAATCGAGAAAATTCGGTTAAGCAGACGACCTGGCCATTGGCTTCCAAGATAATAGTAAGGAAGCTGGAGAACGAGTTTTAAACGAGGACCTAACTACACTAAGTAACTACTTTAAGAACTGGCGCTTACGTCCTAACACAAGCAAAACTGAAACCTGTCTCGTTCACCTGTCGAATCAGCTTGCGGGCGATACTCTCAATGTAACTCTAAATGATGCAGCTATCAAACATAACAACAACCCCAAATATCTAGGCGTATCACTTGATAGAACACTCACCTTCAAAAGCCATCTTACAAACGCAGTTGGTAAACTGAGAACAAGAAAAAATATAATAACAAATCTTGTTGGAACAACTTGGAGTGCTTCTGCAGATACTCTTCGGACCTCTGCTCTAGATTTGGTTTTTTCAGTGGCAGAATATTGTGCACCAGTATAGCTAGATAGTGCACATGCAAACAAAATCGATGTGCAACTTAATCAAACCATGAGAATAATCACTGGAACAATAAAATCAACCCCAGTGAGATGGATGCCTATTTTGATCAATATTGCTCCACCAGATCTACGCCGTACAGCAGCATTAGTGAGAGAGTACCAGAAAATTGTAGCCAACATACAATTACCAATCCATCAAGACATACCAGATATCTCAAAAGAGCACCAGCGAATGAGGTCTAGAAATCCTCCAATCAGATCTGCCCGAAAAATTGGTGATTCCTATGATATACAAAGGCAATGGTCCAGAAGATGGATGCCAACAATAGCAGCAGACTATATTCAGATATCCACCCGAACCCAGGGTTTCATCGGATCGGATCTGCCCCGGTCCACCTGGGCGAGGCTTAATTTCATACGTACCGGACATGGTAAATGTGCTGATTCTATGTTCAAATGGAGTCGTGCAGAAAGTCCGCAGTGCGATTGTGGATCACCTAGACTCTAGACAGACCATAAGTCATTGTGTTTCAGATTGCCTAAATCGAGCCTACCGTGGAAATCTCTAGCATTTTGTGGAGTGCTCCCCAGAAGCAATTGAATGGTTATGTAAATTGGATATTAATATTGATATTCATTCATTATATTTTAGTGTTTGAATAATATTATATTTGTGTATTTATCGTACTGTGAAAGTCCATACGCTAAATAAACAAATAAATAAATAAATAAAGAAATAAAAAGGTAATAACAATGAGGATTTAAAAATGGCTTACGAGGAAGTCTCTGATAAATCTAGCACATGGTTTGCTGCGATAAAAAGTGTGTGATTAAGTTACTTTTAATAGTGATAAAACGCAGGAATTGATTAATGATTATATCTGCAAGTGGTTTACGTGGCGATCCAGATGACAAAGAGACTGCTAAACTATTAGGAATAAACATAACAATCGATTGAACTGGTCGGCTCACAGTTCATAAGTAAAGAGGAAGCCGTCTAGTTCATTGTTTCTTATTCGTCAACTAGCAAGGGTTGTCAACTTTGAGACATTGAAAGTGACATATTTTTCTTTATTTCACTTACACCTAAGCTATGGATTAATCATATGGAGTAATTCAACAAACACTCTTCAAATTTTCAGGATGCAAAAGAAAGCTATTCTGCTTTTAGCAGGGGTTAGCTATTTGGAACATTGCCGACCTCCATTCATCAAATTAAAAATTATGCCGCTACCTACTCTGTTGATATATCAAGTTCTGACTGAAATTCTCTGAAAATGGGCCCATTTAATAAAGCAGTATGATGTTCACGTACACAATACGCGAAACTCTCACTATTTGCGAACAAATCGATGTAGATTGCGTCTTTCAGATAAAAACTGTTTAATTATAACTATTACAACATTTTACCAAAAGATATTAAACAGCTAAGCTGAACAGTTTCAAAAAAGTCATAAAAAGTATCTGTTGAAACATTGCTTTTATTGCTCGGAAAAATATATGACGCATGGGAGAATATCCACTGAAATATTTACCGTGACACAAAATATTTTTTGTTAAATATGTTCTTGTTTGTGATATTTATGTTATTATGATATTTGTGATATTTATGTTTTATTGAATTTATTTGAAAAATCTCTATCCTATTTCGATTTTTAGTACGGTTATTTTTGAATATTTTATGGAATATCGAATTTTTTCCAAAAATTTCTATCGAATTTTGAGATATTAACTGATTTTGAATATCTTTATCTAACTTTTGCATATGCTATTTTTGAATTTTTAGTGAATTTTTGTCGAATATGTATACTATTACTGAATTTTTATTAGCCATTTGTTTTTATTATTGATATTTATTGAGTATATACATTTTCATCGATTTTGTGTTAAATTTTGTATGATATGAACCTGAATTTATAATTTTTGTTTGTTAAATGATATATAAATGATTTTTTTAATGAATAATGTTTAATGATGACATACGTTGATATAAGAGCTTTTTTGACAAAAATTGCTATAAGCAAGAGATATATTTTTAACGAACCGACCTGATAAGTCGAGATAAGAAATTTGGAGAAGAACTATATAAGTAGATTAGAAGAAGTAACAATATTATAAGCTGAATATTATGAGAAAACTTGAGACAATAAGAAACCCACTGCTCTTGTCAAATTAGGAAGGTACTAGGTGATTTATATAAGCTTGAAAGCTTATTAGAGACCCACTCTGTGTTTTGAAGGGTACCTATTTTATTCATGATTATTCGTGATTAAACAATTGATTTAAAGCAAGGGATTGAGGTCGTGAAATATGGAGAAGAATTTGATCTATGCAACGAAAGTATACCCGCTTTTATTTAGGTAAGATGCAGAGGTTTCGTGGCTATTATTGAGTATTATGATTGTTATATGGAATATGTAGAAGAATTGGAACTGGCCTCTCGAGTGAAGCCACTTTGACTAGTCGAACGTAGGCATTGAGGGATAGATAAAGGAAGTGATTATTATGATGTTATATTATGGAATGACATATTGATGATTAAATGACAAATGATTGTTATATGAAGATGAACTATGTACACGTACACTGTAGAAGTATTATTATATGAAGAAAAATGAAAAAAGAGACCTAAAATTTGTCAGGAATGTCAAAATAAACAAGCAGAATTAAAAATAATATCAAATAAATAGCTAATCATTGAATTATGTCTAAGAATTAAAGTTGTAAATTTTTTTCTCTAAAGTAACGTAAATTATAAATAACTTATTTTTAAATGTAGATAATTAATTCAGGCTAAATTTTCGCGGAAAATGGAAGTGTTTGAATTAAGGATAGACAATATCTTACAATAAGTGTTGGTATATATTAAGCAAAGAGACACACAAAAAGTGAAATTTTTAGACATTCAGTAACAGAAATTAGATTTTTATTATAGTTACGTTATTTTATAGTTAGTAAGGCAAATAGTAACTAATGGAAAGAAGACTGAAATAAGAAAGTAATAGAGTAAAGGTTATATTTTTATTAACTGATTCGAGCAATATTAGCTTATACTCCAGGGAAATAAGGTTTTTGTCGGGACACTTGAGCAGCCAGGTTGCAAATGGGTTTTTTGGGTACTATATACCTAATAAATTATACATACAAAAATGCCCGTCACAGTTCGGACGAGAATTTTAGTTATTAACAAATAAGGGTCAAAAATGGCTGTTTTCTCGTTTAAATCGCTACAGGTAAAAATAGGATAATTAAATATCTTATTTATAGTATTCTTCTTTTAGTAGATGGGTTAATGTTTAAAATTTTAGTTTTTTAATTTTGGTCCGATCATTTGCTTCGAAAATTGCAAAATAAAACTAAAATTTCGGAAATAAAAAATTTGCTTAAACTTTCGCGAAAGTGACCTTACGACTTTTATATTTCACAAAAAGTTGAGTCAAAGAGTCCATATACTGCACAAAAAATTATAAGACGATTCGTCAATTAATTTAAATTTTATTCAATTTGTTTATCCCAAAGACCATTTTTTTGTAAAGTTATTTTTTAGAAAATAATAATTATATAGAAATTCTGTGAAAACCACATGGAAGAACAATAAGCTTGTTTTCAAATTATTGAAGAAAATCATTAAAAAGTAATTTTTGTCACTACGAAAACATTTTACTAAAGTAGTCATTTTTGGCTTGAAAACAATTTGAATAGCTTTGTTAATATTGACTGTAGAGTAAATTTAACTTGGAATTTCAAAAGCTGGTATTTTTAAACAAATTTTCAAAAAAAAACTTTCCGCCTATGTTAATTACGGTCAAAGTTAGCCACTTTTATTATTTAATTCACAGTTACCTCAATATACATAAAATTCTCCTGTAACAGTGTTAGTTGCCATACTACTCCGAAACGGCTTGGCCGATTTTTACGAAATTTTACAAGTGTATCCTATGGGACTGACAATAGGTTTTAATCTATTTTTCATATCCATAAGTTATAAGGGGGTTGCCCCACTGACATTTTTTTTTTATTTTTTTGGACAAAATTATCTACCTTAATTTTATATGATGTAGGATAAAAAATACATACAACCCTTAATTTACACTTTTCCATCACCAACCCCTATTCGATAATACCCATCTATATATTTACATCTATAAAATTCTCCTGTCACAGTGTTAGTTGTCATACTCCTCCGAGACGGCTCGACCGATTTTTATGAAATTATACATGTATATTCGGTAGGTCTTAGAATCGGTCGTAATTTATTTTTCATATTCCTGAGTGATAAGGGAAACTCCCCCTAATATTTTGAAATGTTAGGTGGGGATTTACGTACATAAGGTACTCTACAAGACTACGAGTACATACAATTTAAAAAAATTATGATCAAAATCCATCAACAAGCTCTGGAGATATTAATCGCAGCATATGTTTGAAGAATCAGTTTCATTTTTTGAGTGCACGGATTTTAATAATTCATTTCCACCGACCAGAAATCGATTTCGTTGGAACGTTATTTTTAAAGCTTTATTAACAACTCTGTTGAAGTTTAAAGTTTACTCAAACTTTTACACAAAAACTATATACCTTCAACTTTGAAATGGCGCTAGTTAGGTTGCTTAATTGTTATAAACAAAGTAGCTGTCAATTAAATAAGAAAAGTGGCTAACTTTGACTGTAATTAACCTAGGCAAAAAGTGTTTTTTCGAAAATTCGTATAAAAATACTAGCTTTTCAAATCCCAAAGTAGTTTTAATCGTTTTAATCTACAGTCAATATTGACAAAGTTATTCAAAGTGTTTATGAACTAAAAATGACCATACTTTAGTAAAATGTTTTCGGAATGATAAAAATGACTTTTTAATGATTTTTTTAAACACTTTGAAATCATGACTTTTTTCTTTCATGTGGTTGTCACAGAATTGCTATTACATTACTATTTTCTGAACAATATTATTGCGAATAAAGCTCATTGGGAAAACAAATTAAATAAAATTTAAACTAGTTGACGAATCATCTTAAAAATTTTTGTGCATTATATGGACTGTTTGTCTCAACTTTTCGTGCAATATGGAAGTCTTAAGGTCCTTTTCACAAAAGTTATAGCAATTTTTGTATTTTCGAAATTTTACTCTTATTTTGCAATTTCTGAAGCAACAAATGATCGAACCGAAATAATTCAAAAACTGCCATTTTAAACCTTGGCTCATCTACTACGAGAATAACAGTATAAATAAGATATTTAATTACCCTATTTTTACCCGTAGCGATTTAAACGAAAAAACTGCCATTTTTGACGGGCATTTTTGTATGTATAATGTCGTCGGTATACTACGAAAACCAGATAAATGCCGAAATACCGAAATCGAGAAAAAACGTTTTTATTAGTGCTTTATTTTGAATTAAGCTTACCAGTTGTGTTTGATATTCGATATGCTAGTGAAAGATGCATATACCAGAAATAATATTCTATCATTAGTTTGAAAGAGTTAAGAGACCTAGCTGATTAAACCTAAATTTAAGATCGAGGTGCGATCACTTACCTGGTTTTACCTGTAAATCAAAATAAATCACACTGTATTAAAGACACTTATCACCTTTTTACTGAATATGGTAGATATACAGCAGTAGAAATATATTGTTGTCCGGCAAATATATTATATGTGCGCTTAGTTGGTTTTACATGCAACAGAACTTTGATTTTATGGAAATAAGTAGCGATATATTGTTTTATTTGAAAATGAAAAGTTGGTTAGGTGTAACTTATTTGTTTATTACACAAATTATCTGCTGAATGGTAAGTCGTATTATTTATTGGGTTTTACCTGTATGTAGAGCGTAAAAAGCTGAGAATTTTGGTATATTTAACTCAATATTTTAAAATTTGTCATTTATCTGGTTTTCGCAGTATACCGACGATGTATTAGGTATATAGTACCCAAAAAACCCATTTGCAACCTGGCTTCTCAAGTGTCCCGAACATGGTATATTTTTGCCTTATTTCCCTGGAGTGTTAGCTTAGGACTTATTAGTTAGATACGAGATTTTTATAATTATTTAGGTAGATTAGATTATTCCCCTGCTTATATGAGATGCTTATAGGCACTACAAGAATATGTTAAAAATTCGGATAAGTTTATTCACTGTTTTTATGTGGACACTGCTTTTATGAAATAAATTTGTGAATGGAGAAAAGACTAAAAGGCAAGACGGAATATAAAGTGAATTAGTGATAATAATAAACAATTTTTTAGTATTGGAAAACCCCGGTTTAGAATAGGAAAAAGAATATACATGCTTAGGGTATTAGGGTATTAGGATAGTTAGGAAATTTAATTTTTGAAAATAGTATTAGGTAACCATAAACATTTTGTAAAAGGGAAAGAGGAATATATCGTCAGATATTCTTCTTCTCTTCTTACGACTTTAAAAAAACGGCAGAGATGTAATACAATATGAACCCCCTATATAATCATAATTTAAATAAGATGTTATTAACCTTTAAGGCATGGAACAGAAACGATATAAAAACAATATTAGTTTATAGTTAGATCAAATGTTTAGTGAACTTGAACTCATATTTTGTTATGACTTAGACAGGTATTTATATACCAAGAAATCAGTATTGTGAGATAGACAGATAATTATTAACTTAGTAGGTAGAGGTCGAGACGCTATGAATCATTAGTGTTATTATTTACATATTGTTCGTTACCAGCGAATAAAGTATAATATATCGAAGACGTATTTATTCTTTTTAATTAACTTGAACCAGAAGGCATTAACATCACACTATTTGCGACAGGCACCCTAATTTGTTTTTCGACTAGAGATTATAAACAATCAACATTTTTAAATTTTAATTTTCGTCCACATAACTATTAGTTTAATAATAATAGAGTATTATTAAAAAAATTTAAAAAAATCAAGATCTAACATATAAAAAAATTATTGGTTACATTAATAGTATACATTTTAAAAAAAATTATTCTTTGCAGTATCTACGATACTCTGAAAAACAAAAACGTCACTTTAATATGGGCCCCCAAGGGACCATATTAAAGAAATACAAAAATCTATCGGCAGAAATTGCGGATATAATGTTCAGTTTCTGCACCGGCACATTCATTGTGTGCCCACAAAAGACAGCTCTGACAATGTATCCAAGTCTCCCCTCTACTATTACTTGAATAAGACTCCTCGCATAGAAAGCACACCGCGTCGTCGTTATCAGGAATTGAACCCTGTGAACTTAGTTCTGAATCTCTATCCTCTTCAATATTGGAAATATCACTTTGTTCGGTGTCAGAATCTTCGATGGTAATACGTTTCCGAACTTTCTCTTGGGCTTTTTTGCAAATTTGACCTCGTTCTCGTCCCCTTCCACGTCCACAACTCTGTTTACGGTCTTCAGTTTGCTTAAAAGATTGTTCTAATTCAAATTTTTAAGGCGATGATGTAATTACAGCGGCTTTTGTTGATTTTCTTTCCCGATTTGAGATTTCTATATTGGGATTGGGTATTGGTGAAATTTGATGGGGTAGTATAAGCGAAGGGTTTACAGCTGATGATGTTCCTGATTTTTAATAGAAGACAGAAGGCTTTATAGTAAGCAGTCTTCCATGATCGTTAGATGATCTGGGTTGAAGAGATACTGAACCTAATGTTGACGTGCTTGGAGCACATGACTTCAGTTGAATGGTGGAATTAGGAACACTGCATGAGGTACGTTGAAGACACGATTCTACAATTAATGTAGCAGTTTTGACAGACGACTTAGTTGGGTTCAACATCGAAGAAGTTGTACTCGATGATATATTTTCATCTTCCATTTGAAGCGATTGTGCAGATGCGATTTATAGTTAGCAGTCTTCCATAATCGTTAGATGATCTGGGTTGAAGAGATACTGAATCTGATGTTGACGTGCTTGGAGCACATGACTTCAGTTGAATGATGGAATCAGGAACAGTGCATGAAGTAGGTTGAAGAGACGATTCTACACATAATGTAGCAGTTTCGACAGACGACTTAGTTAAGTTCATCATCGAAGAAGTTGTACTCGATGATATATTTTCCTCTTCCATTTGAAGCGATTAGGACTCTGCTAGAAAATCAGCATCCTTAAAAATTTGAGGATTGAAGGGATATATTCCAGTCGATTTAAAACCATTTACTGCGATCTCAGCTGTTGCACATTTTAAGTAAGCTTTACCCAATAACTCAGCAATATCATGAGGCTTAAGTATTCTGTCAGAATGTAACAGACAGTTTCTTATTTCCTCACTATAATGAGATTTAAGTGCACCCATAAATGTTTTGTCAAGCGGTTGCAACTTGTGCGTAGTATGAGGAGGCAAGCTGATAATGGTGACATGCTTTTCACGAGCAACTTCTAGAATATCAACATTACGAGTGTAGCTGTAATGTCCATCAAGCATAAGAAGGACAGGAGAATCCTTTGTTGGATTGGCCTTTGATACAAAATTATTGAACCATTCAGAAAATAAATTGGTTTGTATCCAACCAGATGGGCGTACTTTTTCGATTTCTCATGGCAGAGCCCCTTTCATTAATACACCTGTAAAAATTCTTCTTGGAAAAATTAACATTGGTGCGATGAAAGTTCCTCCTGCGCTCATGGAGCACACCAACGTCCATAAAGACCCGCGTTCTGCTGCAGATAACGCCCCTATTTGCCTTTTACCTTTTCGTCCTATTACTTGCGGTACTTTTGATTGCACGATTACGATTGTGAGTTCAGTTTCATCTACGTTATAGACACAGGCGATAGAATAATTTTTTTCTTGCATATTCAACCTCTAACAGATCAAAAAACTCCTTAACTGCTGGGCGATTGAATCCTTGCTCTCGAGCGTAAAATGTACCCATTGGTTTTCTGAAAGATAATAGCTTTTTATATCTATTTAAGAAATGGCCGAACCATGCTCTACCTGCTATTTCATTTTGAAACGCATTCTGGATGATATTTCTGTCTGCTAATTGATAAACCATTCGCCTAACATCCAAGCGTGTAAGTCCATAAAAGGTGCGCTCTATTTGCAAAAGATAATCAACTAATTGTTTCTCCAGAGTTAAAGGTAAAATAGTTTTTCTACCTAACGGTTTTCGTACTAACAGATCTAATGATAACTCAGGATCATGAACTAGCCTTCTTAACGTAGTTCTTGGTATAGCAAATATTTTTACTGCTTTTTTAAAAACCATATGCTTATTACAAACAGCTTCTACTGCCTTTTTCATGTTTTTAGCACTCCACAATTTCCTCTTTTTTATCATATTTAGGAGAAAGATAGGAGGATAAGATAGATAGGAGGTGAAAACCTTTAATGACGGTACTAACTTTCCCCTTTCATCCCGTATTGCTACTTCCTGTATCCACTGAGGTGTCAGCCTGAAAGTGGTCATAAAATTGTCAATATAAAATTGACACATTTCAGAGGAAAAACTCCATATTACTTATGACGATGATTTTTCGGCTGTAGCTCTCCGTCTAGTAGAAATTGTCTGTATGCGCGCCTACTCGTTCGATATTAATATTAGAAATGCATTGAAAACATCATTTAAGCACCATGTGTATAGCTTTGTTTACCAATAAAAAAATCAATTTATAGCAATGAAAATAATCAAAACCGATAGAATTTGATTTGAAGTTTCAAATGCGGTAAGCAGAATTGCTATTTTATTTTTTAATCAAAAGTTTTTCGGGTTCAAAAATTGCAATTTTTCGATTTTTTGAAAGTTCAACCGCGTTTATGTCGAAAACTATTATGCATCCTACGAAAACATTTGTAAAAACATTTTTTGCTTAGAATGACCCAACAAATACAAAAAAAAAAAAAATTTTTCGAAAAATCGCTGATATGTGATTCCTCAAGTTCTTTGTTTATAACAATCTTATCAACATCCGGATCAACTGTTACCCAAAAAATTCATGTTTTACGGGTTAAAATACATAAAAAAAAACTTGTGTAAGTCCATCTGAATAAAGGAGGCCGTTGTATCGCGCCTGGCGACAGGACTAAATAAGGCTATAACACTGATCAACATGAAATTTAAGTCTGGGTTCTGTATGTAATTCTGATTTTGATTATTTATGCCCAACTAAAGAAACAAAAAATATTTTTATCTAATAAAATTTGCTTTTGTACTTACCAGAACAAAATTCCACATTTTATGAAAAAGCTCTATTTTTTAATTTAAATTATTTTTAAAAGTAAACAAATTTTGAATTATATATTCATTATAAGGGACGGCATACATAAAACCCAAAAATACAAAAAAAAAACAATACAAATAAAACTTTAAAACATGAACAGTTTTGGTATTTCTATTGTGTAAACAACAACTGTCTTGTAGGAGCCCAAAACGTATATAGTTACCATCATGTTCTCATTATATTCTCCTTGATACCGTTGATCGAAGTTCACTACATCTTGGTAAGGACATTCCTCCAACTTTTTTAAATATGCACCCAAGTTGTCTTTAAGCTGATCCAAATGAGCATGTATGTAGCATGTGTACTTTAAGGGTCATCTTTCAACCCATGACATTGAAGCTGTCCAGTATACAGTCGAAGACGCTTATTGGAATAGCCTTCGTGCCAAGCAAAACTATTCCTATAACAGGGATATTCTAATAACTGATCATATGTACATAGTAAAAACGTTTTGGGACCTCAGGTTTTTATTCTTTAAACCGGGATATTCCTTTAACCGGTATTCTAATAAGCGGGTTCGACTTTATTAGAAATAAGCTATTCGTAATAGTCAGCCTCTGATAGTTTCGGAAAAATGGATTTAAAAATTGAAAGCGTCAGAATCTTGACAAAGAGCCTTTACGAACTGCTTCATGACACTTAATTTCATATGCAATGGGGGCATTGAAGCATTATGGGGCTCCACATTTGAAACTCGCTCCGATGAGACCATGAGTGCTGCTGGTAGTGAAGTACATCGGCTCTTCTATCCCATAAGCAAAGGTAATATGGATATTTAGTGTATCCGCGTTGGATTCTCACCATAAAACCAACCATGCTGAAATCCCCTAGCAATGGCCAGACATACACTTCATGTTTTAAAACTTGAATTTTAATTTTAACGCTCTTGTAATTTTCTTTGTGCATTACAGAATGAGCCAGAGGAACGAATGGAAATATATTTTCATTGTGAAGAAAAACTGTTTTAAGCTTCTTGTAAAGCTGTCCAACAAAAATTTTTGGCTCCAATTTTAATGAATTGGTCACAAATATAACAGTTAGTCCACGTCATTTTTATACTTTTTGGAAGACATCTCTGGGCCTTGCGACCCATAAAATACGTTATTCCACTCCAATGCTCACACGTACATTACCATAACCGTGTTCTACTTCTGGCTTCACACATATACACACACCCAAACTTATATGGAATCATCTGAGATTTCTTACTATTTCGTTCGAATTAAAAAAACGAACACACGAAGTCAAACAGTCGTTATTTTAAAGCAATTTAATAACAAATACATAACAATTAAGTAAAACAATAAAGTATTTAACAAACAAATTGAAAGTAATTGTTTTAAAGTCAATAGCATACATAATTTCAATATAAAACGACTGATGTTTAAATTGTTTTTATTAATTTTTTTTTGTATTTTGTGGTAGTCAGTGTTATCACCTCTAGCCCTTATGCAAGCTTTAGTTGGCGTGGGCACGCTTCTAATCAAATTATCAACATTTTGTTGTGGTAGGTTGCCCCATCGTTTAAGAGCAGCTTGTACTAGCCGTGCGGTGTTTTGTGGATTATCCCGGTAAGCTCTAATTTTTCTTTTAAGCATATCCCACAAATACTTTATAGGATTAAGCTCGGGAGAGCAAGCAGGCCACTCCAAACAAGGGATACCTTGTGCTTCAATGATGTCTGTAGTCACTCTAATGGTATGTGGAGGTCCATTATCATGCAATAAAATTAAATTTTCTCCTGTTTCACCTCTACAGAGCCTGACTACAGGTTTTTAATATACCTGTGAGCAGTTATAGTTGATTGGATCAAAATTAAAAGAGTTTTTTTACGGATCACAATTCCTCTCCAGAACATTACACTTCCCCTTGTATATTTGTGAACAGATCTGACAGTTTTTGTTCTTGCTTGTCTTCCTCGACCTCTAAGTACACGATTTCGTGGGTCATCTGATTTTACACATATCCTGACTTTTTTTGAAAATATCACATTTTGTCAATTCCCAATGTTGCAGTTTTGGTGGTGAAGACACCAATTTAGGCGATCAATCTTGTGCTGCCTGGATAACTCGGGAACCCATAACTGTCTCCTATTGTATACTTCTTGGTATCCTGCCAACATCACAGATCACAAACAGAAATCTTATCTATACGTAAACATACGATGGGAACAAATAAAGGTTCTTCTCAGAACCAACTGACTAGAGATCTCGGACCGTGTATCCGAGTCTGTCACCTTAACATCGAGGGCATAAGCCAGGCAAAATGCCAAGTGTTGCAAAAAATCCTACACGTTAACGACATTGACCTGGTTGCCATACAAGAGACCCATACTGAAGACAAAGTCCAGCTTGATTTAAGGGGAAAGATACCTGGCTACGATTTACTGGGAGCCACCTATGATAAACATTACGGCGTCGCAACCTACATTCGCTGCAATATAGAAAATGGTTTCCTACTTTCTGCTTCCAATGAAAATAATATACATGAAGTAGTCACCAAGATTGGAGATATTACCGTAGTTAACATATACAAACCTCCAGCCACTACATGGAACCCAGAAGTGCTAAAGACTCATCCACATCCTACTATATACATCGGCGACTTCAACAGCCACCACGAAATGTGGAAGTACACCACGAATGATGAAAATGGGGAGGCACTAGTAGAATGGTCCGAAGAGCAAAACACATATCTAGTTTTTGATGCCAAAGACAGAGGAACATTTAAATCAGCTGCATGGAGAAAAGAATATAACCCAGACCTATGTTTTGTCTCAAAAGATACCAATGACAGACCACTAACAACTGCGAGAAGTGTCCTTGCAGACTTCCCACATACTCAACATCGTCCGGTGCTTATCACCATCGGAATATCAATTCCAATAATTAGATCATATCCTCGACCCAGGTGGAATCTTAGAAAAGCAAACTGGAAGAAGTTCTCTGAACAACTAGACCGGACCTTGAGCTGGGTCCCTCCAACCAGCAAACATTATCAGAGGTTTGTGGGCGCAGTAATAAGCACTGCCAAGAAAACCATCCCTAGGGGGTATCGCAAAGAATATGTGCCTGGATGGACTGAAACATGTGAAGACTTATACACGAAGTTTCTCGAAAGTGGTGACCGAGAAAGAGCCGATGAGCTTTTACACAACATCGATACAGCTAGACGCCAAAAATGGATAAAGACTGTCGAAAACCTTGACTTCAAAAAATCAAGCCGGCAGGCATGGTCCTTGTTGCGGAAAATTGGAGGAGCTAACCAGCTGGAATCCAGAGAGTCTAAAATGTCTCCTAACAAGGTTGCCTCCCATATAGTATCTCTATCCAGAGCTCCACGAGATCGAACACATACTACCAACGTGAAAAGAGACTTAAGGGCATTAAAACAAATGAACAGAACGAACTCCGAATATTCAGCAAGAATACTTATTTCTGAAATCACACATGCGCTGAAAGAAATGAAATCAGGTAAAGCACCTGGCTTTGATGGTATCCATCCAGAGTTCTTGATACACAGTGGTGCATACACGAAACAGTGGCTTGCAATGTTCTTTAATGATATACTTCAGTCAGGTAACATTCCTTTCTCACTTAAGCGAACAAAGATAATTGCAATTCCGAAACCGGGCAAATCAAACGATAAGCCAGAAAACTACCGCCCCATAGCTCTACTCTGCATGGTATATAAACTATTAGAAAAGCTTCTCCTCAACAGAATTAGTCACAGGATACTAGAAAATGTCCCCATTGAACAAGCTGGCTTCCGCCCTCATCGAAGCTGTACGGACCAAGTGCTGTCATTAACAACTTTTATAGAAGCTAGTTTTCAAAAGAAACAAAAGACAGCAACAGTATTTATAGATCTAACAGCAGCATATGATACTGTTTGGAGACAGGGATTAATATATAAACTGGCCCGCATTATCCCCTGCAGAAAGATAATTAACCTCATTGACAACATGCTGACCAACAGAGCCTTCCAGGTTATAATGGGAAAGGAGACGAGTAGACAGATGAAACTTAACAATGGTCTTCCACAGGGTTCTGTCCTTGCCCCTTTACTTTTCAGCCTCTATATTGCTGACATGCCTGAAACCGAATCTCGGAAGTTTGGATATGCTGACGACTGGACCCTTGCAACAAGCCACCAATCTTTAGAAACTACAGAAATCACTCTCACGAATGACTTATCCATCCTCAGCGAATACCTTAAGAAATGGAGACTACAGCCAAGTACTACAAAAACTGAAGTATCAGCTTTTCATCTAAACAACAAGTTGGCAAACAGAGAATTGCGAGTGTATTTTAATAACAAGCTGTTAAAACACAATAAATACCCGAAATACCTTGGGGTTACTCTAGACAGAACGCTCACATTCAGAGAACACCTGACGAAAACAGCAGCAAAATTGAAAACACGCAACAATATAATACAGAAACTCTGCGGCACTACATGGGGGTCCACAGCATCAACATTAAGATACTCTGCTCTTGGCCTGATATATCCGGTGGAAGAATACTGTGCTCCAGTGTGGCTAAATAGCAGGCATACCCACCTGGTCGACACCCAACTAAACCGTACTATGCGTATGATAACAGGCACAATTAAGCCCACCCCTACAATGTGGCTACCTACCCTTAGTAATATAGCACCACCCAACCTACGCCGCGAACATGCATTGGTTAAAGAATATAACAAAATAATGGACAGTCGCCAGCTTCTAGTCCACAACGACATCCCCGATATTCTTGGAAACCGTCTCCGATCCAGGTTACCCCCTCTACAATCTGCTCAAGCGCTGGAGCAATCCAACTTTGACTTAAATACCCGATGGAGAGAAGATTGGGAAAGTAGGACAGATCCACATTACCATAGTCTACCGGACATCATAGGGAAACCTGGCGAATTTGAACGTCCCCGTAAGATTTGGGCAGCCCTTAATCGAATTCGAACAAACTGTGGAAGATGCGCCGACTCCCTCCACAGATGGGGTAAACTCCCCTCGCCTTCTTGTGACTGCGGCGCTGCAAGAACGACGATCAGTCACATTGTTCAGGACTGCCCACGCAGAGCATACACAGGCGACCCTATAGACTTTGTAATGGCAACCGAAGGGTCAATCGAATACATAAAAAATTGGACATCTGTTTGTGATGCATTGTATAATGCATAAATCTAAATATGTTCTGTGATATACTTAAGCCATACGCTAAATAAATAAACTTCTTGGTACGAACTCTTCTTCTTATCTTTTCAACTGAAACAGTGATATCTGTACCTTCCAAAAGCTGCCTTTGGAGCTGCAGGTGAGAAATTGTTGTGTGTCTTCCAGCTGATTGGACAATTAAACGATCGTGGAGAGTCGTTATTAATTTTGGCAACTTTCCCTTGCTTTAATTTTGAGCTTTTCTAGTTCCTTTTACCTAGCATAGGTTTTGGACAGAACGCCCTGTATTACGCGTAGCTCTACAGCTATGTCCCTCTGAGAACATTACTTTCTCCACAAAACCAATAATCTTTCCTCGTTGTAAGTTCTATAACCCCACATGAGGCATATTTTCGTTTTTGGACGCAAAAGTTAGTTTATTTATTTTCGTTCAATTTGCAACTCAAGCAAATAACCTATATCGTACCGAGCTGTACTATCCGATTGTCTCATATATTTGTTTATTTTCAATGACAACCTCTATTCTTCGCAACAGTAACAAGTTTTTTCAAAAGAAATAAATATTACTTTGAAATACATGGTGATTCCATATAAGTTTGGGTGTGTGTAGTACCCCTCGCCCTTCTCTGGCATCTTAAATACAAGGGATCCTCAAAAAATCTGCTAAAACACCCTATATTTATTTTTTATTATCTAAAGGTACAAAAGCAAACTTCATTTATTATTTATTGAGTTTCTACACCTTATTGATGTACCTATACAAACAGAAAATAGTTAGTAAATAACAGACTCAAAAAAATTTTTTTGTTGACCAGTGTAATAGCGGCTTCCCACGGTCTGCGATTCTACGGATCATCACGCACAGCCGACGACCACGGACACCAACGCACCGCGGACAGAGGTCTTCCCACGGTCCGCGGTCCGCGACAGTCTGTGTTTTTGATTGAGATTGAACTATGTAACTTCATTCCTCGCTAAGTAGCAAAAGGACTGAGGGTCTCATGAAAAAAGAATATTATAATATATATGACTCATTTAATTTGGGTGTTGATTACATTGCGTTTGTCCTGTTTCTTATCTCTTTCAATGTTTTCGTTTAGAATATGGTGTGAAATTAATGTGTAGTATGCACATTCCATGTAAATCAATAATTACACACATAATGTATTTTATTTTTAACAAAATGTTAAATTTTTTTAATGTATTTTATTTTTAACAAAATGTGTTAAATTATCAACTTGTAAAAAAAATCGTTGGTCAAAAACAAATTTTGGACCAACTTTGGATATGCTTTATAATAGTCAGGGAGGTAGTGTAAAATTTGACCGGAGCATTCTAGCATGGGTGTTTCTCTTCATTGAGTTAGGTATTCCATTAAAACACGGTGTGTCAGCCGGCCCAAAACCGGGGCTTTTAGGCAAAACAAGATAAAATATGAAACTAGATGGAAAACCCTACAACTATAATATGTCAAATATTTATCTCCGTGGCTTACATCCATCATGGCCTAAAATACCTAGCTCTTGGCTTTCGCCCAGGTGAGCCGGGTTTCATTCCCTACGTTGGAAGTTTTTGTTGTTTTTAAAATTGATATTTTGATTTGAAAAATAATTATTTTTATAATACCATGTTTTTAATATTTATACGACACAATATAAAAAACAGTAATGTGTTGGAACCCAATCGATTCGGATGTACGGTAAAAATTGCTAACGACTATAGTGTTTCAAGTTTTTACGGTCGCCGTAGTTTGAGGATTACAAAAACAAATACGTACCTTTAAAATAAGTAAATTTTAGTGTATAAGTTATATTTTTAATAATAGTTTTAGTGTATAGTTTGAAAAAATAATAACAGTGGTTTGGTTTATGTGCATTTTTGTGAAGTAAGTGACAATGGAAAAAGAAAGTATCCCGCCAGATCGGGGTAAATCAAAAAGGAGTGAACAGGATGAGGAAATTATGGAGACGGAGATCAATGGAAAAAGAAATAAGGAAACCGAAGAGGAAAACGAGAGACTAAAAAGAAGAAAACTAATAGAAAATCCAAATAATGAGGCATCGGTAAGTATTGAAAAAAATGAAGAAAAAAATAAATATGCTGAGACAGACCAAGGACCTTATTTTGTATTTATACAAAACCTGGAGGGGAACATCGGGAGGCTGCACAAGGTAGGGACTGCTCGTTTGATTATTAATTCAGCTCCAGAAATTAAAAATAACATCATTAATATGACAGTCGTAGGAAAAAATAGGGTTAAGGTAGAGTTAAACTCTTCTAAAAGCGCAAACATTTTAGTCAATTCACAAATTTTGAAAGAAAAAAGATACGAGGCTTACATACCAACTTTTTTAACCCAACGTAAAGGTGTTATTAAGGAGGTTGACCTTGAGCTATCTGAAAAAGAACTAGCAAAAATTATTGAATCTCGATATGGAAATAATTTAGAAATTCTAAATGTAAAAAGAATGGTACGAAAGAAAGATAACGAATTGGTCCCAACTTCTACTATAATTGTGACATTCAGAGGTCAAATCGTTCCAAATCAGGTAATAATAGAAAAATTGATTTACAACGTTGAACTATATGTTCCAAGAGTCATTCAATGCATCAAATGTATGAGATACGGACACGTAACGGACAACTGTAGAGGAACTCTGCGTTGCAGACACTGTGGAGAAAATCATGAAACGGATGTATGTGAAAAAACAAGTGAACCAATTTGTATTTTATGCGGAGGCGATCATTCAGCAACAGATCGTAAAAATTGCCCAGAATTCGATACCCAAAAAAAAATAAAAAAGATTATGGTAACGGAAACCATACCATATAATGAAGCAAAAGAGAAAGTTGAAAAAAGTTATGCTAATGTAGTATTAGACCGAACTTCAAACGTAGGACATCGATTTACTTCCTACAAATCGCAATATAGATATAAAAATATCACATCTAATGCAGAATCGTCGGGATATTCCCAGCAACACAAATCAATTTTGGAAACTCCTAAAATAACATCTCACCCTGTATATGAAAAATATCCGAATATTCCAGAATATAGTGAACAAAATTTTACACAATCTCAAAATAATATACACCAACAAAAGTCAAAAATAGAAGAGTTGTGCTCTATTATCTTAACCTCATTTAAAAAACTTTTAACAAATAAGAATTTACAATCCGCAGAGGATTCAATGTTAGTAGATACATTAATAAAAGAGTTAAACAAAACAATAAATAGGTAAATTCAATATCCTTCAGTATAATATAAGGTCATTAATACACAATAAAGGGTTACTAGAAAAATTTTTGTTTGATAATAATATACATTTGAGTATTTTAAGTGAAACTTGGTTGAAGAAACATTTGAGACCAAACTTCAATGGGTATCATTTGTTTCGTTCTGATCGCGAGGACGGTTTCGGTGGCGTTGGTATTCTTCTAAAGAAAAATATTGCTTTTAATAATACAAAGATTTTTAAGAGTATTGAAAATTTAATGACTGTTTCTCTAAGTGTTAAAGTAAGTAACTCATTTACGCTAAATGTTTATTCGATATATGCTAAACCGAAATTAAATATATCTGAAAGAAATTGGACATTGTTTTTTGAAAGCTTGGAAAAACCTTTTATTTTGGCGGGAGACTTTAATTGTCACCATCAAGTGTGGGGTTGTGATATTACTGATAGAGCAGGAATTAATTTACTTTCAGCAATTGAAAATTGCAACTTTGTTTTTCTTAATAACGGTGCAGAAACTCTCATTCCTACATTAAATCAAAAAAATAAATCGGCAATAGATATTTCTATTGTATCTCCTGATTTGGCTACATTGTGCAATTGGCAAACAAAAATAACTAGTTTAGGATCTAATCATTTTCCCATATTAATAGAAATTAAAAGTGATAATGATATTATAAACACAAATAAAAACAGATGGAATTTAAACAAGGCAAATTGGTCGCTTTTTTCTGAAAGTATTGAACAAGGTATTAATCAAAATAATATAAAAGGATATGACAAGTTTATAGCAGAAGTAAACAAAGCGGCAGGCAATTCAATACCCAAAAAGAAAAAAGTGATCAATTCGAAATTTAATAAACATTGGTGGAATGAAGAATGTGACATATTAATGAAAAATCAAAAAGATGCTCTTTTGCGATTTAAACAAAATTCAAATGCAGTAAATTATATTTGCCTACAAAGAGCAATGGCTCTATGT
Source organism: Diabrotica virgifera virgifera (assembly GCF_917563875.1). Lineage (NCBI taxonomy): Eukaryota > Metazoa > Arthropoda > Insecta > Coleoptera > Chrysomelidae > Diabrotica > Diabrotica virgifera. The sequence continues at coordinate 206,263,737 of NC_065445.1, read as the reverse complement.
AAAAGACTAATAAAAAAGCGCAAAAAAGAATCTTGGAAGAATTTTTGTACTTCTATAAATAAAAATACTCCAATAACACAAATATGGACAGAGGTTAGAAAGTTAAAAAATATTTATAAAGAACCAGTCAGTAAAGTAGTAGCAGGGGAGTGGACAACAATTTTTATAAACCAAGTCACGCCGCCATGGGTTGCAGAAGAAGAAGAAGCTTATCCTCGTCAAGTAGAAAACATCAATACAATTGAAATGGGCAGTCTACTAAAGAAATTTAGTCTAAAAGAGTTGCAGAACAAACACAAAAATACAGCTCCTGGTATGGACAACATTCATTATGTAATGTTATACAACCTTCCATTGTCCTGCAAAATTACTTTGTTGGAAATAATAAATAATATGTGGGAAACTACGCAGTATCCAGAAGATTGGAAGAAGTACATTATGATTCCAATGTTGAAACCACAAAAAGATCCAAATTTAGCAGAATCCTACAGAGGTATATCACTGGCTTCCTGTGTTCTAAAAACATTCGAGCGAATGATCAAAACAAGAATGGAATATTGGCTAGAATCCAACCTCAAGCTACCAAAATATCAGTTTGGGTTTAGAAAAGCTCATTCCACAATAGAAAATATTACTCATTTAGTAGCTGACATTAATATTTCGTTCTCTTTAAATCGTTCCACTATAGCGTTATTTATGGATATAGAGGCAGCCTACAATAAAGTAAATCTTGAAATTCTACATCGACAAATGACACGAATTGGATTTAGTTATGAATTCTCTACAAAAATAATAAAATTATACCGGAATCGAATAATTAACTTTAAAGTAAACGAGGAAATTTTAGATACAAGAACAACAAGTCTGGGATTACCTCAGGGCAGCGTTTTAAGTCCTCTATTATACACAATCTACACTTTTGACCTAGAAAGGCTGTCAGACGAATTTAGGGTCATTAAGATACTGGAGTATGCGGACGATATATGCATTTACATTGATAATTGTGATCTTGAAGCTGGTTACAGTTCTTTAAACCAATTTTTTCTTCAATTTAACGAATGGTGTCATGAGAAAGGCTTAAATATTTCACTAAAAAAATCAAAATCATGTATATTCACACGAAAACGCGCAGTTCCCAACCAGATTGTACTACAAGAGCATAGCTTTCCCGTTACTTCTCACGTAACATACCTAGGAGTAACTATTGATAGAAAATTACTCTGGAAAGAACACATAGAAAGAATATTAAAAAAAGCCGAAAAAGGACTAAATATATTAAGGGCTGTAAGTTCTTACAGCTGGGGAGCCGATCCAGAAATGTCCCTGTTATTATATAGATCATTTATTAGATCAATTCTTGATTACGGAAGCTTTCTATACTCCCAAGCAGCCTCCAGTAACTTAAAAAAGATAGATAATTTAGTAAATAAATGCCTAAGATTGTCCATTGGAGCCTTTAAAAGTACACCAGTTTCAAATCTTTACGTGGAATGCTGCGAAATGCCTTTACAGTTAAGAAGAAAATATCTCTGTAATAAATTTTTGTGGAAAATTTTATCTAAAAATAGTAGTCTAGTTAGCTTCACAACCTATTTATAATGGATTTGACTAATAAGTACTGGAAGAAAAAGGAATCACTTATTTTATGTGAATCATATAAAGACTGTTTAGAATATAAAGACACAATGTATAGAAACGAAATGTTACCAATATACCAAACAAACTTAACTGATGTGCCTGAGTTAGAAATACGATTTCTAAGAGATTATTCCATGTATCCGAATTCGTTGAGAAATATGATGTTTAATTCAGACATAGAAAATTATTTTAAAAATCATCATATCGTATTTACAGACGCATCTAAAAAAGACGATAAAACGTCTTGTGCATTTTGGGACCCTATAGAAAACTATTTCGAGGCAAAAAAACTTCCGAGTGAATTTTCAAGTTATTCAGCTGAGCAAATCGGTATATTAGAAGCCTTAAAATATATAAAAAATAGCTTATTTAGTAAGCAAAATTTTTTAATAATATCAGATTGTAAAAGTATTTTAGATAAACTTAAAAACATATCAACTAATTGTAATATTAATTATCTCTTACTAAATATTTTAGTTAATTTTAAAAACTTGCACGAAGAAGGAAAAATAGTTAAGTTTGTTTGGGTTAAAGCTCACTGTGGGATTATCCATAATGAAAAAGTAGACATGCTCGCCAAGGAAGCATTAGATTCTGATAATTTTGTGAAATATTCGTTCATTCCAGAAGACCTATATACTATTTCCAAAAATATAATTAGGCAGGAATGGATGGATATATTATATAGTCATTCCACCAAAGGACTTTTTTATAAAAGTATTCAGCCGAAAATTCCTACTAAACCATGGTTCTCTAATGGCATTGTAAAAAAAGATGTAATTAGAATTATTTGTAGAATCAGATTTAATCATTCACTAATGTTGATTTTTTTACCAAGAGGAGTAAACTAAAAAGACAGATTCACACCCAAGAAACTTACTAGAAAAGTCAACAAATTCATCTTCTATTTTCGTTGATCATATCAGCTTTAGATGATAATCCATACATATTATATTATACTAACACATCACTAAAGAGTTCTAAAAACTAGCGTTTTTATATAAAAGTAGACTAAAAATCTCAAAATTAAAGGAATAATGCAGAAAACACAAAAAATCGCCGATATACTTAATTAACCTATAAAATGACAGAAGTGCCAAAATTTTATAAATGTCATTAGTGTCAAAATTTAATAACAGTGGAGTAAACTTGCCTGCGGTTGGACCAATTAGAAGCAAGCATTACGGCGCGGTAAATTTGAATCACTCCTCTTGGTAAAAAAACAAACAATAGCACCTTCACACTTATTTAAATTAAAAATGGTAAATTCACCAAACTGCGAATGTGGAGAATATAGCACACTAGAACATATGATATTAAATTGTAATAAAAATAGAACGAAGATCAATATGTTTATGGAATTAATTATGAAAATGAAATTTTTAGTAAAACCAATCAATCTTTATGAATTAATAGTGTCTAACAATTTAGAAGTTTATAAGTTGTTATATCAACACATATGCAGTTTAAATATAAGAATTTGAAGCATTAGTTTATAAATAAAATGTATACCAAAATTGTACATAATTGGAAAAGATAGAAAAAAAAAGTAAACAAAAAATAAAAGAAAAAATCATTTTAATACAAAAAAAATATTGGTTAAAAAAGATAAAAAAAAAATAAAAAAAATAAGACAAAAAAAAAGACCAAAAAATCAATAAACAAAAAAAAAGAATTATGAGCACAATAAAAAAAATATAATAATAAAATAATAAAAAAATATTAAAAAAAAAACAAAAAAAAAATCAATCACTGGGAGCGACACTGAACAATACGGGAGAAATATAACCATTGGATTCGGAACTAGATATGGAACTGGATAGTATTAGAAAACTGTGTACGAACATTAATATTATGTGATTTGCAAGTTTGCCAATTGTAGAATGCAGAATTTTTTACCATACTGATATTGTTTAAAAACATTAATATTATTGATATAAAATGTTAATAAATTTTATTTTTTGTTATAAGAATCAAAGGTAAATATGATTAGGCGAATGAAGCCTTAGGTTTCGCAGTCAATATCCCAACCACACACACACACAATATAAAAAAAGTCTGTATGTCCTTTATAGAATCATAAACTATGCATTTGATCATAATATGATGACCTCAAGCAAAGTTGTTGTTCATGAACCCGGGAAGGTTTCTGAGTTAATACGACCAACCTAAGTAATCATTATTTGCGCAGACAGCACAAAAAGCTATTGTTTATTTGAAAAAGGGTTGTTTAGGGTTGTATGTATCTTTTGGTTCTACATCATATAAAATTAGGAAAAAACAGTTTGTCGAAAAAAACAAAAAAGAATGTAGGGGGGGAGGCAACCCCCTATTCTCTTAGATTAGTTGTACCAACTCAGCAACATTCAGTCATGTACAACAACTTTGCTCAACCCGGCATTGGTTGCTATATGAGATTTTCTCTCACGGTTTCAGAATATTGCACACAACTTTTTCCCTGGTAAATTGTAAATTACACATGCTGTAGTTACTTCTAGTCTCCGAATTATCGATCCCCTCCAATCGAATAGACTCATCTGCTCAGATGGTGGTTCAGTTGACTTAGTATGGCCCAGTTACGTCAGTGCGCTTAACGTGAGATATTCTCCCATCGCGCGACCACCGTGTATAATATTACAAGAATAAAAAACCGCTAAACGCCGTAAAAATGAGTGGCGCATACAATATTCCAGCTACAAAAGATCTGATATGAAAATTACGTGGCGCGAAAATGTATTTTCATTTTGATGCAAAACAAAATTCTAGTTTTATTTTAAAAGATTTTTCCATAATATTTGCTAAAATTGAAGTAAACGCGCCACAAAAGAGTTTCAAAATTCAAACTGTATCAAATTTACTCTTTTGTGGCGCGTTTACTTCAAATTTAGCAAATATTATGGAAAAATCTTTTAAAATAAAACTAGAATTTTGTTTTGCATCAAAATGAAAATACATTTTCGCGCCACATAATTTTCATATCAGATCTTTTGTAGCTGGAATATTGTATGCGCCACTCATTTTTACGGCGTTTAGCGGTTTTTTATTCTTGTATCAGGAGTTTTTCAAGTTATATACAAATTAAATGTATGAAGTTGAATGCAATTTTTCTCGATTACACGTCAAGCTTTATAAATGGTCACCTTTGTCGCATTATCTCCCAAATGATCTAGTGACCATCGAATGTATACTAGATTTTTTTTCTAGTCGAAATAGAATAAATAAAAATATTGGGATGGCCGGTAAATGAACTCAGATTATCCGTTACAGATCAAATTTAGCGTCGTAACCACTACAACTACATAAACCATTTCGGGAATAATAGTTAATTGGACTATACATTTCTAACTTAAGACTTCTAAACGGCTTAACCGATTTTGATCACTAAACATGAGTTTGAAACGTATTGACAAGTAGTATCTGATGCATCTGAGTTCAAGTATGAAAACTAAAGTTGTTACAGAAATTATTGAGCTTGAGCTGTTTTTCCCCATAGGAAATAGATTTGATCATACTTATGAAGCGTATAACTTAAAATTTCTAATTTTCCCGGATATGAGGTAAACAACGTTAGATTAGCCTAGAGTCCTTCTACAAACGCTCAGTTATTGGCGCAATTCGTAGGTTGAAATTTTGAGTAATTGTCGAAAAACCAAAATTTTCAAAGTTTAGTTTTTCAATTTTTTGGCTATACTGAGCCGTGTGTACGTCTGAGCTTGATCGCTTAGGCAACGTTTGAAAACCTAACTCAACCCTATTGATGTGGTTTATTTGCGATTTTCCTGTCTCTCCTTGAACCTAAGATATATACGCCCAAAAAATTTGCCATTTTGTATCTACCTAGCCCTATAGCTGGCTTACGGGTAGTCAGAAGTCAAAAATTACACCGGTTCTGAATCGGCCCTCACACCCTCTTGAAATACAGAAAAACAATTCAGATCGGTGTAACTTTTCCACATACATACATACATACATACATACATACATATGTACATATCCACAAACATTTTCCCCTTTTTAAATAAAAATTGAGTTCTAATTCGGAGCTCGCTAACTTTTAAACGGTATAACCGATTTTCAAAATTAAACATGCGTTGGAAAGGTCATGATCTATGCTATCAGAAGCCGCAAAGGCCGAACTTAAGTTTTTGAAATTTTTGGGAGTTTTGGGGACGAGAACGAAAAACAGACCCTAAATAGGAAAAGCCGTAAAATCCACAGCCTTGGACCAAAATGAAGAAGTAATATATGGATCTAGGAGTCTCTTCCTAAAGTTTAAGATGGGATTTGGCTCAATTTTCAATTCAGTCAGGTTTAGAAAATCGAAAATTTCGTGTATATAATATATAGTGTCGCATGTAGGGGTTGTGCGCCACTGGCGGGAACTGTCGTTCTCTGGTAATTTTCAAAATTAGATGTGCGTTGGAAAGGTAATGATCAGTACTAGCAGAAACCGCAAAGGTCGAACTAATATTTTTGAAATTTTTGGTAGTTTTGAGAACGAGAACCTTGGTCGCAATCTCTCCCAAATGATCTAGAACTTACGACACCAGTGATAAGACAATCCGAGTTCATATCCCAGCCATCCTAATAATTATGTAATTATGGCCGGCAAATGAACTCGGATTGCCCAATCAAACTAGCATCGTAACCACTACAGGTACATAAACCATGATTGATTAATAACATTGATTTTTTCGATATAAACTAAATTTCGATAACCAATAAATCGAAAACTATTAATTTTATCAAAAAAATATAAAACATTTTTTGCTTACAATTAATGTTTTTACCAACATTTGCGGTCAAAATATAATACAAAATTTCCACCCTCGAGACGGGGTGGCAACCACCCCATGGTAAAAGCGTCTTCGGAATAATACAGATTTTGATCCTTAGACTCTCCACTACTTATTCTCAAATTTTCAAGCAAATCGATCCATTCTGTAAAAATTGCGAAGTGAAAAGTTTCAGTTCCTGGACTAATTATACTTTTGGAGCTCTATAACTTCTGAACGGCTGAACTGATGTTGATCACTAAATATGAGTTTAAAACGTATTGACAAGTATTATCTGATGCATCCAAGATCAAGTATGATAACTGAACGTATTACAGGAATTATTGAGCTTGAAAAACGGTTTTTCCCATAAGAAATAGATTTGATTATACTTTTAAAGCCTATAACTAAAAAATTCGAATTTTCCCAGATATGAGATATACACCGTTAGACGCGTCCTGAGTCCTCCTACAAACGCTCAGTTATTGGCGCAATTCGTAGGTTGAAATTTTGAGTAATTGTCGAAAAACCAAAATTTTCAACGGTTAATTTTTCAGTTTTTCGGCTATGGTGAGCAGTGTGTATGTCTCAGGTTGATCGCTTAAGCACCGTTTGAAATCTTAACTCATCCCTATTAATTTGGTGTATTTTCGGTTTTCCTGTCTCTCCTTGAACCTAAGATATATACGTCCAAAAAATATGCTATTTTGTATCTATCTAGTCCTCTAGCTGGCTTACCGGTAGTCAGAAGTCAAAAATTAGACCGGTTCTGAATCGGCCCTCACACCCTCTTGAAACACAGAAAAAAAAATTCAGATCGGTGTAACTTTTCCACACACATACATACATACATACATACATACATACATACATACATACATACATATCCACAAACATTTTCCCTTTTTTAAATAAAAATTGAGTCATATTTCTGAGCTCGATAGCTTTTGAATGGTATAACCGATTTTCAAAATTAAACATGCGTTGGAAAGGTAATGATCTGTGCTATCAGAAGCCGCAAAGGTCGGGCTTAAGTTTTTGAAATTTTTGGGAGTTTTGGGGACGAGAACGAAAAACAGACTCTAAATGGGAAGGGCCGTAAAATCCACACCCTTGGACCAAAATGGAGATATGACATATGGATGGACGAGTCTTTTCCTATTCTTTAAGATGGGATGTGGCCCAATTTTCAATTCAGTCAGGTTTAGAAAATCGAAAATTTCGTGTATATATAGTGTCGCTTGTAGGGGTGTTGTGCGCCACTGGTGAGAACTGCCGTTCTCTGTGGATTCAGCATTATTTTATAGCATGGTTTTATTTTGTATTTGCAATATGAATCTTGCAAAGATAATTTAAGAACTTACCCTGTTGCAGAAAAATAAAATAAAGGTACTAGTCCAAATTTTAAATTTATATTGAAATATTAAAATTAATATTATTTCTACATTCTTAGATTAGGTTAAAATGTAACAGCGCATCACCAGGCACGTTTTGTAAAGCTAACAATAACTCTATTAAGTTTAAAATCTATTTTGAAAATTATATTTCGTAAAAAAAGGCGAAAGTTGGATACCTTTGTGAGACAAAATCTCACGCGCGACCACTCACGTAAGAACTAACCTAGCGACTAATGCCGGGTTAAGGTCAACATAATAATGATCAAATGCATAGTTTACAATTTGTGTAGTATAAATAATAAAAACGTGGTATTATAAAAATAATTATTTTTCGAATCACAATGTCAATTTTAAAAACAAAAAAAAAACTTCCAAGTTCTCACCTGGGTTCAAGCCAGGAGCTAGGTATTTTAGGCCATGATGGATGTAAAGGCGCGTTTTCACGGTACACTTTGGATGATCATCCTGGATGAATCATCCAAAGTGAAAAATAAATGAATCGTGTAAACTATTAATCATCGAAAATGATCATCCAAAATGAATATTGAACGAAGTTGAACCGAGTTCTACTTTTGTTCACTTTAGGGGATGCATCGCGGATGAATCATCCAAAGTGAACCATGTAAACATGCATTTGTTGCTGTGATTCATCGGCAGTGATTAGTAAACGGCGGCAACAGGTCCACGTGGTTGTTTATTGTCGCATTTAAAGTGCGTAGTTGTTGTGTTTGTACATTGTGATTTGTTCTTAGATGGTTTTTTAACATGGCGTGATCTTTTGTAGACCATTCCTTTAACAAACATGTTGACGCCCCCATTTTGTAGCGTCGAATTATCCACGGCCTTAACCACCAACGTCGTTTTTTTCTAATCTTTTGTTTTTCAAATACATGTCTAAGTTAATTTAAAAGATATTCACTTATTATGCCAATTCCAGCACGTACAACTTCAGTCGGCGCCATTTGTAAGTGAACAGACTAGTTTAGTGTTGGTGATCCGTGTAAACGATAATTACTTTCATCATCGTAATCACTTTGGATGATTCATCCGGGATGATCATCCAAAGTGTACCGTGAAAACGGGCCTTAAGTCACGGAGAAAAATATTTGACATATGAGCCGTTGCCGATAGTAAGGGCGAACTCAACATTGGGTCAAACATTTTTTTTTTGATGATATCATTTTAAATTAAATTTCCAAGTACATTATAGAGCTGGCGAATTGTTGAGTTCGACCTTATTTCACCAGAAAAATAAATCTTCAAAACTTGTTTTTTGTTGAGCTCGCCCTTACTACCTGCATTTTTAAACCCAAATTTCTCGAAACTTGCTTTTGTTGAATTCGCCCTTACTATCCGCAACGCCTCATATAGTTGTAGGTTTTTTCCATCTAGTTTCATATTTTATCTTTTCTTGCCTAAAAGCCCCGGTTTTGGGCTAGTTGACACATCATTTGTTAATATGCTTTGGAACACCTAACTAAATAAATAAAAAGCAGCCATGCTAAAATGCTCAGGTCAAATTTGACACTACTTATATAAGTTCCCCGGCTATAAGTCCCCTATTCAATTAAATACAAACGCTGAATTCTTTTGAATTCATCTAGCCCAAAGTGAAAGTAAACAACTGGCGTTTACCGTGTTAAAAATTCATGACAGCGTCCGCACGGACCCATAACGCACCTTTGATTTTTAACGACTTTCAACGGATCACTACAGACGTGTCTGTGCTACCATGGACGACAACTTCCCACGTTGCGTGGTGCGAGCTAATCTGTGTCCGTCGGCAAAATTGCCGATCCTGGGAAGCCGTTGTTACTACGGACCAGCACAGACGCGTCTTTGCTACCACGGACGATACGCTTCCCATGGTGCGTAGTGCGAGCTGGTCCGTGTCCGTCCACAATATTGCTGATCGTGGGAAGCCTCTATAACAGTGGTGCTCAGACTTATACTGCGTGGGATCTATCACATAAACTGCAAGAGTCCAGCGATCGACTGCTAGTAAAAAAACAATTTTGAAAAGAAAAAAATTCATTGCACATTTCTATTTGATAAAAAGTTGTAACTTCAGAGAGTTGTAATTTTAACCCTTAACTGGTCCGGCGTCGTCTGACAGACGATTCAATAATTTTGATTATTTTTTATTGGAAATTGGCACCGCCCACAGGCAAGTCGTTCTATCTAATCCTTAAACTATTGGAGCTTGACAAGTGGGTGTATTTGAGACAAGTTTCTCTCAGTTCCTAAAAAGTTATCGCAACAGTTAGGTTGAGAGTAGTTTCTCAGACGACGCCGGACCGTTTGTGTCACTTTTTTGTGTTCATACTTGGAGTTCAAGAAGAGCAAGAGGATGTTCTTATTTTAGAAAAAGCGCAAGATTTGCAGTTTACGTCCTTGTAGAAAGCGCAGGATGACAAAATACCTGTGCTTGAGTTGCAAAAAGCCTGTTTGTTTGGGATGTATAAAACCACTACCTATGTAAAAATTGCATAATAAAATAGGTAAAGTTTGACTGATGCTGGAAACAAACATTTTTGATCGATTTTTATTTTACCTAGTTTTTTGTTTAGTGTGCAGTTTGAACATCTATCCTAGAAATACATTTTTTTTCGCATGTTGTTTTTTATATTTTTTTTATTTACTTTACAAAACTATGTACTTTTTCACAAATATTTGTGCGGATTTCAGTTTTATTTTAATATTTTTTTCTTAACAAAAATAATGCCCAAATCTAATACGTTCACTTTTACATAAACATATCAAGGTATGTTTGTAACATTTATTCTTAATAAAAAAATTATTTTCGAGTGTTGTTTTGCTTTCTTGAAAAGAGTAGTTTCGCAGACGACGCCGGACCATTTACGCTACTGCTACAGTACCGGACCAGTTAAGGGTTAAAATCATGTTTTTCATCTTAATTTTATTTGAATGTTGATGCATGGCACAGCATATCGTCCACAAATTTTTCATATTATCATCATCAGCCTCTCTCAATCCACTGCTGGACATAGACCTCCCCTGTTTGTCTCCAAAGTGTTCTATCTTGTGCTTTCTCTATCCAGTTTTTTGTTGTCTTTCGTAAGTCGTCTTGCCATCGTGTTGGTGGTCTTCCTCTGCTACGTTTATCGGCTCTTGGTCTCCATTGTTAAGTAGAAATGACCCATTTTTAAGTAGATTTAAAATATCCTAGAAGCAGTTGCATTTAACTGGTGGCAATTGAATCGGCTTTTAACTAACTTATTTACTAAAAATACTACCGGACTACCGGAGATGTATTTAGACTTATTTGTTTAAGGTTAAATAAAAACGGATATTTATAATATGCAATTCAATGATATTGATAAACCTAAAAATGAAGCTTAATCGAAAGTTCTCCAAAATGTTAGAGAGAAGTTTGGAGATACTTTGAGGGAAAAATTTACTTAGAGAAAACTGAACAAGTGAAGATTATGTCCTATACTAAACATAGTTAAGTTTGGTTTTTCCATTTTAGTGGGGACTTTCCAGTTTTTAATTTAATTTTTCATTTTCAAAAATTGTTTTTCCGATGATAGCGCCTTCTATCCATGATTCGAGAAATTATCTTGAATAAAAGATACTTATTTTTACGTGAGAAATTCAAATTTGCAATTAAAAAGGGGATTCCTATTTAAGATTTAAAGTAACCCCCCATCCTACTTCCGTGGAGGTCATGTTTGGTGTCATTCGATAGATTTCTCAAAAATATTGAACACATATTTTTCAGTTTTTCGATCTGATAATGAAATGAACATTATTCATTTCGTAAAATATTCGCTTTTTTTGTGAAATTTTGTGACTCGCCAAATTCCTTACGCCCCGCCCAAATCGTCAGATTTTTGAAAAATACACTGTTATTCATTTACTTAACTTATCTTATTTTTGTCTGAGTATTCCGGTATTTCCGGTATTTCCGAGTATTTTTAAATATATTTTTTTAAGGATTGCCCCCAATGCACGTCCCATGTGATTTTCTGCTGGGCTCGAGTGACGCCCAAAATCGCATCTTGGGCTCCCCTACCATAGCTATGTGTTATTTTTTATTGTTTTTTTATTATCTTATTTTTCATATTTTTTTTTGAGAATAAAGGAATTAACGGTGAGAAATTTTTAAATTGTCAGTCTGTATGTATTACTACTATATGAGAATAGGCACCAAAAATGAAACGATCACATGGAGCCCATCTAATTAATCTAATAGATGACATCGTCAAAATTAATTTACGTGGTAATTACTCACCTATTGAATCATTTTATGTTTAATTAGAATATCCCATATTGCAATACTTTAATTAAGTTCGCTAAAATCAGACAAACAAAATAGAACAACACATTTCCATTACATAATTCTTTAATATGATTTTTATTACTGCTCTCACGCATCACGCATCAGTAACCATGAGTGCATTGGCGTCTATACAGAACGGTGATCGAAAATGAATGTTATATGATGCATACATATGTAACAGTGAAAATGTTTAAACGTATCTAAAATTATGTACAATTGAGAGGTAGCTAAAGACAAATTTTTGGAGGATAAATGCAAGGAATTAGAACAGTTGAATGAAAAACATGATCCATTTTTAATATATTTAAAAAAGTTAGAGAAGCAACTGGTCTTTATCATAAGAAAACTCCACTAACTATAACGGTGGGAAAGCAAAATAAGAGTAGGTCCTAAAACCAAAAAAAGTTAAGTAAAGTTTTCCATTTTAGTGGGGACTTTCGATTTTTAATTTAATTTTTCATTTCCAACAATCGTTTTTTAGATTACAGCGCCATCTATCCATATTTCAAAAAAATATCTCGAATAACATTACTTATTTTTACGTAGGGAATCCATTATATATATAATATGAATTTGTTTTTCTTGGGTTTAGGTTCAGAGATTATATTTTAAATTTTGGAACCAGATTTTATTTTCCATTTACAATCAACGTTTTGGCGGATATCTCTCGCCTTTGTCAAGATTGATTCTAAAATTTTTTACAAATGAAATACAATACATTATTTCAGAAAATTATTAAAAATTTACCAAACAGGTTAAATGACACACTAACGACGATGAACAGACACAAATTAAAAATTGAGTGTTGATATCTCATTGCTTACTGTCCTAACATATTTTATAGTTAATTACAGGAGCATCCCTTTACAACACTTTGCATCCCTTTACAACATGTTGTAAAGGGATGCAAAGTGAAAATATGTTATTTTAAAAAATTTTTTGATGGTGTGATTTATTAATAATTAAATCAGATTAAAATAAATTCTATTCAGGTTGTCCGTGTCTTTCTGATTGAGTTTTTGTTTCTTTTTATTTCTATTGATTAGTAAATCTCCCTCTTCTTTTTGTTCTTTTTGGTTTTTAAAATTTTTGTGTTTTCGAAGTCAAATGTATGCTTCTTCCCATTCTCATGTTTTGTCAGTGCAGTGGTGTTGTTTTTGTCGTATTTGTTGGAACGAATTCTGGATTTAAGCAGTTGACTAGTTTGCCCAATATAGACACCATCACAGTTTGTACAAGGTATCTCATAAACAACATGCGATTTTTTGAGTATGGGAGTTTTTGTTTTCAGTTTGGTGAAATATTTATTTAAAAGGTTGTTGCCTTTATGACTATATCGACTGCAGACGATATAGTCCTGATTGCAGACGATTTGGGACAAACAAGGAACATGTTGGAAAAACTTAGTACAGCCTGTCATAAAATAGGCTTAAAAATAAAAACAAAAATAAAATATATGACGTACTTAGTACCAAATAAACACCTTGAAATACAAAATGAACAAATAGAACTAGTAGACAAATATATATATCTAGGTCACGAAATTAAGATAGGTAAGGACAATCAAACAACCGAAGTATCCAGAAGAATAATACAAGGATGGGCAGCATACGGAGCTCTTAGGAACGTTTTTAAGAGTGACATTCCAACTAATATTAAGAAAAAAGTTTTCGACCAATGCGTGCTACCGGTGATCACCTATGGTGCAGAAACATTATCGCTCACAAAGAAAAACGCACAAAAGCTAAGAGTAGCGCAGAGAAGAATGGAGCGATCAATGATAGGGGCCACTCTGCGAGACAGGATTAGAAACGAAGATCTACGAGCTAAGACCAAAGTCATAGATGTCATTGAAAGAAGCTGTAACTTAAAATGGAAATGGGCTGGACACGTTGCCAGAATGAAGGACGGAAGATGGACTCGTAAACTAGTTGAATGGAGGCCAAGAGTCGATAAACGTAGCAGAGGAAGACCACCAACACGATGGCAAGATGACTTACGAAGGACAACAAAAAACTGGGTACAGCAAGCACAAGATAGAACACTTTGGAGACAAACAGGCGAGGCCTATGTCCAGCAGTGAATTGAGAGAGGCTGATGATGATGATGCCTTTATGAGCCACTGTTATGTTATGTTGGGCTAGAAGATGCATCAGTTTTTCGGATACACCTTTTATATATGGAAGAGTTGTATACGTAGTCTTGGTTCTACTACTTTTGTTGTAGTTTGTGTTATCATAAAATTTGTTTATTCTTGATATAAATACCGATTCGATTAGATGTTCAGGTTATGCATTATACTTAGGAGGGCATATTACTTAGGAGGGCATTTTTTGCTATTTTTATTGCAGTTGGCCTGTATTCTGGATCTTTTAGCTTTATAGATCTATAAGCAAGATCTATAATTACCGACTTCTTCTGGGAGAGTTAATGTCCCAGTAAAGATAATGAATTCTATAGTTTTTTAAGATTTTTATGATTGGTTGCACTATGAACATTTAAAGGTTTACTCTCTAACCTAATCAGTTGTTCACATTCACACAAATTAAAAAGGACATTTATCGAAATGTCCTAAATTTTCCTTAATGATTTCTCTATTAATGTTAAAGGTGACATCAAAAATCTGAGTGATATTTATCATCTTTTACTCAGATCAGGTACCAGCGATAGATCGAATTTACATGACTCCAACTTGACTGATAATACGTAGTGTCAATATCAATAATTCTTATAATAAAACATAATTGTTTGTTTGCCAGTTAATCAACAATAATTATAATTTTTAAAACTTTTAAATAAATAGAATATGTAATTGTGAAACATGAAATTACTTTGCGGTACATTCTCTTGAAATATTTACATAAATAAACCCTAATATTTTTAACAAAATAAGTTATCAATCGAAGTAACACAGAAAACGACAATAAATGTCGTTCCCATACCACCAGATTGACAACAGGTGGAATACTTTCTTTGGTTATAACTTACTTTCTTTTTCGGTAGATGGCTGTAGTTCATCCGTGACATTTCTTTCTTTGCAATTCGGAAAGGCCGAAAGTATGATACGTGGATAAATCGGAGAGAAGCGGATATGGGACTACTGGTGAGGGGGAAAAGACCTCCGAAACCGGTATAGACTCTTCCTACACTCTCCGATTTAACGAGAGTATTATGCAGCTGATGAATTTTCGTGTTACAAAGAAATTGAAAATGTTTATACAGTCGTAATATTTTTGCTTATAATACTTTTTGTCCGTACCGACTGGGTGTTTTGGTACTTTTGGTACAAATGAACCTACACGTATATTCATGAGCATGCGCTCAATATAACACCGAACGGGAAATTTCAGAAAAGAAGGACATATTTAAATATTCATTGTTCTCATCTATATGAAAATTTACATCTAATATAAAGACTCTGGGCTAATTAGCAAAATTCATAGAAAATTTATTTACCAGCAATTTTATTGCTGGAATCGAATTATAAGATCCTATATATTAATAATATAGGTATGCAAAGTCCGCAGATAGTGTGCTACTTTTTTTATACACAAAATGGCGCCGACAAATCGTATTTTTAAATTATTTCTCTATAACTCCGAAGATTTTAACTTTAGAACAAAAATAGTCAAATAAAAATTCACCGCAATTAAATTATGCATAGAGATAAGTTTTTCCGGATTTGCTGCGACGAAAATTTTCCTCGGAAAATGCTGGTTTTCCCAACAAAATCTTTAATTTTCAAATAAAATTTTAGATAAGTAATTATCTACCAATAATTAAATAATTTGGTAACTCAAAAGCCTTCTTGGTTTAGATTATAGTTCCAGAAGCTAGTGAAAATTGAACAAATATTTTAGCAACAATTCAATTGTTAATTAACAATTTACGATCGCAATAATAACCAAAATAATCACGATACATTGATCAAACTTATAAAGATTATAAAGATGAGATGCTTATTTAATAATTTATGGACAAAATATAAATTTTTCGTTTTTTTGCATAATCTTTAAATTTTGAAGAAAAAAAAATAGTTATAATACGCTGGTCTATTTAGTAAAGTACAAAGAAAGTTTATTTACTAGCAATTTTATTACTGGAATCGAATATTATGATCCTATATATTAATAATAGTATGCAAAGTCCGCAGATAGCGTGCTCCTTTTTTTTTGTTAACAAAATGGTGCCCCCCAATTCGTGTTTTTTTTTCAATTATTGGTCTATAACTCCGAAGATTTTAACTTTACCCCGAAAACACTCAAATAAAAATTCATGCCAATTTAATTCTACATAGAGGCATGTTTTTCCTGATTTGCTCCGATGAAAATTTTCCTCGGAAAATCTGGGGTTTCCCAACAAAATCTCGAATTTTCAAATAATTTATTGAACTAAAATGTGATGTCACTAAAATGTATATTATCACGGACTTACCTTTTTTATATCATTTGTGACGCACAGAAAAATGCTCATGAAAAGAAGCATATAATACTATAATTTTATTTATTAAGTGTACGTCGCACGGTGGTCGTCGCTTTGAGTGAAAATTTTAGCTACAGTACTGTATTAGTCTACTTTCGCGCGTGTAAATTACAAAAAAATATATTTATAATCTTTAATTAAAATATAACCATTAAACTAATAATCGATATTTTTTGTAAATAATTAGTTTGTACTTTAAACTCACTTTTACGCTTTGAAATAATTAAAAAAATATACAAACAACGTAGTAATCGTATGTTAATTTGCTGTTTAATAACTTTTTTGCAAATGGCTGCAAAAAAGTTTTGAAGCATTCATTTTCAAGGTATTCGAAATACGCATTTTAACTATTTTTTAAAATTAGAATATAATAAAAACTTTCTGAGAAACGTTAATTTGTTTATAACTATTTTTTTTAACATTTAAAGATTATGCAAAATAATAATAAAAAATATATTTTGTCGACAAAATGTTAAATAGGCATCTCATATTTTTAAGATTTCAAAGTTTGATCAGTGTATCATAATTATTTTGGTTATTATTGCAACCGTAAATTATTAATTTACAATTGAATTGCTGCTAAAATATTCGTTCAATTTTCACTAACTTCTGGAACTATAACCTAAACCAAGAAGGCTTTTGAGTTACCAAATTATTTAATTATTGGTAGGTAATTACTTATCTAAAACTTTATTTGAAAATTAAAGATTTTGTTGGGAAAACCCGCGTTTTCCGAGGAAAATTTTCATCGAAGCAGATCGGGAAAAACATATCTCTATGCAGAATTTAATTGCGGTGAATTTTTATTTGAGTGTTTTTGTTGTAAAGTTAAAATCTTCGGAGTTGTAGAGCAATAATTGAAGAAAACACGATTTTCGGGCGCCATTTTGTTTATAAAAAAAGTAGCACTCTATCTGCGGACTTTGCGTACCTATATTATTAATATATATAATCATAAGCTTCGATTTCAGCAATAAAATTGCTGGTAAATAACTTCTCCCCAAAATGGCCTATTCTCCGATAATCAGCCCAGACTAAAAATGTAGTTATTTACTAGTGTAATTGGTTCCTTGAATAAATACTTAATTGATTGTGACCTAGTCATAATCTTCCTAAATAAGGTGTTGTGTTTTCCTTTTTTACTTTCAAAAAAAAGGAGATATGTTTTCTTGCATATCGTCTTTTTTAATACGGAACAACGTGATTCTACAATTCTACGTATTGGTAAAGAAAACTAACATTTTACATGGAATATATGTGGCTTATTGACATTTTCCTTATTTCAGCGCTGAAGAAGTGAATAAAAATTCACGAAAACGTTAGGCCGTACAACTGATACACATTGAGTTTTGGTTTGCAGATTTCCATAATATTTAAAACTCTACTCCTACATACATGTTTCAACTGATATGACTAGAGTTGGCTTTCGATTAATTTTGCTTGCATTTTTGAAAGACAGTAGTTATACAAGGTATATTTAGATATATTAATTTAAATAATATATAAATATTCAAACAAAAAATTAAATATTACATTTTAGTTAATCCTACTACAATCTATTTTTCAAAGATATACACACTCCATTCTTTGACACAAGGATCGTTTCTGGAGATAACTGCAATTTCTTTTGACTGGCTGAAGGATATAGCTCAAAGTTTCTTATTACTTTTGATAACGTACTCTTCATTTCCAGCATAGCAAACCTTTGACCTGAAAAATTAATCATTACTCCATTAAAATGATACATCTTTTAAGCTGTACCTTGCATTTGTTAGAGGAGTCAATTTTATTTCTTTATTGTGTAGGGGGGTTCAGTAGAAGCTTAAGTTCAAGTTTTTGGGGTCGTCACCCTTATCCCCGGCCGCCATATTGGAAAAGGGGTGCAAAGGGCTTTCGTGCTGTATCCCCTAAACTAGCAATCCTACAGAAAACTTCATGAAACTTAAAATGTAGCAAATTAAATTTTCTACAATTTTATATCTATTACTTTTTATAGTCAAGTGAACAACAAAAAAGTTATAAACAAAAATAAGAGACAATTTTGTAAGAAGTTTCCTTTTGGAGGTTATAACTTTTTTTTCGTTCATTTCACAATAAAATAACAGTTTAGCGATTTTGTAGAAAATTTTTCCAATGAACAATGTTCACTATAAAGTTGTTTAATTTTATTTATTATCTAGGTTTTACAGCGCTCCAAACTTGACCATATTCTCGAATTCTCATAGGAATACAATAAAAACAATACTTTTTTATCTATATATTAGGCAAGCGGCATCAACCGTTATGGCGACCACGAAAATCAAATTTAAGGTGAATGACCAATTTTGATCTATTTTTATGTTTTCGAGTTCGCTGAATCCGAATATGAAGTTTATTTTTATCTAGAGTTCGTGGAACATGTTCAAAAATCAAATTTTATACAAGAATGCCAAAAATCAATTTTGATGATTTTTCAAATTTACCTCGCTGAAAATTTTACTAAAATTTTTGAAAATTTTACTGTGTCATTCTTGAAGTATGTAAATAACAATGAAATTTGTCTAAAATATTTAAACACATTAAAAAAGGAATTGTTGATTTTTAAACATTTTGTCATCATATTTCGTTAGTTTCATGTTTACTTAAAAAAGTTGAGCGACAAACTTTTAAGTTTATAATTTTAACCAACCCGGTTAATACCGGGTGTTCACTTATATTTTCCCCCATTTTAACTGCCTATAACTTCTAAACGGCTCAAGATAAAAATATGCGGTTTTCACTGAAATGTTTTATTTTAGTAAAAGTTTTGTCTGAATGGATTGAATTTTTTATATCGCTTTCAAATACGAAATAAAATATGGCGGATTTTTGAAAAAAACGTTGTTGACTTTTTTTTAATGGAACATCAAGTATATTCTTCTTTAAATTGAAAAAAAGGTCATTCACCTAACTAGCGATATAAAGTTTTTCAAAATCGGTTGTCAAATCACTGAGTAATTAATTTTTAAAATATGAGGTGCAACATGGATATCACATATACCTCGTCCAATTTACTTACCGTTGCACGTCATCCGCGCCATAGCCTGTGACACGATACCAACTCGAAATATTTAGGCGGTGAATGTGTTCTTTTTTAGAATCAAAATGATTCTAAAGGGGAACACACCTACCGCCTAGATATTTCGTGTTGGTATCGTGTCACAGGCTATGGCGCGGATGACGTGCAACGGTAAGTAAATTGGACGAGGTTACCTAAATAACATAACTAACCAAATTATATGATTTCCACATTGCATCTCTCAATTTAAAAATTAATTGCTCGGTCATTTGACAACCGATTTTAAAATTTTTTATATTGCTGGATAGATAAATGACCGTTTTTTCAAGTTTTTAGGTAAGTGAACATTTTTATATCGCTTTTAAATAAAACATGGCGGATTTTTAAAAAGAAACGTTGTTGACTTTTTTTATTAAAACACCCAGTATATTTTTTTGCATCTTGAAAAAAAGGTCATTTACCTATCCAGCGATATAAAAATTTTTAAAATCGGTTGCCAAATGACTCAGCAATTAATTTTTAAACTGAGAGATGCAATGTGGAAATCACATAACATAATATCATTTTGCTCAGTTATGTTATTTAGGTATGTGATATCTATGTTGCACCCCTCATTTTAAAAATTAATTACTCTGATTTGACAACCGATTTTGAAAAACATTATATCGCTAGATAGGTGAATTACCTTTATTTCAGTTTACAAAAAAATATACTGGGTGTTCCATTAAAAAAATCAACACCGTTTTTTTCAAAATTCCGCCATTTTTTTTGTATTGGAAAGCGATATAAAACATTCAATCCATTCAGACAAAACTTTTACTAAAATGAAACATTTCAGCGAAAACCGCATATTTCTATCTTGAGCCGTTTAGAAGTTATAGTCAGTTAAAATGGAAGAAAGTATAAGTGGACACCCGGTATAATGTATGAAGAAGTTTTTTGGAAAATTTTAAGTCAATTTATACAATAGGACAAAAGTTATGTTACTTCAGATACAAGTGGCACACCCCAAAAAACGCTTATACCTCGAGATCCTGCCCACGGTGTGGTGAATGGCTAATTTTTATCATACTTTAGATTTTGACATCAAAAATCGTTTTTTTGCTCTTCTTAAGAATTTTGCATTTTGCGGTTGCGTCATTCTTCTTCTAAACCGGCGTATTGGTCCTCAAACAACTTCTTGGACATTTTCTATAAAAGGCTTAGGGTTGTAAGTTTTATAGTGGGGAGAAAGATCAAAATCAGATTAATAATAGCACAGGAATGTTAAAATCATAGTAAATTGTATGAATAAAAAATATATATAGATAGAAAAGTAAGCCTAACTTTTGTTTTTATTGTATCCCTATGAGCATTCGAGAATCTGGTCAAGTTTGGAGCGCTGTAAAACCTATATACATAAATAAATAGAATTAAAAAACTTTATAGTAGAAATTGTTCGCTGAAAAACCTTCTACAAAATTGCTGTACCTAATGTTATTTTATTTTAAAATAAACTGAAAAATAGTTATATAAACTCCAAAAGGAAACTTGTTAAAGAATTTTTACATATTTTTGTTTATATCTTTTTTGTTAATCACTTGACGATTAAAAGTAATAAAAACAAAATTGTACACAATTTAATTTGATACATTTGATGTTTAATTAGATTTTCCGTATGGTTGGTAGTTTACGAGATATAACGCGAAACCCCTTTGCACTCTATTTGCAAGATGGCGGCCGGGGGACAGGGGTGGTGACCCCAAAAACTTGAACTTAATCTTTAACTGATCCCCCCTACACATTAAAGAAATAAAATTGACTCCTCTAACAAATGCAAGGTATGGCTTAAAAAATGTAACATTTTTACGGACTACATTGAAAGTCAGATATTTATTATATTTTGATACACATCACCAAAGTAAAATGAAAAACAAAACCTAATACGAATTATACCAAAAAAAAACATTTAGACTAAGAGCCGGGATAGCTAAAATTTGCCATATAATCATTCTAGGCACAATAAGACCCTATAACTTAAATAGTAGAACATCAAAGCAAACGTATGAGCCCTATGCCGTCACTTTTCAGTGGTACATGCGCCGACAGTGGCGCATTAAACTTTTCACCTATGGATGGGACGAATAAATTCAAAGGTACTCTCCCTCACTTCCATAATTTAGTTTTTTTCATTGATTTAAGTTCTATGTGAATAAAAATAAGACTCAGAGCAATTGTAACCCTCCAGTACCCTTCCCCCTCCCCCTAAGTGAGGCCTTTACGAAGTATGTCTATTTTGTACAGACTCCTAGGTTGAGTGTACATAACCTCAATTTTTTATATATTTATTTATTTACAGGGTGATTGATTAGTAGCTCCGCTATAGTAATAGATAGCAATAAAAGTTAATAACAAAAATTTTAGGCACCTTTGAGCTTCACATTACAAAATTAGATAGAATGTTACAGGGTGTTCGATAACACAGTGGCAGACCTAACTTATGTTTATTAAATAGATCACCCTATATTTTATTCTATATTCGAAATCCTGTTAACTTCTCCATCACAAAAATATAAAGGTTTATAATGTTATACAGGGTATTATAACCAATTTTGTATGAAAATCGTAACAAGTTCAACTCCCTGTATAAATAAAAATAAGCACAACAGCAATGGTTTATTAATGCCATATTTTTTTATTTATTGTCAAAATTTTTAAGAATTATTGATATTGCTAATTTGCTTTATATCAAATACAGGGTGAGTCAAAACGCAAGTACATTATTTTCTCAGTAATGTTAAATAGAACACCCTCTATTTTATATCATTATTGAAAAGTAACATTAACGTACTTTAATTTTTATATAACATTCCCTATGCCCAAATTTATTAGTTTTCGAGATATTCTCATTTTTCAGAGCAAATTATTTTAGGTGTTTAAATTTATCTAAATTTTAAGTAAGCCATGACTGAATTGACAATTGAAGATTACCGATTATCAATCCGGTAATCAATGTAACACTGTAGCAAATAAAGAAATAAAAATAATTTATTAGTCATACATTTTACAAACAAAAACACAACCACTATATGCAACATTTTTGAAACAATTAAAAACTATCTTTTTATGTAAATGCAACAAATAAACAAAGAAAATTAGTAATAAATTTTACAAAAAAACACACAAACACAAAATACAATATTTTGTGAAGACAATTAAACAATACTTTTGTATGTAAATGTAACAATGTAACAAATAAAGAACGAAACATAATTTATCAGTAATACATTTTGCAAAAAACATGTTTGAAAAAATAAGAAGCTACTTTTAATAAAATATTTTTAATATGTAATTACATTAAGGTGTTCAAAATTATCTCCTAACATATTTATGTACGCCTAAAAATGATCATTGAATGAGCTACTTACTCTACGGAGCATTTGTAAATTACAACATCGAAATACACTTTGTATTCTATTTTTCATCTCATCCCTTGTTGTTGGAGGTATTTTATAAACTTCATTATTGACGTAACCCCAAAAAAATCAGTCCAGTTTATTAAATTCTGGTGATTTGGGTGGCCACGCTACTGGTCCATTGAAAAATGAAAATATCATCGAAAACTAATAAATTTAGACATAGGAAATGTTATCTAAAAATTAAAGTACGGTAATGGTACTTTTCAATAGTGATATAAAATACAGGGTGTTCCATTTAAAATTACTGAGAAAATAAAGTACCTACTTGCGTTTTGACTCACCCTGTATTTGATATAAAGAAAATTAGCAATATCGACCATTCCTGAAAATTTAGACAATACGTTAAAAATATGGCATTAATAAACCATTGTTGTTTTGCTTATTTTTATTTATACAGGCAGTTGAACTTGTTACGATTTTCACATAAAATTGGTTATAACTTTGTAAATACCCTGTATAACATAACAAACTTTTATATTTTTGTGATGGAGAAGTTAAGAGGATTTCGAATTTAAAATAAGATATAGGGTGTTCCATTTATAAATAAAACAAAAATTTGGTCTGCCACTGCGTTATCGAACACCTCGTAACATTCGAACTAATTTTGTAATGTGAAGCTCAAAGGTGGCTAAAATTTTTGTTATTAACTTTTATTGCTATCTATTACTATAGCGGAGCTATTGAGCTTTACCCTACTAATCAATCACCCTATATTATAAAAAAAGCGTTTAACTTTTTTTGGAGATGGCAGCAGGTTTAATTTCTTGTTTTGTGTATTTTATCAAACACTATATTTCTAATTTTATTCAGTTTTTCCGTAAGCTTTGGCCATCTGCAAAAATCCTAATAGTGTATAGCTGTTTTTTATGTTTTTGGGGGTGTGAACGTGTTTGTGCAATTCTTGAATGTTCTAAATGACTCAAAATAGGGATTATTCCTAAAGGACTTGAAAATCAATTATCTGATTTTTGAAGATGACGAACCTTTTTTCCAGAAAAATAATTTTTTTTGAGGTTATGTGCACTTAATCTACGTTGTGAAATTAATCTACGTGTATTTAAAAAATATACATGTTTTTTTAAAGTCTCAGCTTTGAATGCGTGTGAAATTTTTATATTCACTGCATCTCATCTAAAAAAATAAAAACGAAAAATGTCGTGTTCGATGGGGGAGGGAGAAGGAAGAGGAGTGGTGGATTAGAATTGCTCTTACCTACCTGCGCTTCTGCGCACTCCCATTCATTTTGTGGTTTTTAACGATTTCTATAAGTTTTGCTTACGTGTAGTATTAAAAATGGCTTCTGACGTGCGTTTTATTTGTGATAAAGTAGGGGAGGGTAGAGTTAAACGGAATATCTAAATTTTGAAATTAAATAAATTTTACAATTTTCGAACTGAAATTTTTTAAAAAACATTACTAGAGAACTGCTGTTCCCGCCAGTGGCGCACACCTACACCCCCTACACGCGATACTATATATACACGAAATTTTCGATTTTCTAAATCTGACTGAATTGAAAATTGGACCAACTCCCATCTTAAAGTTCAGGAAAAGACTCACCCATTCATATGTCAACCATCTTTGGTCCAAGGGTGTGGATTTTACGGCCCTTTCTATTTAGAGTCTGTTTTTCGTTCTCATCTCCAAAACTCCCAAAAACATCGAAAATTTAACTCCAATCTTTGCGGCTTCTGATAGAAGCGATCATTACCTTTCAAACGCATGTCTAATTTTGAAAATCGGTTATACCGTTCAAAAGTTACCGAGCTCAGAAATATGAGTCAATTTTTATTTAAAAAAGGAAAAATGTTTGTGGATATGTATGTATGTATGTATGTGTGTGGAAAAGTTAAATCGATCTGAATTTTTTTTCCTGCGTTTGAAGAGGGGGTGAGGGCTGATTCAGAACCGGTGTAGTTTGTGAGTTTTGACTACCCATAAGCCAGCTATAGGACTTGGTAGGTAAAAAACGGCATATTTTTGGCGGTATATATCTTCGGTTCAAGAAGAGACAGGAGAATAGTAAATATACCAAATTAATAGCGTTAAGTTAAGCTTTCAAATGGTGTTTAAACCCTTAGGATCAGACATACAAACGGCTCAGTATAGCTAAAAACTGAAAAACCAAACTTTGAAAATTTTGGTTTTTCGACAATTACTCAAAATTTCAACCTACGAATTACGCCAGTAACTGAGCGTTTGCAGAAGAACCCTAGACGAATCTAACGGTGTATACCTTATATCCGGCAAAATTCGAATTTTTAAGTTATAGGCTTCAGAATTATGATCAAATCTATTTCTTATGGGAAAAACGGTTTTTCAAGCTCAATAATTCCTCTAATAGCTTCAGTTATCATACTTGACCTTAGATGCATAAGATGCTACTTGTCAATACGTTTCAAACTCTTGTTTAGTTAACAAAATCGGTTAAGCCGTTTAGAAGTTATTAAGCTACAAAAGTATAATCAAATTAACGATTATTCCCTAAATGGTTTAAGTAGTTCAACAATTAATCAATTTTCTTTATTTCGTCTGACTTTTACAAGTATTGAAATGCGTCAAATACAATATATGATCAGTAAAAACTATAAGTACCTACATAAAAACAGTTAACATAAAAACATATAAAATATACACAAAAGCATACAAATTGTTAAAAAGATGCCTGCGAGTATTCCTCTAACGAATAGAAAGTGTTTACCAGAAGTAAGTCCTTAACTGTTCTCTTAAATACATAAATATTTGACTCTTTAACATAATTAGGTAATTTATTATACAAACGAACGCATGTTGGGGGTAAGGACCCTTGCCCACAACGGTCAAGTGGCGAGCAGGGGTCACCAAATCATTTCCGTAACGAAAATTGTAGCCACTTATTAAGGAAACATCATTTCTGCAAATAAAATTGCATCTATGTGACTTTACATAAACAACAAAACTGAAAATATACAGCGAAATTACAGTAATATATTTAATTGTTTAAAAACTGGTCTACAGAAATCCAAGCGCCTTCTAAACTTCATGGTACGAATATTTTTTTTTAAGAACAAGCACCTCATTAATTCGCGAGCAATTTTCCCAACAAACTAAGCAATATTGCAAAATTGATTGTACATGAGCAAAATAGTAAAGTTTTAAGATATCTAGGGAGACAAAATTCCTAAGTTGCCATATAACATAACAGTGCACAGACAATCTTCTCACTAAATAATCAACGTGAGAGCTCCAAGACAAATTAGAATCCAGGTAAACACCTAACAACTTAGTGAAGTGGCTATTTACCACTGACCCATTGTCAAGTTTACTAATGTACTCATCTGCATAGTAGAAGGTGAAAAGGTTACCATATTGGTCTTTGATCTATTTAAGATTTTAAGGATCCTTTAAACAGTAATGAGTCATACTTTTTACAAGACAGTTTGCTTTTTGTACTACATGAAAAATATTATTGGAATTTAGTGCAACTATGGTATCGTCAGCAAATTGAGTGACATAACAGCCTGATTGCTGTTCCACGTTTTCTACTCGAACGCTTATTGCATCAGAAAAATTATCTAATGGATTCCGAAACAAACATGTTGAGCTATCGTTTATCAGTTGATTTAAATCATTGACAAAAATCAAAAATAAAAGAGGGCCAGTGATACTTCCCTGTGGAACTCCGGAGAGGACACTTTCTTCTGAAAAAAATATTATACTCCCATTCACATTGACCTTAATTTTTTGAAACCTTTTCGATAAAAATGTGTGGATCCACTTTAACGCAGTTCTTCTAACAACAATATGACAAAGTTTTTCCAGCAGTATTGGATGACTTACAGATTCAAAAGCTCGTGATAAGTCAAAAAACAAACAGATAACTTTATTACCCTTTTTAAAGTTCGATAAAATATGATTGCACAGCGCTAGTAGTGCATCTTGCACATTTATACCTTCACAGAAACCAAATTGAGACTTTTCTATAATGTTGTGCTTGTTAATATACGAGAGGAGACGTGTATCAAATGCCTTCTCGTATATTTTTGAAAACACAGATAAAAGTGATAGTCCTCGATAGTTATCAAATTTTGATTTGTCACCTTTTTTATGTATAGGCACAACTAAAGCAGTATTTAGAACTTGAGGAAAAATCCCTTCATGAAATGAAAGGTTTACTAGAAATGTTAATTGTTTATATATGTTATGAGATACATTAACATAGAATACGGGATTTCATCCAGTCCAGCCGAGGATTTTTTTGAGATATCTTTAATTATACTTTTTATTTCTTCATCACCAACAGGATAAAGGAAAAGGAGTGTATAGGCGAAGAAAGATTCTTAGGATTATAGTCAGGTGAAGTTTGACTAATTAAATTTTTTACTGAATTCGAAAAATGTTGACTGAAAGATTCTGTATGTCATGAGGGTCATCCACAGAAACTCCCAATTTTTTTTTAAATTTACTTGGGTATTTAGAAGCGTTTCGATTTTTACCTTCGATTTATGATGCGCCAAGCCTCAGCCGTACTATTCTGCGCATTCAGCATTTTATTATTAAAATAAGTTTGCTTGGCTAATTTAACTTTGTATTCATGATTTTTTTTTTTTTTTTAGAATGTTATACCGTATTCTGAGCTCATGACTTTCTGAATATTTTATAGATCTGAAAATGTCTCTAATAAAATATCCCTCATTTATTAAATTAGAAGTCAACCAGCCCTTATTTTTAGACTGTTTAGAAAATCGTCTAGTGTCCACCAATTGCAAAAAATTGTTTATCGAATAGTTCCATAATTTTTTCATAAAATATGCAAAATTTGTTATCCGAAGATAGATGTGAGTTTAGAAAGCCCCAAGATTCCCTAGAGAGCAATTGATTAAAATAATTAATATTAAGAGTGCTATTAAAATCACGTTTATAAACAATATTACCTCCCGAAAAAGAAGCATTCAAGTTGTATTCAACTTTCTGTAAAAAATGATCACTCACATCGGTATAAACAACAGAACAAGATAAAAAATTAATATTTACATTGCAGAAAATATTATCATTTACTGTTTTAGAGTCATTATGTATTCTAGTAGGTATATTCAAAAATACATTGATTTAAACCAGTGATTCCCAAAGTGGTCCAGGTGGACCCCGAGGGGTCCACGAGGGACTCAACGGGGGTCTACGTTGGAATGAAATAAAAATGGGGGTTCACAAGTTGCAAGTGGGGGTCCACGAAAATTTTATAGCGATTTGGTATTTATTTAAACAAATTTGCATTTTTTTATTGTAAAATATCAATGGAAAAAATGATATTTTAATAGTAGTGACACAAAAATGTTATTATAATGCATCATAACAAGTTATTTTGATTAAAAACAAGTTTTTGATCAAATTTTAGTGTAGAAAACGTTAAAATACCGTGTTTACATTT